>NC_058080.1:294866214-295220919 GCF_014858855.1 Bufo gargarizans
ATCTGTGTCAGATATGCAGGCTAGACTGGAGACTGTCGAGGCCCGGCCTGCAGCGTTCGATACAGGAATGCAGACAGTGCCCGTCGCCAGTTCATCAGCCTCCGCAGTGCCGGGTGGGTCCAGCTTTTCTTCTACGATAGCACCATCCCACTTTGTACCTGCTAATATCCGGCAGGAAATTCTGGAAGGAAAGGACGTCAATCTGGCGTCTCTTCTCGTGCCAGCACACGAAGCCCCGGACAACAAGACCATATCCTGCGGAGAGGTCTCTGTTGTGCTCAAGTCTAGGGACACAAGGCTGAACAGGAAACTAAATGTGGCCGAATTTGTGTTGGCTTTCAGCCTTTACCGGGATGTGGTGTGCTCCGTTAGCCCCCTTAGGAGGGAGGAGTTTGACCTGTATTTGTTTAAAGTAGTTGATCTAGGCTACAAATATGGAGGCACTGCCTTCTTTGATTATCACCGCTCCTTCTCGGCCAAGGCAGCGGCCACACTTGCTCAGTGCAAGCAGGTCATAGATTGGTCACGGTGGATTCCGAGTTGTTTTGCCGTCACTTTGCGGGTTTGAAGGCTCCAACTTGCACTAGTTGTGGTTCTTACGCCCACACGGCCGGCTGGTGTTCAGAGAGCGGTAGCGCAGCTGGGCCTTCCGTGACTAGCGTTCTCCCCGCCCAGCCGGCTAGTAGGCTTTCCACGTCCATGGACAAGTTGGGTCGCCTGGTGAAGTACCTCGGCAAGTCACCGTTATGCAACAACTTTAATTATGCGATATGTCACTACAATCAATGCAGATTGTTGCACCTATGTACCCTGTGTTTCAGGGCCCACCCCCGCGTCGCTTGCACGCAAAGAGGGGGAAGTCACACATGACTAAGCGTGGTTAACGTGGATCTCCTCGCCTGTTTCCTAGCCGGACATCCAGACTCAGCTTGGGTACAATTTGTGCTCAACGGTCTGCGGTACGGCTTCCACACAGGCTTGCTTGCCCTTCCTCAAGCCCTGCATGAATGCAGGAACTTGTTGTCAGCTACCAGAGATCCCGAGACGGTCACGCAGTTAATCCAACTCGAGCTAGACAAGGGTTATGTGATCGGCCCAGTGCAGAAGCCTCCGTTCGATTGCTGGAGGGTTAACCCGGTCGGTGTGGTGACTGGCAAGTTTTCCAATAAAAAGAGGTTGGTTTACGACTTGTCGGCCCCACATTCCTTACCAGTCCCCAGTATGAATTCGTTGATCCCCTCGGACGAATTCTCCATGAGATACACCTCTATCGATGAGGCTATTGAGGTCATACTCAAGTTCGGGAGAGGGGCCTGGTTATCCAAGGCAGATATCACAGACTCCTTTAAACTGCTTCCCATCCAGCCAGAGCTCTGGCAGTGGCATGGGATTAGGTGGCAAGGGCAGTACTACTTTGCCAGCAAACTGACCTTCGGGTCCAAGTCTAGTCTTTGGCTCTTTGATCAGTTGGCTAGCGCTTTGCATTGGGTGTTGTCAGATGTCTTTAGGGTCAGCCATGTCACCCATTACCTGGACGACTTCCTTCTTATCGAGCCCCCGACACGGCAGCCTCAGGACCTACAGCACTTGCAGACGGTGTTTTCAGATCTTAATGTGCCAATAGCTTCCCATAAAGTAGAAGGCCCCGACACCACCATTACCTTTTTGGGAATACGTTTGCAAGCGAGTCTCCCACCTGATAAGTTAGACAGGATTAGGCAGGTCGTGCATAGGTGGTCTCAAGTGAGAGTGGCTTCCAGAGCGGACCTACAATCCCTGTTAGGCATGCTCAACTTCGCCATGCGCATTATTCCTCAAGGTAGGTCCTTCATATCCAGGCTCTTGGCGCTGCTCCCGCAGGCCCGCGCGCAGGACGAAATGGTACGTTTAGGTCCAGAGGCCATGGCTTACCTGGTTATGTGGGATAGGTTTTTGACTCACTGGAACGGTGTGTCACTCTTCGTTCCGGTGGTCTCGAACCAGTCTCCAGTAGTCCACACTGATGCCTCGTCGTCAGTCGGCTTCGCCGCACTGCACGGCAACCATTGGTTCGCTGGTCCTTGGCCGCCGGAGGTCGCATCCATCCCAGGTTTCTCTTCATGTTCCGCCTTGTTTGAGGTATATCCCTTAGTGGGGGCAGCAGTGGCCTGGGGCGAGCTGTGGAGAAACTGTACGGTCCTATTCGTCACTGACATTATCATGTGGACATTATCATGAAGGGCAGGTCTAGTTACAAATTGGTCATGTCATTCGTGAGGAGGTTCGCCTGGCTATCTTTGATGCATAATTTTCGTTTTATATGTAGACACATTAGTGGAGACCGCAACGTCGCTGCAGATGCCCTGTCCCGCCTTAATTTTCCACTCTTTCAGGTTTGTCCAGGGGCAGATCGGTTGCCAACGCCAATTCCTCACCAGTCCCAGCTGCGCTTGGACTAGTCTCCCATCTCACCGTAGCTAAGAGACTGATGACCAATTCCTTGTCCAGTAATACTTTGAGGGCTTACAAGACAGCTTGGCGCCTGTTTCAGCGGTATGAGAACACCTACCCGGCCGCTGGCCTGGGGCCTATCACTCACCTATTGGGCTTCATCGGGTTTTGCCACTCTCAATTAAACCTGTCCCATAGCACGGTTAATCTATACCTGGCAGGTATTCAGTATCATTGGTACATGCTACATCCGGACCTACCGTCACTCTTCTCCGCCCACCCTATCAAAGCGGCGTTGAAGGGTTTGTGCAAGATGTCTGTTGTGAGACGACATGTGCGTCAGCCATTCACCGGCAGCTTGTTCAGGTCAGTGACAGACAAACTGCAGCGTAAGCCGTTCGGGCCGCAGGTAAGCGCTCTGGTAGAAACAGCCTTGTACCTGGCCTTCTATGGATTCCTCAGGCCAGGCGAGCTCATGGGCACCAATACGCCGGCTGGGTGCTTGCGGAAAGGTCAGCTCATCCGGCGCGGGTCCATCTATGTCCTTACTTTGGCCTCGTCCAAGACGTCACGGCCGGGGGAATCGGTGGAGGTCAGATACTTCCCTACGGCCAACAGATGGTGTCCGGTGCAGGCCCTGGACGCTTGGCTACGTAGTATTGAGTCCAAGCCGGCAGGTTCTCCCTTACTTGAACTAGGCAGTGCCCGGCTAACCACCACAGCATTTCTTAGGTACATTCGGATTTTGTTGACAGGTTCAGGGGTCGATCCTCTCGTGATCACAGGACATTTCTTCCGCATTGGCGCTGCAGCTGCTGGCATCCATGCATAAGGTGCCAGTACATGTCATCAAACGGTTGGGTCGTTGGAGTTCCGCGTGTTACATGCGATATATACCGGATCCTCAACACGAAATGTCACTGGCTTTCCGAGCTTTGGTTTTGTAGTTTCTGTTATTAAAGTCTTTTCAAACTCCTATGCATGGTTCTTTTGGCCCCTTTAGGCTACCCTTCAATAAGCAGTTCCGGCACAACTCTGCTGCTTCTAGGTAGGGGGGGGGGGGGAGTATAGGCTTAGGTAGGGTATCCTCTCGTCATGAGCCGATCCGAGCACAAGTGGTAGGCAATTAAGAGTGCCGTGTTTGTGTGAGGGGATGCGGGGCTTTAACTATTTAAACCTGGCTCTCCTGCCCCCACTTGTCGGTTCGAATGCTTTCGACCCACCCAGGAGCCCTCCCTTCTTTTCAGGACTCATCATTGGTGTGGCCCCCTTTAGGCTACCCTTCAATAAGCAGTTCCGGCACAACTCTGCTGCTTCTAGGTGGGGGGGGGGAGTATAGGCTTAGGTAGGGTATCCTCTCGTCATGAGCCGATCCGAGCACAAGGAGAGTATAGGACAGGACCTTAAAAACTTTATTAGGGAAAATATTGGTACTGCTAATAGACTTATAGATTGGGATACTGCTAAGGTGTATTTAAGAGGGTGTTTGATAAAAAAGGTGAATTATTATAAAAAATTGGTTAAAGAAAAGGGAAAAGAACTAGAGAAGAGTTTAGAAGTAGTAAGAACAATATGTATAATGAATCCGACCACAAACAACAAGAAGAAATGGGAGGAAGAACAGGAAAAATTAAGAATATATTATATGGAAAAAACAGGCAGGGAAATGCTCTTCCAAGGCTTTTGTCTAGCTTCAGAGGGAGAAAAGGTTGGAAAAATTTTAGCAGGTATAGTCAAAAACCAGAGAGGAAAGTCATGGATCGGGGCAATTAGGGATAATAGAGATGAAATAGTTACTTCACCGGAGGGGATAAAAAAGTTTTTTTTTGACTACTTTGAGGAACTCTACAAGTCTAGGGTACAATACACAAAAAGAGATCTAGAGCAGTATTTAGATAAGATTACTATTCTCAAGATATCAAAAATACAAAAAGAATATTTGGAGAAGGAAATTTCTATCTTGGAAATAGAAGAAGTTCTGGGCCAGGCGAAACCGGCAAAAGCTTCAGGGTGTGATGGACTTCCTTTTGAAATATATAAGAGTTTTTCGCAAGTGTTATTACCAGAATTACGAGCGACAATGAAGGAAGCAATAATTGCCCTGATCCCCAAAAAAGGTAAAGAACAATTAGATCCAGGTTCATACAGACCAATATCCTTGTTGAAAACGGATGTTAACCACTTTCCGTCCGCCCATAGGATATAAACGTCCTATGGGTGGATCTCTATTTCTGAATGGACGTTTTTAAACGTCCGTTCAGAAACTGCAGCTGCACGCTAATCGTGCAGCTGCTGATCGGGTTGCCCGCTCTCAGTGACAGCAGGGCAACCCAGAGAGAAGGCAGGGACAGTGCCCAGGTGTCCCTGCCTTCTGGATCGCTGCATACACAGCGCTCACCGAGCGCTGTGTATGCAGAGCAGGAAACGCTATGCGCTTCCTGTTCCGCCCCGGCGGTCATGTGACCGCCGGGACCGGAGAGTGCAGGAGCTGTGTGAGGTCTTTCACAGACCTCGATCAGCCCTGCATTGAGGCTGTACAGCCCTGCATTGAGGCTGTACAGCGCTGTATTGCGCTGTACAGCCTCTCTGGGGGGGGTGCATTTCTCCTGTAACTGGGGCTACTATGTCAGCCCCAGTTACAGGAGAATTCAACAGTGAAAAAAGAAAAAGAAAAAGTGAAGTAAATGTCCCCCAGAGGTCTTGTATGACCTTATGGGGGACGAAAAGTGTAAAATAAAAAATAAAGGGTTGAAAAAATAAAATAAAAAAAAGTTTCACATGTAAAAAAAAAGTCCCCACGTAAGGAATAAAAAAAAATGTTAAAAATAGAAAAAATTAAATAAAATAGACATATTTGGTATTGCCGCGTCCGTAAAAACCAGCTCTATAAAAATATCACCTGACCTAACCCCTCGGGTGAACACCGTAAAAAAAATAAAAAATATCAAAACAAGCAATTTTTGTCACCTTACATCACAAAAGGTGCAACACCAAGTGATAAAAAACGCGTATGTCCCACAAAATGGTACCAATAAAACAGTCACCTCATCCCGCAAAAAATGAGCCCCTACATAAGAAAATCTCTCAAAAAATAAAAAAACTATAGCTCTTAGAACATGGAGACACTAAAACATAATTTTTTTGGTTTCAAAAATGCTATTATTGTGTTAAAGTGAAACAAATAAAAAAAAGTATACATATTAGGTATTGCCGCGTCCGTAAAAACCAGCTCTATAAAAATATCACATGAGCTAACCCCTCAGGTGAACACCGTAAAAATAAATAAATAGAAACTGTGCTAAAACAACCAATTTTTTGGTCACCTTGCCCCATAAAGTGTTTTAATAAATGATCAAAAAATCATATGTACCCAAAAATAGTACTAATAAAACTGGCACCTTATCCCCTAGTTTCCAAAATGGGGTCACTTCTTGGGAGTTTCTACTGTAAGGGTGCATCAGGGGGCTTCAAATGGCATCTAAAAACCATGTGGAGTTCCTTTTCTTCTGCGCCCTGCCGTGTGCCCATACAGCAGTTTATGACCACATGTGGGGTGTTCTGTAAACCGCAGAATCTGGGTAATAAATATTGAGTTTTGTTTGGCTGTTAACCATCGATGTGTTAAAGAAAAAATTTGATTAAAATGGAAAATCTGCCAAAAAAGTGAAATTTAAAAATTTGATCTCCATTTTCCTTTAATTCTTGTGGAACGCCTAAAGGGTAAACAAAGTTTGTAAAATCGGTTTTGAATACCTTGAGGGGTGTAGTTTCTACAATGGGGTCATTTATGGGGGTATCCACTATGTAGGCCCCACAAAGTGACTTCAGACCTGAACTGGTCCTTAAAAAGTGGGTTTTGGCAATTTTCTTAAAAATTTTAAGAATTGCTTCTAAACTTCTAAGCCTTCTAACGTCCTAAAAAAATAAAATGACATTTCCAAAATGATGCCAACATAAAGTAGACATATGGGGAATGTTAAGTAATAAATATTTTATAAGGTATCAATTTCTGTTTTAAAAGCAGAGAAATTGATATTTTGAAAATTGCAAATTTTTCTGATTTTTGGGTAAATTTGGGATTTTTTCATAAATAAAGGTGAAATATTTTGACTCAAATTTATGACTATCATGAAGTACAATGTTGTCACGAGAAAACAATCTCTGAATGACTTGGATAAATAAAGGCGTTCCAAAGTTATTACCACATAAAGTGAGATATGTCAGTTTTGCAAAATTAGGGGGGAAATGGCCCAGATGGGAAGTGGTTAAGATTATGGCAAAGGTCTTGGCAGGCAGGCTCGCTAAAGTAATTAAAGGTATAATTCAAGAAGATCAGACAGGTTTTATACCCGGAAGAACAATATATTCAAATATTAGAAGGCTTTATTTCAATATTGAAGCAAATAAAACAGAATTTAGTGAAAAAGCTATACTCTCACTAGATGCACAAAAGGCGTTTGATTCTATCGAGTTTGAGTATTTATGGGCGGTCTTAAAAAGGGTCGGTATAGGGGAGCGATATATAGGTTGGATTCGACTTATATATAACAATCCAAGGTCCCGGTTGATGGTGGATGGGAGCTTGTCTCTGCCTTTTGCCCTGCAAAAGGGCACAAGGCAGGGATGCCCTCTCTCCCCATTACTATTTGCCATTGCAATTGAACCTTTGGCATGTATGATAAGAAATAATGTAGAATGTAAGGGATTTCAATATAAGGATGGGAATGAGAAATTAATAATGTATGCGGATGATATTTTATTATTTTTAGATAATACTGGTGATGAGTTTAATAGAGTGATAGATATAATAGTTTTTTTTTTCTGGATTAAAAATAAATTGGGGAAAATCACATATGCTGGTATTAGGGAAGGGTATACCACAGAATACTTCAAGGGTGCATGTATAACTGAAAGTTTTAAATATCTAGGCATACAGATTTCCACAAATATACAAGATTATGAAAAGTTAAATGTAATCCCTTTGATAAAAGAATTGAGAACTAAAATACATATATGGAAAAAGTTGCCAATTTCAATGCAGGGCCGAGTGAACTTAATAAAAATGATCTTTCTTCCAAAGAAATTGTATGTGTTACAAAATGCCCCAATTCGTTTATCTAAGAAAAATCTTCAGTTGCTAGACACTTTAATGGGGGAATTTGTATGGAAAGGTGATATTTTCGGGGACTAAAATATGTATTTATGGATGTTTATTGTAATGGACCCTTTTGACGGTCCGATATTGTATATGTTTTTCTTTTCTTGTATAATGCATAATAAAAAACTATTTAATAAAAAAAAAAAGTTACGAACCATAATTGCTCTGGGAATGAAATAAGGTCAGCAGATGCTGATTAGCAGTTAGAAGCAGCTGTGCAGCAGCACACACAGCAAGAGGAGGAAGGGAATGGCAGTGAAGGCAAAAATGGGAGCAGCAGTTGTTCAGTGAGTTCTAGTAGAGGTACAAGAGCAGCAACAGACCCAAACTACAGATATGAAAATAGCTATGTCTCTCCCTTGACAGTGGAGAAGAAAATTGGTTTGAGCATTGCATACCACAGTACTATTTATTATTGAAATCATTGGGGTTCATAAAACTATTAATAGTCACAAAGGAAAAGCTGCTGCTGCCTGACCATAGAAAGTAAATAAACAACGACCTGCAGGTGGGTAAATAAGAACCACAAAAAGGTGAAAATTACACTGGAGAGCAGTATTTTTTACATTGATATAGTTAAAATAGAGTGCCTTTCTCCAGATTTTTATTTATTTTTGTGATTTACAGGATTAGGAGATGGGATGGAGTGGGAAAAAATACATAAAAAATATGGGGTGGGAAGAAGAATAGGTGAATCGCCCTGACTCTACCTCTGATAATCCTATGAGTGGACTAGAGTTCTAAATTCTTGGAAACATATCACTGCAATATAGTCAGATGTAACAATTTAAGACTGTCACTGCATAATACACACTTGAAAACGTAATTTATGAATAAATTAAAACCCCTGCAGAGTTGAGCAATCAATTGGCATCTGTTTGCCCTATATGTGGTCCTACCCATTGCGCTTCTTCCTCTCCTATTGTATCATTGGAGTATAAACAAAAGTCACCTCAAAGGGACATTGGGTCTATGAAGCTCCCTAAGCATCCCTGAATTAATTAGGTGGATGGATGTTGAATTTGTGATCACCTTAAGTGGATTACCAAGGTGAATGGATGCTGAATTCGCAAAAGTAGAGTTGGCACAGAAACTGGGATACTTCACTTTCAACATAGAAATTACACAGACTAGTGTGAGTAACTGACTGACTTTATACCATACTGATAACATAGAAATGACCCTCTATTAATTACACAATGCTGTCGGCATTTTGACGTGTCCACTCTGGGCTGCTAAATGTGCTGACTCCGGTCCCAAGGCTGGGCCATATGTGCAGCGGGCAGGTCCTGCGCTCTTCTACAGGTGTTAAGAGTTTTTAAAGTTTTCATTGTGACGCCAGTGGCATTTCAGCAACGAAGAACAGTGTCCCCCTATGTAGAAGGTGATAGTGAAAGCCCAGGTGTAGGAATGCCAGAGTGGTGTAAGGGTTGTCTATATTGTCCCTTTAGGTGCAGCTTTTGCACGTGTCACAGTGCTCCTACCTGGATATCTGGAACCCCAAGCGTGGTTGTCCACAGCAGTGATAATAGGGTGAATAGTTGAGGAACTGGTTGAAAAAATTGAGTCCAGACTATTATTGAAGTAGTTAACAGCTTTACTTGGCATAGACTTTCATCAGGGAATAATCTTCCAACTTTATCTCCCCCCCCCCCTCTGTTTACTAGGCCTCAGTGAGACGTTGGTTCCTTCACCAGGGAAGGAGCGGGTTGTCTCTGCCCTGTCATTAAGTCTAGGGCATCTGAGGGCCACCAGGGTTTTCTAGGTTCCTGTGTATGGGCATCTCTACCATCGAGAGGTGCCCATATGGATAGGAGTTAGGGCCAGAAGCAGAGTTTCATAGGTAGTGACCCTTTTCCTTCCCTAGTGGTGAGGCCTAGTGTTTTTTCCCTTCCGTCTTGTTGTCTTTTGGTATTCTCCCCTACTACATCCGTGACAATGGCGTCCGCTTGTGAGCACAGTGGGAAGCATAGTTGCCAGGTTTCTGCTGTTTCAGACAGCAGAGGACCGGGGCTAATATCTGTGATCAGTCATAAGACTGATGTAAGCCCTCAGATGCTGTGGTCAAATGTGACCACTAAATCTCAGCGGTAAAAATGCGTGAGCCTTGGGCTTTCATTCCAGTAACAGCCTCTCCTGGCTGAGATTGGGGAAGATCTTATATTCCAGTGCTTAACGCTACATTCACTAGTATATTCCAATACAAGCCTGCAGGTGACAGCACTGAATTAGAATATACTGAATGCTGTGTTTAGTGATGGATAAATATCCATCACAAAATACAATTGGCAATCTAATGATTGCTTGTTATAGTCAACTAGGCTTACATAAAAAAAGGATAGTTTAAAAAAATATAAAATAAAAAATAATATAGAAGTTCAAATCATCCTCTTTCCCCAAAATAAAAAAAAACTTTTAGAGAAAATCATACACATCACTGCGTCTAAAAATGCCTGTACTTTTAAAATATTTATGCCATAACGGCAAACGGCGTACTGGAAAAAAATATATCAAAATTGCCAGTTCAACATTTTTCGTCACTTCACCTCCACCAAAAATATAATAAAAAGTGATCAAAAAGTCTTACATAAACCAACATGGTATCAATGAAAAGTACAGATCACTCCGAAAAAAAGGAGCCCTTATCCAGCGCCATAGATATAAATATAAAAAGTTATAGGGGTTACAACATTTTTATTATTTTTTCAATATTAAAACACAAGAAAAACATGTGACCAAGGTTCTGCACCATCATGTGGTTTTGGATATCTATACCATGTATATGTTTTTTTTAAACTATGTGTTTTTCAATAAAGATGCATTTTCTTAATGAACTTTGGAAGCAGTGAGTCAAATTTTGGTTTATCAGTGTTTGCTATTTTGGGATTGCAGCTGGGTGGAAATGTGGTTTTGTGGCCCAAGACTCTATATGAAAAGGAGGCCTTTAGACAGTTACGGAATTCTGACACCAACAAACAACTCATATTCAATCCTTTGACTAAATTTAGAAGTGAGTTAGCCCTGATTTTTATGGCAGGCACTGATGCATAGGCTGATTACTCGTAAACAACTAGAGGGACTTTTTGTCACAACCAGACAGCTGAGAAGCTCTGACAGAAGCCTTTCAGAACCTCCTCCTTGAGTTCTCTTTGTTGTGGTATTCAGTTCCTCATCTCGTTAGCCTCTCTCAGCTGTCATGTAGTTGGACTGATTGCATCCCTTTAAATTCCGCCCCATAATGCATTACTGGGCGGCTTATACTTCTTCCTGGAGTGTGTGTGCATGCTGATCCTGTTTTGCTGTCTGCTACAAAGTTAAGTGCTGTACATTTATCTGTTATTTTCTGTTTGCTGGATCCCAGGTGACCCTGACTCCCTCCGTGTCTGGTGTTGGGAGCCGGTGGTCGTGTCCCCTCACTATTGTAGGGTGTTCAGGGGTTATATAGTCGAGGTACGTGGATATGCAACCATCCACCTCTGGGATCTTTGCATAGGCTGAGCAGCCAAGGAAAGTGCTAGGTCTTGTGCAGGGGTCTCCCCTTGGTTTCTTAGCTTTGGATCCAGTGAGTCATATATGCATGTTGCATTGTCTTGTTTCTCGTACACCGTCCGTGACACTTTTGCCTGAATATCCTACAATAACCTACTAAGGTTCATAAGCATGCCTGGTTACCCCATTGTATCTGAAACTAATTTGCAGGCTCATCCAACTGTATTTGAGCCCTCTGGTGGAAACGTTACCTACTTACAATGAGTGGCATCCACCTTGAAGTTAACATGCTACTTGTGACCTGTGACGTGGAGTCATTATATACTTCCATTAGACATCTGGATGGACTGTAGGCGCCCCACTATTTTTTTAGGAAATCTTATCTGGACCACGAACTTGGTGAGTTACTGCGGATCTTACTTGATTTTACATTAACACACAATTTCTTTACTCTTAAAGATCGCGTTTTTTCTACAGCTCCAGGGGGTGGTGATTGGGAGCAGCTTGTGCGCCCCCATATGCCAACCTTTTCCTGGGGTGTGGGAGAGAAAGATCTTCCTCATCGATCCAATATCGCTAATTGATAACGTACAAGAGTTGAACATTTTTATGGATCACTTGAACTATAACAGCATGAACATCAAACTTACCCATAAGGTGGGAGCGCAGCTGATTGAGCTTTAGATGTATATCCGATGACGGATCCATACGGTTCATTTCTGCCTATAATTCCTGCCATCGAGATATAAGATGGGCACTTACAAAATATTGGGAGTTATTGCAGGTAGACTTGATAATTTCCATAGTACTACCTCCTTTTCATCTATTACCCATAGATGTTCTAAGAACCTGAAGGACCAATTTGTAAGGAGTCACTATCCTGGGCCACAACCTCCCAATATTTTTGTTTCCCGTAAAGTTCAATGACCGAGCTACACATTTTATGAACTCTGATGGAACCAGGGAATGTAAGATTACTCACTCCATTAATTTTTCCACCCAAGGCATCATGTACTATAGTAAGGGTCCATGCAATCTAATCTATGTTGGCCTTACCTCATGTGAGTTCAAACGACGCATCAGGGAACATGTTCTTGGCATAGAGGCGACAAGAGATGTGGAGGATGTTTCTACATTAAAGACGATCACAAAGCACTTCCGTAAGAATCAAAACTGCAACAGTGAGCTTTAGAGATTTATTGGGATTGACTGTGCGTTCATCTGAAGACAAGGGGGCCGGAGCGGTAGTCCGGGGGCACGTGTGCACTAGCGGCAGCACGGATCCAACAGTCTGTTTACCTGCCGGAACAGCCTGCTGGAGTTCCTTGCCACTAGCGTGAAAGTACCCTTACATATATAATTCATTTATTATTCTATTTATTACTATAATGGTATGTGTGACATGAGTTTTGTAACTAATGAATACATTTCTTTACAGCTCATTTTTTCACCAGTTTTGGTCATGTTTTTTTGATTTCCCCTCACCTTTTGCACCAGCACTTCACCCATTCACATCCATCACAGTCACCTCATTTACCTTTTTACACTTTTATTATTAAATATTTTTTCTTTTTACACATTTTTTTATTTTTCTTTAAATATCCTCTTTCACTATTCTCACTTGTCACTTGCGCACTATTTACATTTTTCCCTGCGCTGTTGTATGGTTTAATGGTTTAATCCAAGTGCCCACCCCCTGCCCTTCTTTAAAATGGCGCTGGCTCCTTATATTAAACTAATAACATTGACTTCCATCCGGTTTCCTATTTTTCCACCTCCCCACTGGGTTTACATTACTGAACCACTCCCCTACCAGATCATATGATTGGTGTGGACGTGTTGCACTACGTTTCCTGTTTTTTTTTTTTTCTTTATTGTATTTCAAATCTTAACAACAATAAAATGGAAACATAGAACTTAACATTTTTTTTTCCAAACAAAAATAACCTCCCAATCCCCTCCCATGGTGTGTCCTCCCTCACCGCCCCTGCCCCGTAACAAGACGGGGGAGAGATGAAGAGGACTAGAGAGCTAGAGAGAGCGGAGGAAGCTCTAAGGGCTCCAATCTCCCCAAATTCTAAGCCATTTTGTCTCGCTATTTCTTTGCTTGTATAAAATATATTCATATCTCTTATTAGTGTTTATAATATTTAACCATATATTCATACTAGGAGCATCTCGGGCAAACCAAGATCGCGCTATTAACAATCTGGCCAAAAACATCTTATAGAGAATTTTTTTTTAATCCTGCTGGCATCCCACCTTGGCAAGATTACTCAATACCCAACATTCAGCAGTAAAGGGTATCCGTACATTCAGCTTTCCCTCTATGTATTCATGAATAGTCCCCCAATACTGTTTCAGCTCTGAACAAAACCAGAAAATATGCAAATAATCCGCATCAGGAATATCACACCTCGGGCAGTTGGAATCACCCCTAATACCACATCTCCTAAGTCAAAGAGTTGTAACATAGAGTCTATGCAAAATCTTAAACTGCACCACGATGTGGTTAAAATTATGTGAAACCACTTTTAAATCCTGAAATACCTCTTCCCTATCATCCAAAGAATTCATTGCACATTCATTTTGCCAAGCCCTCTGTCCTGGAGAAAGAGTATCTACGAATTGTGCTCTAATTATATTTCTGTAAAGTTAGGAAATCTTCATCCTGTGCTTCAAGTTCCCTATCAACTCATTAAGCTGTGTTGAAGTGTGTATTTCAAGCCTATCTTTTTTTTTATACCTAAAAGTGCCGATCTTAACTGTAAGTAACGAAACCATGTTAATTTCTGTGTTCTTTCTTTTTGTGATAATACCGTAAATGAAACTATAACCCCATTACCAACTACCTGTGTGACGTATAATATATTACTTTTCTGCCAGTATGAATCTCCACCTAATTCCACTAAAGTTTGAAAGTGCCTATTGTACCACTAAGGAGTGCATCCTATTGAACCCTTCAATCCAAACCAAAATAGAATACAATACCATGCCTTCCTAAAAAGGTTCCTGGTGGATTTAAATTCTTTATCGGAGTTGGTCAATTGATCCAACAACGAAAAAAAATTATCATATGGGGACTTATTCAGTAAATACCTACATAGCGGGCTATCATTCCATTGCCGAAAAAAGCAAAGCTGAATAGCTAAGAAATATCCCTTGAAGCAGGGGAGATTAAGTCCTCCCCTCTCCAAGGGTTTATACCAATGCTCTAGTTTAAGTCTGACACGTTTCCTCCCCCAGAGTAGATCGTTAATAATTCTCTCTAATAATTTAAAGAACCTATCCCCGATCCAAACTGGAGAATTCCTAAGGAGATAAAGTAGCTGGGGGAGAATAACCATCTTGACTAAAGATATTCTATCAGCCAAAGGCCATTAGATTCAGCGGGATAAAATCTTCCACCCTTGGAGAGATTGTAATACCTAAATACTGAAAGGATTTGTAACATGGGGAGTGCAGATTTATCTAAGGACATATTATCCAATAGCATAAGAGTAGTTTTTTCCCAATTTACATCCAGACCTGAGACTTCTCCAAACTGATTGATCATTTGAGTAATATATAACAAGTTAACTTGAGTCTGTTGAATATAAAATAGAATATCATCTGCATATAATGAAATGCGATCTTCCGGTCCTAATACCCCAAACCCTAAAATCCTGAGGTCTTGTTTGACCCTAGCAGCCAGAGGCTCAATATAGATATCAAATAAAAGAGGAGAGAGTGGGCATCCCTGGCAAGTGCCTCTAGTCATAGAAAAACTTCTTGAAAGATTGCCATTTATATTCAATCTTGCAGTGGGAGATTTATACAGAAGTTTGATCATATTACTAAATCTGGGGCCGAAGGCTATCTTCAGAAACACTCTCCAAAGGAACCCCCACTCAACCCTATCAAAGGCCTTAGAGGCATCAATAGACCATATGGAACGAGAAGACCTTCCGGAAGACTGCAGATTGGCAAAAAGCCGATGGAGATTATAATGGGTCCCTTTATTAGGCATAAAGCCATTTTGGTCAAGGTGTATGATTGATGTCATAACGCTAGATAACCTCTGCATCAAAATTTTAGCCAGGAGTTTAACATCTGTATTAAGGAGAGAGATAGGTCTATATGACCCCAAATCGTTGGGGTCTTTACCCTTCTTTAATATCACTGTAATCACTGCCTCTGTCATTATTTCTGTATTTACGATAAAACTCATACGGGAGTCCATCCAGTCCAGGGGAGGAATTACCTGAACAGAAGTCCATTGCTTCCTCTATCTCCTGAAGAGAAAAATTAATCTCCAAGCGTTCTTTTTGATCATCTGTAAGCGCTGGAAGGAAAATAGAATTGACATATGAGTCCATCATTTCCTCTGAGAGAACCCTCTCTGATTTATAAAATTGAAAGAAGTGATCTATAAATATTTCTAATATTCCCTCCTGATCTTCAATAATTGTCCCATCCGGGGCACGGATACTGCGAATCTCTTTTTTTGTCTTCTTTCAAATCTTTATTTATATATCAAGGCAAAGATATACAGGGTCAGCATACAGAATGGTATACATTATAGCGCAAACATTTACAACAATTGCAATGACTATGTCCTACCCCATATATTATACCTCTTATTATAACGTGAAAGGCAATAGTGCCCATAGAGAGAAGACATACAAACAGACATACAAACAAATAAACAAACATACATAACCTGGATCACAGGAAGGTGTGCACATCAGTACTACTGCAACTGGCACGGTGCGGTTAAGTACAAAGTATTGCTGAGGCCAATAAAGCGAGACATATAAAACTATGGCCGATGTATTATTGAAAAGAGCTATCAGCTGATTTGTGTACACAGAGCGTATCCATAACTGAGTCCTAAGTCTAGGTGAGAGTACTAGAAGGCAAGGAGATGCAGGGTAATTAGTGGAAAATTAAGGTTTGGGAGCTAACCCACTGGATACACACCACGTGAACCAAGGCGCCCAACGTTTAAGGTATTTGTCGTGGGAGAGAGTTTCCCAGCTAGAAAGCTCTTCAAATTTGCATATTTCCCTTACTCTCTCTATCCATTCCCCTCTGGTAGGAGCTTCTGTCGAGAGCCAATGACGTGGGACAAGGATTTTTGCCGCTGCCACAAGGTGTGATACCAGCGAGAATTTGGAAAGAGGATAGTCCTTATTAGGCAGATTCAGTAGTACGATCTTGGGGGTTAATGGAGTGCCTATAGAGCATATAGATTGAATGTCTTTCGACACCGTTCCCCAAAACCCGGTGATTTCTGAACAAGCCCACCATATGTGGTAGTTTGTGCCTAAATCTCTATGACATCTCCAACAACACGGAGAGGAGGTAGGGTCCATTTTGTGCAGAATAGTGGGAGCCCTGTACCACTGGGTCACTAATTTGTAAGAATTTTCCTGGATTCGGACACACAGAGAGTAGCTGTGAGAATTACGGAGAATCTCCTCTATATCTGTAGCCACCAGAGGAACTCCCATATCCCTTTCCCATTGAGAAATGAAATGGGGTATATCCTTAGAATTAGCCGCTAGAATCTTATTATATATTAAGGAAAGTACCTTCTTCACCGGGAATTCAGATGTCAAAAGCACGTCGTACCAGGAGGGGAGGTAATTAAGGCAAGTCAGGTCCAAGTATTGTCTGCAGAAAAAACTAAAATGAGCATATTGCAATGTGGACCAATTTTCCAACTTAAGTGACGCCAGTAGATCACTCTCCTGTGGGACTGATCTGTTTTTCAGTATGTCACCTATAGTATGATTACCAAGGCTCCTCCACATATTGTATGTATCAAAGTATCCATTCAGCAGGTAGTATGGGAGGAGTTTAATCGGCATGAGTGGTGTAGGCTGTGAATGCAGTTCGAATAGGGTCGACAAGGTCCGCCATGTGGAAAGAACCCCTTGATAAAAGGGTGAGGCGTTTGAGAAGGCCCGGCGGTGACCCTGAGTGTTTGGGGTATTGGCTATCTTAGCTTTCCATAGGCTAGCTACCTCAGTTGGGGAGAGGACCTGTCTTGCGATTTGACATCCTAATTTGTGGTTGTTAGGGTTTAGTATTTCTGAGTGAAGTCGGAGAAAAGAGGATAAGTAGTAAAACTTAAAGTCCGGCAAGCCGATACCCCCTTTGTGTTTCTGGCGAATTAACAGGTTATTCGATAAACGTGGTTTGGTTTGTTTCCAAATAAAGGAAGAGAAAACTCTGCGTAGAGCATTAAAGTACGGATCAGGTACAAACACCGGGAGCGTCTGAATGGTATAAAGGATTTTAGGGAGAATATAAGTCTTAATCATGTGGACCCTACCTAGCCAGGACATGAAGGGAACCCGCAGGTCATCCAGTTGTTTTATAATCTCTTTCAGGATAGGGGTGTAGTTGAGGTCACAAAGTTGTGAAGGTTGTGAGGAGATATTTAATCCCAAGTACCGAATATGCGATGTAGCCCAATGGAAAGAGGTAGTTAGCAGCTAAGTTTGTGACAGTATTTTGGGGAATATTAATGGCCAATGCATTACACTTTGCTAAATTTATTTTGAAGTTGGAAATATCCCCGAATTTCTCCAATAATTTGAGTAGAGCTGGGAAAGCTTCTGTCGGGTTCGACAGCATCAGGAGCATGTCATCTGCAAATGCTGCTACTTTATGCAGAACTGGGCCTACCTGTAGGCCTACCACTTTCTCATCTTGTCGTATCGCCTGGATCAGTGTCTCCAGGCAAAGGATAAAAAGTGAGGGGGATAGTGGGCAACCTTGTCGAGTCCCATTAGCAATAGGGAACGATGTGGACAGTAATCCATTAACCCGAACTCTTGCATAGGGGAAGGAGTACAGGGAGAACACCGCTGAGACAAAGGTTTGGGGAAAGCCATACCTAAGCAGGGCAGCTTGCATAAATCCCCAATCCACTCTGTCAAATGCTTTTTCAGCATCCATACTGAGCAGGGCAAGGGGGGCCCTAAATTTTAAAGCAAAGTCAATGGCCTGTAAAACACGGAATGTACTGTCCCTGCACTCCCTCCCCCCCACAAAGCTTGTCTGCTCAGGAGACACCAATCCAGGCAACAGCGGAGCCACCCTATGAGCTAGGATTTTTGCCCATAACTTCAGGTCAATGTTGAGCAGTGAAATCGGCCTATAGCTTGCTGGGGAAACAGGATTTTTGTCAGGTTTAGGAATGACAACTATATAGGCTTCCAAATTTTGCTTCGCTGGGAGGGCTCCTGAGAGTAGCGAGTTGAAATATTTAACTAGATATGGGCCAATGGTTGGGAAGAATTTCTTATAGTAGTTCACAGGTAGCCCATCAGGGCCCGGACTCTTGCCTGTAGGGACAGAAGATAAGACCTTACTAACTTCCTCTAAGGTGATTGGCGCAACTAGAGGACCTTTGGCTTCCTCAGGTATAACTGGTAGGTCGAGCTCATCCAAAAAGTATTTTATCGAATGGGATCTGGAAGTGGTCTCAACCCCGCAGTCTCCTGACCTAATGTTATAGAGGGACTTGTAATATCTAGCAAAGACATTTGCTATGCTTGAGGAAGAAGTGTGTTCTTTCCCTTCTGCATCTACCATCCGGCTAATGAAAGAGCGTTGAATCTGCTTTTTTACCAGAACTGACATGAGTTTGTTGCCCTTATCACCATGAGCATACTGTTTGTGCCTAAGGTGTAAGAAAGCTTGAGCTGCCTTCACATTTAAGACCGTTTTCAACTCATTCCTAATTGCAGACAACTTGTTGAGTAATTCAGAGGTCAGGGAGCTTTTGTGTGTTGCCTCTAACTCTGAGATTTTAGTAAGTAGTGAGGTGATCTGTTCCTGTCGTTTCTTTTTAAGATGAGAACCTAGGGAGATTAATTCACCCCGGATAATAGTCTTATGAGCTTCCCAAATGGAAGCTGGAGAGACGTCAGGTGTTTCGTTAGTCTGAAAGTAGTTTAACAATTTCTCGCCCAAAGCTGTGATATGTGAAGTAGAATCTAAGATCGTGGGGTTTAACCGCCAGGTCCACTCACCACCCTCCGTCCCGGGAATGGTGATAACACATACTACAGGGGCATGGTCAGAGACTGTGATCCCAAGTATGTCCGACCTACTTACATTAATAAGTGTTCTGTCAGGTATGAACATGTAGTCCAGTCTGTGATAGGACTTGTGAGGAACTGAATAGAACGTGTAGTCTTTAGTGTCACCATGTGTAGACCTCCATACGTCACAAAGCCCCATATCTAGCAACTGCTTATTTAGTTTCCTCAAGGACGAGAGTGGGATACTTGATCTGCCTGCTGAGGAATCAAGAGCTGGATTCAAGGTGAGATTGATGTCTCCTCCTATTAGTAAAAGACCTGACGAAAACTGCGAGATGGTGTTGAGCATTTTGCACAGCCAACTCCCTGTACCATTATTTGGTGCATACAAATTGCAAATCGTAAGCTCCCTGGAGCCCAATTTACCCCTTAATAAAATATATCTCCCCTCTGGATCCGATATAATAGCTGTTTGAACAAAAGGTAGGTTTTTATGAATACCTATACTAACTCCTCTGGATGCTTTATCAAAGCAGGCGTGGTACCAAGTGGAGTAGCCCGATTTATTCATATTGGGGGTACGCCCATTCTTATAATGGGTCTCCTGTAATAGTAGGATGTCAGCCGACTCCCTCCTCAACAACTGCATAATTCGGCTTCTTTTGACCGGATGATTGCATCCCTTAACATTAAGGGAAGCTATAGTTAAGTTTATTGGGGCCATATTGGTCTCACTAAAAAGATTCCGCTTGCCAGTGATATGCTCACCACAGAAGTGATCCTAAACTGTGATAATACATAGGTAAACAATGTAAACAATATGAACATAATGAACAGTACAGTATGTGAATAATAAGACATAAGGCTCCGATAGAGCCAGAATGGGGACAGGGAATACGAAAAAGTAACCTGATCCGCCCAAACTCTCCACTTATAAACCCGCTAATGTTTGCTAACAAAAGGGTTCTCCTCCATGGTGAATTATATAAAACACATATATTAAGCCCATAGAACTAGTCCACAACTCTAGGTAATCTCAGGTCACATGGATATGCAGGGAGTGATAATATTAGGGGCAGGAAAAAGGAGGGGGGGGGAAGGGGACCTGATTAATTCCCTACATTCCTACCTAATATGGACAGGCAATAATATGCTAAAAGGTTGAATAGCACACATTATAATGCTCAGTATGAGTTATGTCTAGACTTAATGTGAAAAGCAGAAATCAAATAACGAACAGGTGACACTTAAAGCAATAAGGAGTCACTCTTAGTAGACAGTAATATGGTTATTCCTTTCTATAATTCCTTAAACGGAGGAACTAGGAACACTAAGGCTGACAATATTACTGTGATTAGACGACTCTGGAATAATTGACATTAAGAGTCTAACCAAGAAAACGGAACTCTGGATCTCCGCTGGTCTGGAATGGAAGAGGCCGTAAAACTCTTCCATCTGCTGTTCAATCGTTGGTGTCTGGCAGAGCAGAGCTCTGAAGATTGTGGGGTCTTTGTCTCCTGACCGTGGACCACTCTGTCGGGATCTTGATAACAGGTAATTCAGGTTCAAGGGGAACCGGTAACCAAGATGGAAGCTTCATCGGAGTTAGACCTAGGGGCTCCCAAAGTTGCTCCAGATCACTTGGAGTTCTGACGGTGAATCTTTTATTCCTTGCGGTGATCAGGAGGCCGAACGGGAACAGCCAGCGGTAATTGATCCCGGCTTCTCTAAGTGCTACGGTTAAGGGCTTCATCATCCTCCTCTTCTGTAGCGTGGCAGGTGAGATGTCCTGGAACACTTGGACATCTGAACCGCCAATAAAGATGTCGGGTAGGTCCCGCGCTTTTTTCAATAGGATTTCAGTGTCCCTATAACTCAGTAACCCACAGATGATATCTCTTGGGTTATCAGAAGGTAAAGGTTTGGGCCTGAGGGCTCGGTGAACGCGTTCGACCACTATGGAAGTGGCTCGATCAGCCCCCACTAGGAAAGTGAAGAGGTCTTTCATAGCTTTGACCAAATTTTCCTTATCAGAAGCCTCTTGATAGCCTCTTATCCGCAGATTCTTCCTACGACTCCTGTTTTCTTGATCCTCTATCAATGCAAAGGATTCGTTCAGGGCTGACTGATATGAGGCCAGGGATTTGCTAACCGCAGCGTTAAAGGCTTGTTGGACCTCATGTTGCTGTTCCAGGTTTTCCACCCTGTCACCAATATGGCGGACGTCCGCCTTTATATGAGAAAGATCAGCAGCCAGCGGGGCTAAGGCTCTGCTTAAGGCTCTATCTAGGTAAGCTGCGGTTAAAGGAGCCACTGCGCTCACCCCCGATGAGACCACCGAAGGATCCTCTTCAAGATCTGAGCCATCTAGTCTGCCTTCTACCTCTGCGTCTTGCGGCATTGCGCCGGCCGGCGCCATCTTAGGTAGTCCTCTATCTGTTCGAGGTCTCGATTTGTTCAGGAATTTCTCCATGGATTTGTCCTGTTTGATGTTTTTGCCGGTGTTAAACATTGCCCCAGTAAGTTCTTTAGGCTGTATTTTCACCATAGTAGGCAGAACGTGCTAATAACGGGTTTATGAAGAGCTTGGTGGCAGGAGCTCTATTCAGATGCAACCGCCATGAAGCGAGGTCAGGCTCCGCCCCCGAATATCTTTTTTTAGATCCTGACTAGCTATTACGTCCTGCCTCAGAAAAAAAAAATTGTCCTCTAAAAAATAACCTCTGTTGCCCTTTATCCAGAAGGAAATCAGAGAAGGCCTGACTAGTCCTCTGCATAGTTTCTCTAGCTTCCTCTGTTTTTAACCTAATAAAGCCAGCCATTCCAGCCGCGGCTGCTTCCGCCAATTCTTTCTCCCTCCTTGAATAACGCTTAGTTAGATCAGCAATTGTACTAATAAAAATCCCTCTCATAACCACTTTAAACGCGTCCCACACAAATTGGGATTTGGCAGAAAAAATATTTTTATCCCAATAGGAAATAATCTCCTTTTTTATCTGGTTATGATTGTCAATTATTAATATCCAATGGGGATTCAGTCTAAATGGGGGTTTCAGTCTAACATTATTCCTAAACGTACATAGCTCTATAAAAAAGGGAACATGATCAGATACTGATCTAGTCTCGTATTTCATCCGTTTAATACAATTCAAGTATCCCTTATTTATCAGGGCCAGATCAATTCTAGACATAGAATTTCCCGATTTTACTAACACAAGAGTAGGATCTTTTTCCTTTGGATAGGTATTCCCATCCACGAGGCCCACCTCTTGGCAAAACCGAGCCAAGCGGGAACCCTGGGACGGGGAATAACCGTTCGCCCCCCTAGAAAACCTATCAGCCTCAGTATTCATAACATTATTGAAATCCCCATTGACCACTACCATACATTGAGGCCATTGATCCACAAAAACCATCAAAGAGGACATTATTTGCATAGAAAAAGGAGGAGGGATATAAATAAAGGCCAAAATACATAACTTGCCATCAGGGGCGTAGCGTGGGGGGGGCCGGGGGGGCCGTTGCCCCGGGCGCCACACTGCAGGGGGGCGCTGTCCGCTTCAACAACAAAATCTTAAATGGCTGATGCTGTGTTTTTTTCTTCACACAGCAGAGCAGAGTGAGGAGGCGGGGCGCAGTACGATCACACTGATAGGCTCCGCCCACCACCAGGCAGGAAAGACAGTGCGGAGCCAGGAGCCAGAAGAAGATAGAAGCAGAAGATGGCTGCCGCACTGTCCCTGCTTCAGCACTTGTAGCGGTCAGAGAGTCTATCCAGAGTCCAGACAGGCAGCCTGAAAGCAACCCTGACAGAGTACGTGACACTGCAGTCAGTGTCATTCCCAGTCCCAGCCTGAGTGAATTAGGTCAGTCACAGTGTGTATGTTGGCATGGGCTGAGGGTAGGCGTTAGGGGTAATATATGAGTGAACTAGTGAAGTGCCACTGTGCCAGTGCCATGAGAGCCAGGCCAAGGCTGCCAAGTAGATGGCATCATGGCAGTCAGGGTGCTGGTGAAGGATGACCAGCCCAGGGACACTGACAGAGAGACAGTATGCCTCTCTGGGATGCCATCTGCAGTTTCTGCCCATCTCTGCTGCCCATATACCAGGCCTACCCTGGTATATGGAGTGGACAGCAGAGATGGGCACATGGCATCCCAGAGACAGTACTTCACCAGCACCGCCTGACTGCCACGGTCCTGCTTGGACTGGCTCTCATGGCACTTCAGCTTCCTCTTGGGCTTTTATATCCTGCTTTGGAATCAGGTTTTGAGCTGGGTCCCTGTAAGCTTCAGGGCTGCAGCCAGGTCTGCCCTCCTCTCAGTCTCAGGTCCAGACAAGTATCTCTGCAGAGTCCAGACAGTCACTGACCAAGTTTAAGTCCCTCTGAGGCTCAGCCTAAGGGTCCATTCACACGTCCGCAACGTGTTTTGCGGACCGCACATTGCCGGCACTAATAGAATATGCCTGTTCTTGTCCGCAATTGCGGACAAGAATAGGACATGCTCTTAACGGAATTGCGGACCCGGAAGTATGGGTCCGCAATTCCGTATCTGGGCAGCACATTGTGCTGCCCCATAGAAATTAATGGGTCCGCAATTCCGTTCCTGCAAAATGCGGAACGAAATTGCGGACGTGTGAATGGACCCTAAGGCTACTTTCACACTAGCGGCAGGACGGATCCGACAGGCTGTTCACCCTGTCGGATCTGTCCTGCAGCTATTTCGCCGGACCGCCGCTCCGTCCCCATTGAGCTCCGGCACAGAACGGCAAAAGGCCGCCAGACTGAAAGTACTGCATGTCTGACCTTTTAGTGCTGCGCCGGCGCTCCGCCCCCGTCCCCATTATAGTCAATGGGGACGGAGCGGCGGCACTGCGAAATAGCGGCAGGTCGGATCCGTCCTGCCACTAGTGTGAAAGTAGCCTTAGACACTGAGCTGAGGCACAATTTTATAAACTAAACAGAGCCTGGCCTGCTGCACCACTCAGACCAGTCAGGAAGTGAGGGCAGCAGTAGTTGTATTTCTTCAGGTAACGATTGCTTGCTGCCCAGAGAGGTCATTTTTGTGGGGAAAATGTGTCTCAGCCCAGGCTCAGGAGGAGTCATACTGGACCAGTATTAGGCTCCTTTCACACTAGCGTTCGGGGGTCCGCTCGTGAGCTCCGTTTGAAGGGGCTCACGAGCGGACCCGAACGCAGCCGTCCAGCCCTGATGCAGTCTGAATGGAGCGGATCCGCTCAGACTGCATCAGTCTGGCGGCGTTCAGCCTCCGCTCCGCTCGCCTCCGCACGGACAGGCGGACAGCTGAACGCTGCTTGCAGCGTTCGGGTGTCCGCCTGGCCGTGCGGATCCGTCCAGACTTACAATGTAAGTCAATGGGGACGGATCCGTTTGAAGATGCCACAATGTGGCTCAATCTTCAGGCGGATCCGTCCCCCATTGACTTTACATTGAAAGTCTGGACGGATCCGTACAAGGCTATTTTCACACTTAGCTTTTTTTTTGCCATTTTAATGCAGACGGATCCGCCCGAACAGCTAGTGTGAAAGTAGCCTTAATAATGGAGGATTATTACTGTGGAGGCCTAGGTGGAATATGCACAGTGAGTAGTACTAGTAATATTCTTTCCCATAGGCCTATTGTGCATCAGATTCCACTTAGGCCCCCACAGTAATAATCCTTTGTATTAATCTATTGTTAGTCCTCATTAGGCCCCATGCCCCAGCCAGGCCTCACTGAGAATCTCAGAGGGCAATTTACTTTAATAATACATTAACAACAAAGAGGGGGCAAATACATTAATAATAAAGAGGGGGCCATTATATACAGGGGGAATAATATTATGGGAAATGGGGGACTATCTGTCTGGCTCTAGCACAGTATTGGGGGGCAGCAGGAGGAGTTGTTGAGACACCAGGAAGGAGAGGATGATAGTAAAGTGAGGAACCTAAAAAAATTCTGTGAAACTCTGCAGAGACGAGAAGCAGCTGAAAGAAGGTGTCATGGCGGTCTTATCTCTGAATGAAGACGTTGAGGAAAGTCTACATCACAGGAGAGGTCACTGGATGTAACAGGTATGGGGCGGTATTATACTGTAATAATAATGCCCATGCACATATCTGTTTCATGGTAGGGTTGGGGGAGCAGATTGAGAATATCGCCCACCCTGCTGCATCCTGGCCCCAGACTTCAGGTCACACGGTGCGTGTTCTGAATTCTGGGGGCTCACACCCATCTACTACATTATCTGTACTCAGAGAGTTATCACTGTGTTATCTGAGGTGTTACATAGGACTGCAGTTGAATCTACTACATTATCTGTACACGGAGAGTTATCACTGTTATCTGTGGTGTTACATAGGACTGCAAGTGATCTACTACATTATCTGTTAATGGGAACCTGTCACTGGGATTTTAGAGCTGAGGACATGGGTTACTAGATGGCCGCTAGCACATCTGCAATACCCAGTCCCCATAGCTCTGTGTGCTTTTATTGTGTAAAAAAAACTATTTGATACATATGCAAATTAACCTGAGATGAGTCCTGTATGTGAGATGAGTCAGGGACAGGACTCATCTCAGGGTAATTTGCATATGTATCAAATCGTTTTTTTTACACAATAAAAGCACACAGAGCTATGGGGACTAGGTATTGCAGATGTGCTAGCGGCCATCTAGTAACCCATGTCCTTAGCTCTATACCCAAAATCCCGGTGACATTTTCCCTTTAAAAGGGGTGTGCCCACGGGCTGGGGGGGGCGACATTTTTGGCTTGCCCCGGGTGCTGGCAACCCACGCTACGCCACTGCTTGCCATCTAACCTACCGTGGAGAAAGACATACCTCCCCTGTCTATCAACAGAGGATGCCAAACAAATAAAATGTATCTGTTTATGAATTGAAACAGTAACTCCTCTAGAGTAACTGGTATATGTAGAATTGTAGACCTGGGTGGCCCACCTACGCATAAGATCGTCTCCTGTGCAAAGTGGGTTTCTACTAGGCTAACTATAGCTGGCAAGTGTCTCTGTATCAGATCCAGAACCACCTGCCTTTTTTTCTTCTCCCCAAGACCGCGAACATTCAATGTTAATATTCTTGTAGTCATTATTTAATAGTGGAACTTCCAGTTAATAGAGTCCCTGACATCACTCCGCTCCCCACCTCTAAAGACACAGTCTTGGCGGCCTCCCCGGAGTAGGGTTTCCACCAGGGATTCGATGGGCCCTTTCAATTAGAAACAATGGTGAATAATGTTCCTTCCCAAAATTATCCAAGATTATGAATTGTAGCGTTCCTACTAAATCTTTTTCATCTGAAGATTCTGGTAGGCCAATAATACGGACATTGCATCTTCTTGACCGATCTTCTAAATCCACCTTTTTTTTTTCCAGGTGATTTATAATCATTTTTTTTTATATTATATTCTCCTCTTTTAATGTTTTCACCTCTTTCTCTGTGTAGTTCACTGTGTTTTCTAATACTTTAACTTCATAGGGACCCATGACGTACGTCATGTGTTGTTCCGATCACCGCCGCCCGGCGGGCGGTGATCGGAACAAGGTGCCTGCTCAAATCATTGAGCAGGCACCTTGGCAAAATGCGCGGGGGGGTCCCGTGACATCCCCCGTGTTGGCGATCACTGCAAACCGCAGGTCAATTCAGACCTGCGGTTGGTGGCTTTTACCTGGTGCAGCAGCGGAGGTGCCATCAGGTCCCCATGGGGCTGCGGGGGGGGGGGGGACCCGATGGCATGGAAGGCAGCGCGATGCCTTCCTGAGGCATCTGCGCTGCCTTCCGGTGACGAGCCTGTGAGATCCAGCCCCCTGGATCTCACAGGCCGGAAGCTGTATGAGTAATACACAGTATTACTCATACAGCCAATGCATTCCAATACAGAAGTATTGGAAAGCATTGGAAAGGGATTAGACCCCCAAAAGTTCAAGTCCCAAGGTGGGACAAAAAATAAAGTAAAAAAACAAAGTTGAAAAAATAAAGTTTTCCCCCAAAAAAATTTAAAGTTTCAAAAAAAGGTATACATATTAGGTATCGCCGCGTCCGTATCGACCAGCTCTATAAAAATATCACATGACCTAACCCCTCAGATGGACACCGTAAAAAATAAAAACTGTACTAAATAAACCATTGTTTGTCACCATACATAACAAAAAGTGTAATAGCAAGCGATCAAAAAGTCATATGCACCCTAAAATAGTGCCAATCAAACCATCATCTCATCCCGCAAAAAATGAGACCCTACCTAAGATAATCACCCGAAAAATTTAAAAACTATGGCTCTCAGAATATGGAGACACGAAAACATGATTAAAAAAAATAAAATAAATGATATTATTGTGTAAAACTTACATAAAAAAAAAAGTATATATATTAGGTATCGCCGTATCCGTGACAACCTGGTCTATAAAAATATCACATGATCTAACTTGTCAGATGAATGTTGTAAATAACAAAAAATAAAAATGGTGCTACAACTTGTTATCTTGCCTCACAAAAAGTGTAATATATAGCAACCAAAAATCATATGTACCCTAAACTAGTACCAACAATACTGCCACCCTATCCCGTAGTTTCTAAAATGGGGCCACTTTTTGGGAGTTTCTACTCTAGGGGTGCATCAAGGGGGCTTCAAATGGGACATGGTGTCAAGAAAAACAGTCCAGCAAATCTGCCTTCCAAAAACCGTATTGCATTCCTTTCCCTCTGCACCCTGCCATGTGCCCGTACAGCTGTTTACGACCACATATTGGGTTTTCTGTAAACTACAGAATCAGTGCCATAAATATTGAGTTTTGTTTGGCTGTTGACCCTTGCTTTGTTACTAGGAAAAATTTATTAAAATGGAAAATTTGCCCCAAAATTTAAATTCAGAAATTTCATCTCCATTTGCCAATAACTCTTGTGGAACACCTAAAGGGTTAACGACGTTTGTAAAATCTGTTTTGAATACCTTGAGGGGTGTAGTTTCTTAGATGGGGTCACTTTTATGGAGTTTCTACTCTAGGGTTGCATCAGGGGGGGCTTCAAATGGGACATGGTGTCAAAAAAAACAGTCCAGCAAAATCTGCTTCCAAAAACCGTATGGCATTCCTTTCCTTCTGCGCCCTGCCGTGTGCCCGTACAGTAGTTTACGACCACAAATGGGGTGTTTCTGTAAACTACAGAATTAGGGCCATAAATATTGAGTTTTGTTTGGCTGTTAACCCTTGCTTTGTAAAAGTAAAAAAAATTATTAAAATGGAAAATCTGCCAAAAAAGGAAAATTTTGAAATTGTATCTCTATTTTCCATTAATTCTTGTGGAACGCCTAAAGGGTTAACGACATTTGTAAAATCAGTTTTGAATACCTTGAGGGGTGTAGTTTCTTAGCTGGGTTCATTTTTGGGTGGTTTCTATTATGCAAGCCTCGCAAAGTGACTTCAGACCTGAACTGGTCCCTAAAAATTAGGTTTTTGAAAATTTCTGAAAAATTTGCTTCTAAAAGATTTGCTTCTAAAATTTTAAGCCTTGTAACATCCCCAAAAAATAAAATATCATTCCCAAAATGATCCAAACATGAAGTAGACATATGGGGAATGTAAAGTAATAACTATTTTTGGAGGTATTACTTTGTATTCTAGAAGTAGAGAAATTGAAACTTATACTATCTCACAATGGCCTTAATAAGTCAAAGAGTTTTAAAGTTATCAGCACTTAAATTGACACTGGTCAGATTTGCAAAAAATGGCCAAGTCCAGAAGGTGAAATAGGGCTGAGTCCCTAAGGCGTTAATTTTATCACAAATCTTTATCAAATCATCTTTTATGATGAGGACGTCTGTCTGTACTGAGCCCAATTGAACTGTGATATTTTGTATCGCCTTTCCGTTATTTTTAACAATAGATAGCATCTCTTCTATTGGGGAGGAGTCGTCCATAAGCATCGCCCCGTCGCCGATATGGGGGTCCCCCTCAGGTGCCTCCTCCGATCTGTGTTAATTATTTTTTTTTTTCTTAGATTAATGTCCTGCCTCCCTTTTGAACCCGACCTAGTACTCAAATTTGGTGATCTCAAAAATTGAGCAATTCTGGAGGACTCTATTTGTTTCTGTCCTGCCTTGAACGAAGTCAGGTCCGTTGAACGTCTGTTCTGTTTATGGGCCTTTTTTTTTAATCAATCTTTTGTGTTTTTTCATCCCTTTTTTTTTCTTCTCCTTTTTTTTAAAATTGTGGATTGTGTTTTATTTTTTCTAGTCTCCTTTAACCCCTTAAGGACTTAGCCCTATTTCACCTTAAGGACTTGGCCATTTTTTGCAAATCTGACCAATGTCACTTTAAGTGCTGATAACTTTAAAACGCTTTGACTACTTAGGTCATTCTGAGTTTTTTCTTCACATATTGTACTAGATACACTGGTAAAATGAAGTAAAAAAAAATCATTTTTACTTATAAACTTTCCAAGTTTCAATTTCTCTACTTTTATAATACATAGTAATACCTCCAAAAATAGTTATTACTTTACATTCACCATATGTCTACTTCATGTTTGGATCATTTTGGGAATGATATTTTATTTTTTGGGGATGTTACAAGGCTTAGAAGTTTTAGAAGCAAATCTTGAAATTTTTCAGAAATTTTCAAAAACCCAATTTTTAGGGACCAGTTCAGGTCTGAAGTCACTTTGCGAGGCTTACATGATAGAAACCACCAAATGACCCCATTCTAGAAACTACACACCTCAAAGTATTCAAAACTGATTTTACAAACGTCGTTAACCCTTTAGGTGTTCCACAAGAATTAATGGAAAATAGAGCTACAATTTCAGAATTTCACTTTTTTGGCAGATTTTCAATTTTAATATTTTTTTTCCAGTTACAAAGCAAGGGTTAACAGCCAAACCAAATTCATTATTTATGGCCCTGATTCTGTAGTTTACAGAAACACCCCATATGTGGTTGTAAACCGCTGTACGGGCACACGGCAGGGCGCAGAAGGAAAGGAATGCCATACGGTTTTTGTAAGGCAGGTTTTGCTGGACTGTTTTTTTTTTTTACACCATGTCCCATTTGAAGCCCCTCTGATGCACCCCTAGAGTAGAAACTCCATAAAAGTGACCCCATCTAAGAAACGACACCCCTCAAGGTATTCAAAACTGATTTTACAAACGTCGTTAACCCTTTAGGTCTTCCACAAGAATTAATTGAAAATAGAGATACAATTTCAAAATTTCACTTTTTGGGCAGATTTTCCATTTTAATAATATTTTTCCAGTTACAAAGCAAGGGTTAACATCCAAACCAAACTCAATATTTATGGCCCTGATTCTGTAGTTTACAGAAACACCCCATAAGTGGTCGTAAACCGCTGTACGGGCACACAGCAGGGCGCAGAAGGAAAGGAATGCCATACGGTTTTTGGAAGGCAGGTTATGCTGGACTGTTTTTTTTTTTACACCATGTCCCATTTGAAGCCCCCTTGATGCACCCCTAGAGTAGAAACTCCCAAAAAGTGACCCCATTTTAGAAACTCCGGGATAGGGTGGCAGTTTTGCTGGCACTAGTTTAGGTTACATATGATTTTTGGTTACTCTATATTACACTTTTTGTGAGGCAAGGTAATAGGAAATAGCTGTTTTGGCACCATTTTTATTTTTTGTTATTTACAACATTCATCTGACAGGTTAGATCATGTGATATTTTTATAGACCAGGTTGTCACGGATGCGGCGATACCTAACATGTATACTTTTTTTTATTTATGTAAGTTTTACACAATGATTTCTTTTTTGTGTTTCCATAGTCTGAGAGCCATAATTTTTTATTTTTTTTGGGCGATTACCTTGGATAGGGTATGATTTTTGCGGGATGAGATGACGGTTTTATTGGCACTATTTTGGGGTGCGTGTGACTTTTTGATCGCTTGCTATTACACTTTTTGTGATGTAAGGTGACAAAAAATTGCATTTTTTTACACCGTTTTTATTTTTTACGGTATTCACCTGAAGGGTTAGGTCATGTGATATTTTTATAGAGCAAGTTATTACGGATGCTGCGATACCTAATATGTATACTTTTTTTATGTAAGTTTTACACAATGATTTCATTTTTGAAGTAAAAAAAAACCATGTTTTAGTGCTTCCATAGTCTGAGAGCCATCATTTTTTCAGTTTTTGGGCGATTACTTTGGGTAGGGTATGATTTTTGCGGGATGAGATGACTGTTTTATTGGCACTATTTTGGGGTGCATATGACTTTTTGATCGCTTGCTATTACACTTTTTGTGATGTAAGGTGACAGAAAATGGTTTATTTAGCACAGTTTTTATTTTTTATGATGTTTATCTGAGGGGTTAGGTCATGTGATATTTTTATAGAGCCGGGCGATACGGACGCGGCGATACCTAATATGTATTCTTTTTTTATTTATGTAAGTTTTACACAATAATATCATTTTTGAAACAAAAAAAATGATATTTAAGTGTCTCCATATTTTGAGCCATAGTTTTTTTATTTTTTGGGCGATTGTCTCAGGTAGGGGCTCATTTTTTGCGGGATGAGGTGACGGTTAGATTGGTACTATTTTGGTGGGCAAACGCCTTTTTGATCGCTTGCTGTTACTTTTTGTGATGTAAGGTGACCAAAAAATTGTTGATTTAGCACAGTTTTTATTTTTTATGGTGTTCATCTGAGGGGTTAGGTCATGTGATATGTTTATAGAGCCGGTCGATACGGACACGGCGATACCTAATATGTATACTTTTTTTCCCTATTATTTGCCAATTTTTTTTTTTACTTTATTTGGGGAAAATGACGTTTTTGTTTATTTTTACTTGAAACTTTTAATTTTTGGGAGGGAAAACTTTATTTTTTTCAACTTTTTTTTACTTTATTTTTTGTCCAACTTTGGGACTTCAACTTTTGGGGGTCTAATCCCTTTTACAATGCATTCCAATACTTCTGTATCGGAATGCATTGGCTGTATGAGTAATACTGTGTGTATTACTCATACAGCTTCCGGCCTGTGAGGTCCAGGGGGCTGGATCTCACAGGCTCGTCACCGGAAGGCAGCGCAGATGCCTCAGGAAGGCATCACACTGCCTTCCATGCCATCAGGTCCCCCCTACAGCCGCATAGGGACCCGCTGCCCGCCGGATAAGGTAAAAGCTGCTGTCACGAGGGTGTCAAGACCCACGCCTGACTCAGTTATACCCGGGGTCAGGAAGTCGCAGCGGTTGGCTGCGCGCTCTATGTAAGATAGGGCTGTTTCCTTATGGTAGCTTTCTGGGTTTGCTTTGCAACCCTTTTTGGCTCACTCAGGGATCCGTAGCTCCTTCTCCTCAGCTGTTCCTTGTCCAGCACTCCCAACCTCCTTATATTCCCCTCTCACACTTCTCTGGTTGCCAGATATAGAGCTTCCTGCCTGGACTTCTATACTGTCCCACTGGAGCTGTGTTGCTGCGTTCTCTGGTTGTTGGTCCAGAACGTTTCCCTCCGGATCCCTGTTGGACCTTTGTGGTCTGCTGTGGTCGCCCACCTGGGTTTATGTGTTTGTCTGTATTGTCTGTCCTCTCCCTGGTGTTTCCCTCTTAGTGTCAGTGGTGCGGACTAGCGATCCCACCGGCCCGTTCACTATCTAGGGCTCATTTTAGGGAAAGCCAGGGTTTAGGCACGTGATCGCCGCACGGGTGAGGAACCCGTCTAGGGACGTCAGGGCAGTCAGGTGCCAGCCGCAAGGTGAGTCAGGGGTCACCACCTTTCCCTCTCCCTTGGGCAGGGCTTTCCCTTTTCCCTCCCTGTGCGTGACGCCGGTCATTAAGGCTGCAAACCCCCCCCGGCGTTGTGACAGGATACCCGGACATCCTGTTGCAATTAACCCCCGCCGCAATCGCGATTTAAAGTTAGGACGTAGCGGTACGCCCTGAGTCCTTAAGGACTCGGGAAACAGGGCGTACCGGTACGCCCTAAGTCCTTAAGTGGTTAAATAGTCCTTTTTTTATTTATTTTTATTTTTTATTTTTATACTCTTTGGCCCCTCCTTTTTTTTTTTTTACTTCTCCCTTGTCTTCTCTGGTCCTTCTGTTTTTGTTTTCCTTCCTTTTCAGTTGTTTTTGGCCTTTTATTGTTATATTATTATGATATTATTATAATTTTTTCCCTGGCCCCCTTTTTTCTTTTTCTTTTTTCCTCCCCTATCCCAGTATAAGTTTTAATATCTCCGTTTTTCTTTTTCTCTTTCTTTCTTTTTCTTTCCTGTTCTTATTATGGCCGCAACGTCTCTCCACTAGGTTAGCGCTGCCTGCTTGGTCTTTTATTTTTGTTTGTTAACCTGTGCAGCTTTGGTATTTCGAGTTGCACATCACATGGCGGACCTTCGTCACGTGCCGGGTGGTCTTCTCGCCCGACGTGTGATGACACGTTCGCATAGGGCACTCCTAGAATTACTGTAAGCCTTTATCCTCAAGACAGCACCATTACTGATTATAGGTGACATGTATTAATTTCTTCTCATTACCAGCCACATGTGGTAACTCTCCCCTGTTGGTCCAGGCATGGTATATCATACATGCCATCAACCAGTATCCTTTGTTTCCCCTGAGGAAACTAACGTGAAACATATCTTTGGGTGTGGTAACGAAGGGCCGGCGACGTGTGCTTTCTTCGCAGCGCCGCCGGAGCCCTGCACATGAAGAGGGACGAGGACGCAGCCTCGTCTCCATGGCAGCAGGCGAACAGCAGGATAATGATGATCGGTGCTAGGCTGTGTATTGTGACGCTGGCCACGTCATGTGTATTGTGACGCTGGCCACGTCATGTGACTCACCAGCCAAGGCTATTTAAACAGGCAGCCTGATGCCACAGGTTGCCTGTGATTGGTCTTCCTTCCTTCACTAGTATAGTCTGTATTGTGCCCTTGTGTGTTTTGACCTTGGCTTTGCTTTTTGACCTCAACCTTGAATCCTCCCTGGTATTGGCGTTACCTCCTGGCTTCTGACCTCGGCTTTGTTTGTGAGCTCGACCCTGCGTCCTCCTTTTTTATTTGTGACCTCCTGGCTACTGACTTTGGCTCGTATTTACTTTGTTGTATGTTTTACCCCCCCTGTGCCTGCCTGTCACTTTATTTGTTGTTTCCTCTCGTATTGTATTATTACCTTTAGGGCCCTGCACGTACTCAGTTTATGGACCGCCGTCTAGTTTTACCCCGTCACCTAGGGCGGAACGTGCAAGTAGGCAGGGACAGAGGTTTGGGTGGAGCTTAGGGCTGCGCACACTCCATCCCACCGTGACAGAATCACAGGCCATACCAAATACCATGGAACCTATGGTGCAGGAGTTGGGAGAGAGGCTACAGCAGCAGTAGTTTCGTCAGGCTCCACCTATTGAGGCTTCCTCCATCCAAAATATTGAGTCCCATGTTAAATTTCCTGACCGTTTTTCAGGAGATCATAAATATTTTTGGGCGTTTAAGGAGAGCTGTAAGCTTTATTTTTGTTTACGCCCTCTTTATCCAGGCTCAGAGCAGCAAAGAGCTGCAGGGGGACCCACAAGAATGGGCTTACTCCCTCCCCACGGACTCTCTTTGCCTTGACTCTGTTGAAACTTTTTTCAAACTTTGGGTGTATTGTATGACGAACCCGATAAATCGACTGTGGCAGAATCTCAGTTAAAATCTCTTAGACAGGGGGACAGACCGATGGAGGAATACTGTACCCAATTCCGGAAGTGGTGTGTTTCCTCTACCTGGAATGATCCAGCCCTGAAGTGTCAGTTTAGGTCAGGACTCTCTGAAAAATTAAGACATGTTAGTCAGTTATCCTTCCCCTGACACCTTAGAACAGATGACATTGGCTGTTAGACTGGATCAACGTATTAGGGAAAGACAACGGGAACTACTGACATTTCCACGGGTGGTGGTCAACCCGGACTCATCACCCTTGAGAGCCAGATTGGAGAGTCCTCCAGAAGAACCCATGCAACTCGGAATGACCAGAAGGGATCAAAGACGCCAAAGGGGTGCCTGCTTTTACTGCAGAGAATCCGACCACAGGGTACAACAATGTCCTAAGATTTCTCCCTCCAGAAGAGCTTCAAGGCCGGATGTGCTGAAGGATAAGGTACTCCCAGAGGTAGCAAAAAAGAAAATATTAGTGCCGATGATTGTTTATTTGGGGTCCTGTAAGGGTTCTGGGGAGGCATTTTTTTGATTCAGGATCCGCCTCTAATTTCATGATCATGATTTTGCCTTTTTTTTCATTGGGGTACCCATATTATCTCTTCCTAACCCTATTCACATTGTTGCTATCGACTCTACTCCTTTAGTGGGCGGTACTGTAGAATTTTGTACTCCGGAAGTAACCTTGACTGTGGGGGTTTGCCATACTGAGATTCGTTAGTTCTTTATATTAAAAAATTTAACCGTTGAGATAGTTTTGGGCATGCATTGGCTCCAGATTCATAACCCAGTTATTAACTGGACCACGGGTGGAGTAGAGAAATGGGGACATAAATGTAACTCGTATTGTTTACCTGTTATTCAGGCTGGAATCACTGCAGAGTCTAAAACTCTTCCCCCATACATTAGTGACTTTGCAGATGTTTTTTCTATGTCCAAGGCTGAGTGCCTTCCTCCTCGTAGAACATTTGATTGCGCCATCGATCTTGTTCCAGGATCCAAATACCCTACGGGTCGTATTTATATCTTGTCCAGCCCTGAACAAGGGATGATTTGAAGGAAAGCTTACAAAAAGGTAATATTAGACCCTCGGTGTCACCCATGGGGGCAGGATTTTTCTTAGTTGAGAAAAAAGATGGGGGTTTTAAACCTTGTATTGATTACAGAGAGTTAAACAAAATTACTATTAAAAATCAGTACTCGTTGCCGTTAATTCCAGACCTATTTAATCAGGTTCTTGTGGCTCACTGGTTCACCAAGTTAGATCTCAGGGGAGCATACAATCTTATTCGAATTAATGAGGGGGGTGAGTGTAAAATGGCCTTTAACACTCCTGAGGGTCATTTCGAGTATTTGGTCATGCTGTTTGGTTTAAGTAACGCTCCAGCAGTTTTGCAGAATTTTGTTAATGATATTTTCAGTCAATTTATTGGTAAATTTATCATTGTTTATTTGGACGATATTCTGATTTATTCACCTGACTGGGATTCTGATATCTGAATCAAATATTTGCGAAGGGTAAAAAATTTGTTTTTGGTGTGCAGGAAATTAATTTTTGGGGATATATTCTCACACCCCAGTCCTTTAAGATGGATCCAGGGAAGGTACAGGCTATTCAGGAATAGATGAGGCCCTCCTCTCAAAGCACTGTAACGCTTTTTTGGCTTCTCTATTTTTGAAAATGTATTAAAAAATTTGGTTATTGCTAAACCTCTCACCGACTTAACCAGGAAGGGGGCAGATTTAGTGAATTGGTCACCAAAGGCCATAAAGGCTTTCAAAACACTCAAGAAATGTTTTGTTAAATCCCCAATATTGGTTCAACCTGATCAAGAGAGGCCTTTCATAGTCGAGGTTGATGCTTCCGAGGATGGAGTAGGAGCAGTACTCTCCCAGAGGTCATCAAACCTCACTAATCTGAGACCCTGTGCATTCTTTTCTCATAAGTTCTCTTCCACTGAGAGAAATTACGATATTGGGAACTGGGAGTTACTAGCTATTAAATGGGCCTTTGAGGAATGGCGCCATTTTTTGGAGGGGGCCCAACATTGTGTTACTGTTCTGACTGATTATAAGAATTTATTGTTTTTAGAATCTGCTAAATGTTTGAATCCCAGACAGGCGAGGTGGGCATTGTTCTTTACACTTTTTTTTACTTTCGTATTACTTTCAGGCCAGGAAGTAAAAATGTTAACGCAGATGCTCTATCCCGAAGTTTTTGTGCTTTTCAATCTCCTGATACTCCTCCAGAACCAATATTACCAGCAGGCATCATTGTGGCTTTGGTCTCCCCTGATCTGACAACCGAAATAACTGTGGGAACACATTTGGCTCTGGTACAATCCCTGCAGATAAATTGTTTGTCTATGGGCATTTACGTCTCCGACTGTTGGGTGAGTGCCATAATTCTGTGTTAAGTGGACATCCGGGTATCAATGCCAAAGACCTTGTATCCAGATTTTATTAGTGGCCCACTCTGGCTAGAGATGTCCACTAGTATGTGTCCTCATGTGAGGTGTGTGCCTGGTCCGGCGGGTGAGTTACGTCCACTACCCATCCCTAATAGACCTTGGTTCCCTATCTCCATGGACTTTATAAGCGATTTGCTGTTTTCAGAGGGTAAGTCGGTGGTATGGGTGGTGGTTGACAAATTTAGCGAGATGGTCCATTTTATCCCTCTGTCAAAGCTGCCCAATGCTAAGACTTTGGCCTCCATATTTGTAAAGCATGTGATACGCTTACATGGGATTCCTGAAAATGTAGTTTCGGATAGAGGTGTTCAATTCGTATCTAGATTTTGGAGGGCTTTTTGGCAGATATTTAAAATTTCTCTGTCTTTTTCTAAGGCATTTCATCCGGAAACCAACGGTCAAACTGAACATTTGAACCAGTCTCTGGAGCAGTATTTGAGGTGTTATGTCTCCGACAATCAACAGCTGTGAGTGAAACATCTGCCCCTGGCTGAGTTCGCCATTAACAACCAGGAGAACTCATCTACTGGTATATCACCTTTTTACTGTAATCTTGGTTTTCATCCGCAATTTAATTCTTGCTCGCCGTCCTCTTCGTAAATTCCAGAGGCTGATGTAATGGCTAGAGAACTGTGCACAGTCTGGGCCAAGGTTCAGTCGAACCTGAGAAATACCCAGGAGAGTCGTAAAACTAATGCTGATAAAAAAACACTCTTGAGGAGTGGATTTTGGGTTGGGAGATAGAGTGTGGTTATCCACCAAGAATTTGTCTCTGAAACTACCTTCGAATAAATTTGCACTGCGGTTTAGTGGTCCTTATGAGATTATTTGTATAATTAACCCTGTGTCTTTTAAGTTACGGTTACCTAATTCCTTTTGTATCCATAATGTTTTCCATAAAGCCTAACTCAAAAAATATGTGTCTCCTGCAGTCCCTACACAGGAATCTCCACCGCCAGTGGAAGTTGCCAGTCAACTGGAATTCGAAATTTCTAGAATTATTGATGTGAGAAAGGTCCGGAATTCGTTGCAATATTTGGTTCACTGGAATGGTTTTGGTCCTGAGGAGAGGTCTTGGGTACCAGCTAGTAAGATGCATGCTAAGAGGTTGGTGAAGAAATTCCATCTAGCTCATCCGGAGAAACCCGGTTCGGTGGCCCCTCGTGGAAGGGGGGTACTGTAACGAGGTGTCGGTGACGCGTGCTTTCTTCGCAGTGCTGCCGACGCCCTACACATGGAGAGGGAGCAAGGACGCAGCCTGCGTCCTCGTCTCCATGGCAGTAGGCGAGCAGCAGGAGAGCTGAGCGCCGATAATGATGATCGGTGCTCAGCTCTGTATTGTGACACGTGATGCTGGCCAGGTCATGTGACTCACCAGCCAGGGCTATTTAAACAGGCAGCCTGATGCCACAGGTTGCCTGTGATTGGTCTTCCTTCCTTCACTAGCGTACTCTGTATTGCGCCCTTGTGTGTTTTGACCTTGACTTTGAATCCTCCCTGGTATTTATGTTACTTCCTGGCTTCTGACCTCTGCTTTGTTTGTGACCTCGACCTTGCATCCTCCTTTTTTATATTTATGTGACCTCCTGGCTACTGACCTTGGCTCGTATTTACCTTTATTTATTTTTTACCCCCCTGTGCCTGTCACTTTGTTATTTTCTCCCGTATTGTATTATTACCTTTTAATGCCCTGGACGTACTCAGTTTAGGGACTCCCCTCTAGTTGTACCCCGTCGCCTAGGGCGGAACGTGCAAGTACGCAGGGACAGAGGTGTGGGTGGAGCTTAGGGCTGCGCACACTCCATCCCACCGTGACAACTGTCCTGTGGACATGCCTTTTTCCAGGTCTGTATACTCTGCAATATTGGGTTAGTCTGATTGTACCACAGTGTGGTTTTATCTGTATATATTTACCTCTTATATTCCGCAATACTTTACGTGACAACGGTTCTGCACCTCCATGTGGTTTTGGATATCGATACCAAGTATATGGTTTTTTAACTATATGTTATTAAATAAAAATATGTTTTCTTAACCACTTTCCTACCGCCGCATGAGTTTCTACGTCACGGCAGTAGGCCTGTATCTGTAACCTGATGTATTTTCTCGTCAGGTTACAGATGAAATGGTGGCGCCATCTAGTGGCGAAACTCATTGGGGCTGCGCTGTAAGCATAAAGCAGTGGCCTCAGTGAGAATCCCAAAAACCTAAAAAAGTTTGTAGAAGTCAGCAGGGTCCCTTTCTCTGCTGTCATTTTGTTGTTCAGAGAGAGAGGGAGAGAGAGAGACGCTGCTGAAAGCTACCTCAGGGCACAGCTGATACACTGTTCCTGCTGTAACAGCCATTTAACCCCTTCCTGCCCTCACTGTTAAAAGTGTTTTTTTCATAAAATTTTTTTTTATAAATAAATATATATATATATATATATATATATATTGTACAGGACACCGGGGGTGGGTCCTGGACGGGTGCTATACGGCACCACTGTTTGGACTATTGTCCATTTAAATAGAGGTAGAAGGTTCAGGGGGTCACCCAAAAGTGGGTGACAAGTTCCAGGCAGGCGCTAATTCAGAGAGGACTGGCTCGCAGTCTTCTCTATCTTAGTAAAGGAGTTTGGGGCCTGGAATTTTGGAGGCTCCAAAGTGTTATTTGGGTGGGATTAAGCCTCCACTCCTAAACCCTGGAAGCCAGCGCACAAGGGGTTAAGATCTCACAGACAACCACCCATTAAAGCAGGAAGTGATGCTGGAGGGTGTGGGTTGGGAGAGTGCACCTGTGAGGATAAGATGGAAGTCTGCTAGCTGCTCAGAGAGGACTTTTGAGTAGTTTGGAAGGGAAGCTGTGTCTGCAGGGAAGGTCTGAAGGACCTCTACTAAAAACGTATGTGCCTTTCTTTTGGTTGTTTTCTGAAGAAAGACTGTTTCCTAATTTATGCTGGAAACAAGCAGGACTTTTGTTGTGACGGTTTGGATGCTGAAGAAAACCTTTATTTTGTTTTGTTTGGTCACCAATAAAGACCCTTTGCTTTACTGACACGGTTTTTCGCACTTGTCTTGCGGAGCTTAAAGACCCCAAAGCTTACAACTGGTGGAGGATGCGGGCAAAGTGCATTTGCAGGCGCAAAAAAAACGTTTAAAACTGACATTTAAAGAGACAGTATACTTATGGCATGTCGTGGGTAAAGTCAGCCCAGGCGTTACAAACAGCAGACAAAGGCATGGAGGAGGTCGTTAAGGCTTTGGCACAAGCCACTGTGACCCAGCAGCAAGCCACTGTGGCCCAGCAGCAAGCGTCAGCAGAGTCAAACCGTCGCCATGAGGAAGCAATGGCTCAGCAGCAGCAGGCCCTGGCACAGGCTATAGCTGCGCAGCAGGAAAATACACGGCTGCTATCCGCCCAGTTTACGGCCCAGCAGGAGTCCACTCAAGCACAGGTGGCTGCCTTGCAGGAGGCCGTACAGCAGCTGGCTCAGAGATAAGCGCAAGCGGTCGTTGCCGTTAGCAACCCAGTGTCTGTTAGAGCCAGCCATTTTTTGCAGAAACTAACACCCAGCGATGACGTGGAAGCCTTTCTTACCACCTTTGAAAGGATAGCAGAGAGAGAAGCGTGGCCCCGGGACCAATGGGCCGGCATTATATCGCCTTTTCTCACTGGTGACCCGCAAAAGGCCTATTTTGACCTCCCAGCTGAGCACATCAAAAACTATGAACGTCTAAAAGCTGAAATCCTGGCCCGCCTGGGAGTGACCACAGCTGTCCGGGCTCAGAGGGTGCATCGCTGGCGGTACAAATCAGACCAACCACCCAGGTCCCAGATGCATGAACTAATTCAGTTAGTTAAAAAATGGCTGCAGCCAGAAAAGTTGTCAGGTCCACAAATGGTGGAACGAGTGGTGATGGACCGGTACCTACGGTCCCTACAAGATGACCTACAGCGCTGGGTAAGCCATGGAAACCCTACTAATGCTGACCAGCTGATCGAGCTGGTTGAACGGTATACCGTGGTGGAGGACCTGCTTGGGCCTGCCAAGCGTCGAGAACCCACGCCAAGGACACCCAGACCAGCCACCAACCTGAGGAGAGAAGCCTTGCCAGATGTTGGCGTCCGCAGGTTTACACCATCTGCCCTAGAACCACGGAGGTCGGTTCCTGTACCAAAGATGGGAGACATACAATGTTGGCGATGTCGGTCCTGGGGGCATACCCGGGCACAATGCCCACTGCAGGAGGAGCCTATGGAGTGCGGAACCGGTCGGAGAAGCTCCTTCTATGTGCGAAGTGTGTGTACCACTCATCTTGACCTGGCTGCAGAACGGTTTGAGTGTGAAGTGTGGGTGAACCACCTTCCTGCCAGGGCCCTCCTGGACTCCGGTAGCATGGTAACATTAGTACATGCCAGGGTACTTGGGAGGCTTAGACCAGTGACTAAAACTCTTCGGGTGGTATGCATTCATGGGGATACCAAGGAGTACCCCTTGGTTCCGGTGACTGTCTCTTATGGCCGTGCCTCAGTTACACAGGAGGTCGGGGTGGTAAACAGTTTAATTCATGACATCATAGTGGGGCGGGACTGTCCACTATTTCTGGAACTATGGAACAAGGTGCAAATGGCACCACCGGGGGAACTGGGGGCACTGGGCCTGGAAGGGACAAGGTCCGAGGGGTCCGGAGCTGAAATACACCCCTCTGATATAGAAATACCTACCATTGATAATGAAGTCACAGGGAATGCTGATGTGGAGGATAATGCCCCTGACCCAGGTCTTAAACCCGGGTTGATCTCTGAGAGGGGGGAGGTCTTCCCATTACAAGTCATGCTGGGGGAGGATGACGAGGAGCTCTCCCCAGTTGAGGAGGATGAAGGGGAAACATCCTCAAGGCCAGTACATCCAGATCTAGACGTGTCCAGAGGTGCATTTGGTACCGCCCAATTACGGGACCCTGCCTTGGTCAATGCTCGAGAGCAGGTTTCGGTTGTTGATGGGGTCCCACAAATGCCAGATGCAGATCAGAGGTTCCCTCACTTTGCGTTGAAGGGGGACTTACTGTATCGAGTGGCTGAGAGCCGAGGGGAAACTATAGAGCAGTTGCTGGTTCCCCAACCGTATAGGCGGATGCTCCTCGATCTAGCCCACAACGATGCACTGGGAGGACACCTGGGGGCGGAGAAAACAGAGGCCAGGATAAACGACCGGTTTTACTGGCCAGGGTTGAAGGCCGAGGTTAAAAGATACTGTGCGTCTTGTCCCATTTGCCAGTTAACCGCCCCAGCGCCACACTATAGAAACCCTCTGGTGCCCTTGCCGATTATCAAAGTCCCGTTTGAACGGATCGCTATGGATCTGGTGGGACCCCTGGTAAAGTCGGCACGGGGCCACCAATATATAGTGGTCATCCTAGACTACGCAACTAGGTATCCAGAAGCTGTCCCTTTGAGGAAAGCCTCCTCTAAGGCCATCGCCAGGGAGTTGTTTCAAATGTTCTCACGAACTGGGTTCCCCAAAGAGATCCTGACAGACCAGGGTACCCCTTTTATGTCAAAGGTAATGGCGGACTTATGCAAATTGTTCCAAATTAAGCAGTTGCGGACGTCGGTCTACCACCCACAGACCGATGGCCTAGTCGAAAGATTCAATAAAACCCTAAAATCCATGTTGAGAAGAGTAGTCCAGAAAGATGGGAAGGATTGGGATATGTTACTCCCTGCCCTGTTATTTGCTATCCGGGAGGTCCCACAAGCATCCACAGGTTTTTCGCCATTTGAATTAGTGTATGGACGAAGGCCCCGGGGGTTACTCGATCTGGTAAAAGAGACATGGGAAAGTGAGTCCTCACCACACAAAACGGTGGTAGAACATATCTCTCAAATGCGAGAAAGGGTGGCTAAGGTGATGCCACTGGTGAAGGAGCACATGCAGAAGGCCCAGGATGCCCAAAGAAGAGTGTATAACAGGTCGGCTAAAATTAGACAGTTCCAAGTAGGAGACCGGGTGGCTGTTCTAATACCCACGGTAGAGAGCAAATTCTTGGCCAAATGGCAGGGCCCATTTGAGGTAGTAGAGAAATTCGGTGAGGTGGACTACAAGGTACACCAGCCAGGGAAAAGAAAACCATACCAGATCTATCACATCAATTTGTTGAAACCCTGGAGAGACAGAGAACAAGTGTCAGCGGTAGTAGGGGTACAGTCAGGGGACCATGCAGGGATCGACTTGGTGCAGGTTGCTTCTACCCTGACTAGACCTCAAACCCAGCAAACAAAAGAGTTTCTACAAAAAAATAGAGATATGTTTTCAGAGTTGCCCGGTCGCACCAACGTCATCGAGCATGACATTGTGACCGAGCCCAAGGTAAAAGTCAGGTTAAAGCCTTACCGTATCCCAGAAGCTCATAGGGTGGCAGTGTCCGAAGAGGTTAGAAGAATGTTCGAGCTTGGAGTCATTGAGGAGTCGCAGAGCGAATGGTCAAGTCCAATTGTGTTGGTACCCAAGCCCAACGGCGCCCTCCGCTTCTGCAACGACTTCAGAAAGCTTAATGAAGTCTCCAAGTTCGACGCATATCCCATGCCACGAGTAGATGAGCTAATTGAAAGGTTGGGGCCTGCCAGGTACATTACCACGCTAGACCTCACAAAAGGGTACTGGCAGATTCCCCTGACTAAGGAAGCCAGGGAGAAGACGGCCTTCTCTACCCCAGAAGGCCACTTCCAATATAAGAGGATGCCATTTGGTCTACACTCAGCCCCGGCCACGTTCCAAAGGGCCATGGACAAAACTCTGCGTCCACACCAACGGTACGCTTCTGTCTACCTAGATGACATAGTCATCTTCAGCACTGATTGGGAGTCCCACCTTCCCCGGGTTCAGGCAGTCGTAGACTCCTTAAGAAGAGCAGGGTTCACCATCAACCCCGAGAAGTGTGCCATTGGGATGGAGGAAGTAAAATACCTAGGGTATATTGTGGGTAGAGGGCTGGTGAAGCCCCAAATGAGTAAGGTGGAGGCCATACAGGACTGGCCCCGTCCCCTAACCAAGAAGCAGGTCAGAGCGTTTTTGGGCATAGTTGGCTATTATAGGAGGTTTGTCCCCAACTTTGCCACTGTTGCTGCACCACTGACCGACCTGACCAGAGGCAGAAAGTCAGTGATGATAAAGTGGAACGCCGAGGCCGAGACGGCTTTTCAAATGCTTAAGACAGCTTTGTGCCAAGATCCGGTGCTTGTAGCTCCAGATTTTTCAAAAGATTTTGTAGTACAGACAGATGCTTCAAGCGAAGGGTTAGGAGCGGTCCTGTCTCAGGAAATCAATGGGGAGGAGCACCCTGTGGTCTTTCTTAGTAGGAAGCTGACGGCAGCTGAAAGAAACTATGCGGTGGTAGAGCGGGAGTGTCTGGCCATCAAGTGGGCTCTAGACTCCCTGCGATATTTCCTCCTGGGCAGAAAGTTCCGCTTGGTGTCAGACCATGCTCCGCTTACCTGGATGAGACAGAATAAACACACCAATGCCAGGGTAACAAGGTGGTTCCTTTCTCTCCAGGAGTTCAATTTCATGGTAGAGCACAGACCCGGGAGACAGCATCAGAATGCCGATGCCCTCTCCCGAGTCCATTGTATGGTGTCTACTGTTGCCTCCAACACCTCCGCGTTGAGGCAGAGGGGGGGGGATATGTACAGGACACCGGGGGTGGGTCCTGGACGGGTGCTATACGGCACCACTGTTTAGACTATGGTCCATTTAAATAGAGGTAGAAGGTTCAGGGGGTCACCCAAAAGTGGGTGACAAGTTCCAGGCAAGCGCTAATTCAGAGAGGACTGGCTCGCAGTCTTCTCTATCTTAGTAAAGGAGTTTGGGGCCTGGAATTTTGGAGGCTCCAAAGTGTTATTTAGGTGGGATGAAGCCTCCACTCCTAAACCCTGGAAGCCAGCGCACAAGGGGTTAAGATCTCACAGACAACCACCCATTAAAGCAGGAAGTGATGCTGGAGGGTGTGGGTTGGGAGAGTGCACCTGTGAGGATAAGATGGAAGTCTGCTAGCTGCTCAGAGAGGACTTTTGAGTAGTTTGGAAGGGAAGCTGTGTCTGCAGGGAAGGTCTGAAGGACCTCTACTAAAAACGTATGTGCCTTTCTTTTGGTTGTTTTCTGAAGAAAGACTGTTTCCTAATTTATGCTGGAAACAAGCAGGACTTTTGTTGTGACGGTTTGGATGCTGAAGAAAAGCTTTATTTTGTTTTGTTTGGTCACCAATAAAGACCCTTTGCTTTACTGACACGGTTTTTCGCACTTGTCTCGCGGAGATTAAAGACCCCAAAGCTTACAATATATATATATATATATATATTGCAAAAAAAATATAAGGTAGCACTCCGGTCTTCCAGTGAATAGGGGGATACTTTATTACACCCAACAACAATGCAGCATTTCAGCTCTCTCAATGGAGCCTTTGTCAAGCTTGACAAAGGCTCCATTGAGAGAGCTGAAATGCTGCATTGCTGTTGGGTGTAATAAAGTATCCACCTATTCACTGGAAGACCTGAGTACTACCTTATTTTTTTTCTGCTTTATAATCATCGTTCCACATCCTAGGAACAACTGGGAATTGCACCCGGCATTATAAAGTGCTGCTGTATTTTTTTTTTGTTATATATATATATATATATATATATATATACACACTGTATATATATATATATATATATATATATATATATAGTTTTAGCTCCAGTTAGTGTAGGCGTTCTTCTGTGTGCATGCGTAAAATAGTCAAACACACACGCATTTTGTCAAAGTGCATAATTATTAGTCTTAGCGTAATTAGTATAAATCTAAAATTGTTTTGCGTGTGAAAGTTATTTTATTGGTATCATTAGTGTATAGCCCTAAGTAAATCATATTACCATCTTTCCTTTTTTTGTTTATACATTCTTTTTTATTTTTTTCATAGTAATAATTAGAAAAGCGGAGTGTTTGGCGAACAGGGGGGTGAATCTGTGCATGAAACTACCAGCGCTGAGGTTCATAGTCAGCCTCAAACACGATCTGCCCAGTCTGACATATATCTGGTATGGTCCCCCTCAAATAATAGGCCAAACATTCCACCACTTTCAGCACAAGCCGGCATTAATGTGCAAACGTGAAAATGTTTTCCCACATGGTTTTTTAAAACTTTTTATTGCTGAGGAACTTTTAGAGGAAATTGTGCATCAGACAAATGTATATGCCCGGCAATATTTGGCAGAAAATCCAAATTTCTCTTATGCAAAATCCGAATTTTGGAGGCCAACTAATGTGCTAGAAATAAAAAAAATCCTTGCCCTAACAGTCAATATGGGAATCCCCAAAAAAGCTGAGCTGACATCCTACAGGTCTGCACTAAGAAACAGGGCCCAAAAATGTCCTCAGTGCATTCATGTTTCTGGGAAAAGGGATTTCCTCCACAGCCTTCTCACATTCAGGGATAAGATGTTTCACCCCCAGGGAGATAGCAGTAATGCAACAAAACGTAAGTGGGGGTTTTTTTGTTTAGTTTTTTTGGACAGGAGTGACATGGCTGCAGTATACATACTGGGTGAGGCCCAGGCTCCCTGCGGCAGCACCACCCATGTATATTCACATGTGTGAAGGCAAACAAATACCTACTGCCTGGATGTAGTGGTGCTGAAAAGAAAACCTTTGCTGAATCAATCACAGTGGAGTGGGTTTACTTTTCTCATTTTTCTTTTTCACAAGGTACAAAATGTGTTAAAAGGGGATACAATCTCCCTTTTTTTTCAAACAAAAAGTCTCTACAAACATGGACTAGGGAGTTTTATCACTAATTGCCAACAAATGAAGTTCCTGGTCATTGAGGGCACCTGTAAGATTTACAGTGCCGTCCTCCTGATATGAGATTCTAGCATGTATTTTTGCAAGCAAGTCTGTACCCAGGAGACAACAAGAGGTGTTATCGCTGACAGCAAACTGGCAAGCACTTCTCGGTTAAGGGCAAATCTAATATGGATGGGTTCTGTTAAAAAGGGGAGTGTACTACTTTCCCATCCACTTCTACCCATAGACTGGTATCCTTGGAGATTAAGTCAGGGAGGACATGTTTGCTGTGCACAACTGTCTCGGCTGCTCCAGTATCAATCCAAAACGGGACTACTTCTGTAGTGAGGGATATCATTGGGGCTGGAATTGAAGCTGCTAAAATGCTTAAAAGCACAGCCAACACTGGATTGCCTGTTTCCTAATCTTGGTCTACCTTTTCCCCCTCATCAGTCTTCGTGTCGTCCTCATGACAAAAACATGGGTGTCTGTGGGGACGTACCGTGATCCAGTCATGGTCATCACAGAATACAATCCTCTCGTCTGGTGTGAACGAGGAGTACCACACACAACACAACTCTCTCTCTCTTCTGGGTTCTGGGTCCCGCAGACTCTGCAGGTCCATCTCCCAGGACCATTATAGGGTGGCAAACTTACTTTTTCCTCACTTCAATGAGGTGTTTGGCATTAGGGCTGAGGCAATGCCTGAGGAACACTACCGGTGGTTGGCACCACTGAACCACCAAATCTGTTTGATGTTACTCTGCATTTTGGTTTACAGAATTAGCCAGCTTTCCCTAATGTGTAATTTAATAGACTGAAACACAGGACTTCTTATCTTTCATGGGGGTGTCTTGTAACTAGGGGATGGGCACAAGGGCTGTCGTTGTCTGTGACGTCCACCCTGTCCTCTAAGTCATCTAAGTTCACCCTTTGGTTGGACGGTGTGATCCTCCCTCTCTCCATCAGTATTGCCTTGACTGTTCATGAGAACAGATCTCTGTTAGCAGAACATTTAACATATAACACATAACTACAAACATCAAAATGAGCAGATCTGACAATACAGACATGAACACATGAAGGGCCCATAAGAAACATTTCATTGACTTCAATCAAAAAAAAAAAAGTTTAGAGCTCAATCAACACTTTTGGCCCCAATAAAACCACAGAATCTTCCAAGAAAAATAAAATAAAAATCCCCAATGCGCATATTATATAAAAACAAATATCGTACTCCATACACATTCACACTTTCATTTGTGCATGTCTTGCTGCAGCCATCATTCATTTTCACAAATAGCTCATAATCAGTATGGATTGCACACACAGCTCTTCTAAGCATCCATCAGTCTTCACACATACTCGGCTCAAATACAACTTAAAGCCACACCCACTCACATTCCACTGAATCATTTATGGCTTCCATCCAAGCCACACAGTTTTCTTTGTTTCATTGTAAAACTTGCAGCACTAATAAACACAGCTTTCCTGGAAACAGATAGACAAACCACTCTGAGAATTGCTGATGATCTTTGTTGCTGTTCTGCTGTTATTTCCAACGCCTTCTGGTCTTCACCCTGTGATTACTCAAAATCTTATAACAAGACCGCATACAATTTATAATCATACAAAAATTTTTGCTAAACCCACATAATTTTATATGCCACATGGTCTTAATTGGTGTTGCACATACAGTAAGGTCCATAAAAATTGGGACATCGACACAATTCTACAATTTTTGGCTCTATAAGCCACCACAATGGATTTGAAATGAAACGAACAAGATGTGCTTTAACTGCAGACTGTCAGATTTAATTTGAGGGTATTTACATCCAAATCAGGTGAACGGTGTAGGAATTACAACAGTTTGCATATGGGCCTCCCACTTGTTAGGAACCAAAAGTAATGGGACATGATAATAATCATAAATAAAACGTTCACTTTTTAATACTTGGTTGCAAATCCTTTGCAGTCAATTACAGCCTGAAGTCTGGAACGCATAGACATCACCAGACGCTGGGTTTCATCCCTGGTGATGCTCTGTCAGGCCTCTACTGCAACTGTCTTCAGTTCCTGCTTATTCTTGGGGCATTTTCTCTTCAGTTTTGTCTTCAGCAAGTAAAATGCATGCTCAATCGGATTCAGGTCAGGTGATTGACTTGGCCATTGCATAACATTCCATTCTTTACCTTAAAAAACTCTTTGGTTGCTTTTGCAGTATGCTTTGGGTCCATGTCCATCTGCACTGTGAAGCTTTGTACAATGAGTTCTGAAGCATTTGGCTGAATATGAGCAGATAATATTGCCCGAAACACTTCAGAATTCATCCTGCTGCTTTTGTCAGCAGTCACATCATCAATAAATACAAGAGAACCAGTTCCATTGGCAGCCATACATGCCCATGCCATGACACTACCACCACCATGCTTCACTGATGAGGTGGTATGCTTAGGATCATGAGCAGTTCCTTTCCTTCTCCATACTCTTCTCTTCCCATCACTCTGGTACAAGTTGATCTTGGTCTCATCTGTCCATAGGATGTTGTTTCAGAACTGTGAAGGCTTTTTTAAATGTCGTTTGGCAAACTCTAATCTGGCCTTCCTGTTTTTGAGGCACACCAATGGTTTACATCTTGTAATGAACCCTCTGTATTCACTCTGGTGAAGTCTTCGCTTGATTGTTGACTTTGACACACATACAGACGTGGACAAAATTGTTGGTACCCTTTGGTCAATGAAAGAAAAAGTCACAATGGTCACAGAAATAACTTTAATCTGACAAAAGTAATAATAAATTAAAATTCTATAAATGTTAACCAATGAAAGTCAGACATTGTTTTTCAACCATGCTTCAACAGAATTATGTAAAAAAATAAACTCATGAAACAGGCATGGACAAAAATGATGGTACCCCTAGAAAACACAGAACATAATGTGACCAAAGGGACATGTTAATTCAAGGTGTGTCCACTAATTAGCATCACAGGTGTCTACAACCTTGTAATCAGCCATTGGGCCTATATATATGGCTCCAGGTAATCACTGTGTTGTTTGGTGATATGGTGTGTACCACACTCGACATGGACCAGAGGAAGCAAAGGAAAGAGCTGTCTCAAGAGATCAGAAAGAAAATTATAGACAAGCATGTTAAAGGTAAAGGCTATAAGACCATCTCCAAGCAACTAGATGTTCCTGTGAGTACAGTTGCACATATTATTCATAAGTTTAAGATCCATGGGACTGTAGCCAACCTCCCTGGACGTGGCCGCAGGAGGAAAATTGATGACAAATCTAAGAGACGGATAATCCGAATGGTAACAAAAGAGCCTAGAAAGACTTCTAAAGAGATTCAAGGTGAACTTCATGCTCAAGGAACATCAGTGTCAGATCGCACCATCCGTCGTTGTTTGAGCCAAAGTGGACTACATGGGAGACGACCAAGGAGGACACCATTGTTGAAAACGAATCATAAAAAAGCAAGACTGGAATATGCCAAACTACATGTTGACAAGCCACAAAGCTTCTGGGAGAATGTCCTGTGGACAGATGAGACAAAAATCGAAGTTTTTGCCAAGGCACATCAGCTGTATGTTCACAGACGAAAAAATGAAGCATATCAAGAAAAGAACACTGTCCCTACTGTGAAACATGGAGGAGGCTCTGTTATGTTCTGGGGCTGCTTTGCTGCGTCTGGCACAGGGTGTCTTGAATCTGTGCAGGGTACAATGAAATCTCAAGACTATCAAGGAATTCTAGAGAGAAATGTACTAGCCAGTGTCAGAAAGCTTGGTCTCAGTCGCAGGTCATGGGTCTTGCAACAGGACAATGACCCAAAACACACCGCTAAAAACACCCAAGAATGGCTAAGAGGAAAAAATTGGACTATTCTAAAGTGGCCTTCTATGAGCCCTGACCTCAATCCTATTGAGCATCTTTGGAAGGAGCTGAAACATGCAGTCTGGAAAAGGCACCCTTCAAACCGGACACAACTGGAGCAGTTTGCTCATGAGGAGTGGGCCAAAATACCTGCTGAGAGGTGCAGATGTCTCATTGACAGTTACAGGAAGCGTTTGATTGCAGTGATTGCCTCAAAAGGTTGCGCAACAAAATATTAAGTTAGGGGTACCATCATTTTTGTCCATGCCTGTTTCATGAGTTTATTTTTTTACATAATTCTGTTGAAGCATGGTTGAAAAACAATGTCTGACTTTCATTGGTTAACATTTATAGAATTTTAATTTATTATTACTTTTGTCAGATTAAAGTTATTTCTGTGACCATTGTGACTTTTTCTTTCATTGACCAAAGGGTACCAACAATTTTGTCCACGTCTGTACACCTACCTCCTGGAGAGTGTTCTTAATCTGGCCAACTGTTGTGAAGGGTGTTTTTATTCACTAGGGAAAGAATTCTTCGGTCATCCACCACAGTTGTTTTCTCTGGTCTTCCAGGTCTTTTGGTGTTGCTGAGCTCACCGATGCGTTCCTTCTTTTTAAGAATGTTCCAAACAGTTGTTTTGGCCATGTCTAATGTTTTTGCTATCTCTCTGATGGGTTTGTTTAGTTTTTTTAGCCTAATGAAGGCTTGCTTCACTGATAGTGACAACTCTTTGGATCTCACCTTGAGAGTTGACAGCAACAGATTCCAAATGCAAATAGCACACTTGAAATAAACTCTGGACCTTTTATCTATTTATTGTAATTGGGATAATGAGGGAATAATACACTCCTGGCCATGGAACAGCTGAGAAGCCAATTGTCCCATTACTTATGGTTCCTTAACAAGTGGGAGACACATATGCAAAATGTTGTAATTCTTACACCGTTCACCTGATTTGGATGTAAATACCCTCAAATTAAAGCTGACAGTCTGCAGTTAAAGCACATCTTGTTCGTTTCATTTCAAATCCATTGTGGTGGTGTATAGAGCCATAAATGTTACAATTGTGTCGATGTCGCAATATTTATGGACCTGACTGTATATAATAATAATTTTAAATAAAGGCTGGAGGTCAGCTGCTTGGAAAAGAAGAAAGAAAATTATTAAGCAATCTTCACCTTTCTTCGTCTTGTAAAAGGTTATTACACACATTACATTACTTTACTCTGCACAGCATATTCCCTCCCCCTTTTTTTTTCAAATCTTAACTTGCATGCATATCAAGTATAAATAGCGTCCATATATTCTGATCCTAACCATCCAAACAGTTTAGTATGTCTTAGTGAGTATGTCGGACCGATCTGAATTAATCGCTTACCCGATACTCAGTGGCGTGCGTGTGGGCTGTCTCTATCTGGCGTACTCCTCGACGTACGTTTCGCTAATGCTTCATCAGGAGGATTTCCTTTCTAATGGCTTAGGAGGTCTTTTTAAGTGGTAGGTGGCCAATGGCTAGCAGTTCCTGCGTCATGTGATCCTATTCCTGATGATTCCTATAACGGCGCATCCCGCAGTCGTCAAATATGGGCACATCTGGGACTTCCGCCCTTCCATCAGCGCGATCCAGGTGAGGGCAGAATGCGTCTGACGTCACCCCGATCACGCCCGTCGGGACGGCGAAAGTCCTCCCATTCGCGACTCGCGATGCGCACTAGGATCATCAGGTTATCCATCTTCATAATACTATGTGTGGAGGTAATTTCTTGTCTGTTACTGATGGTGATCTTCCATCTCTCCTACATATCAATTTATAAATCATACGCAGATCAGTTTGTCACGCCACTGAATATAGTCATGCCGAAACCCAGATCGCTTCCTTATCACTGAAGAGTATTTCTCTATATTACACAGATACCATACTTATCTATACAGAAAAATATACATACATAGACTAAGTGAAGGGACGCAGATGTCCAATCAATATTATTACCAATATGGTATCTACTGTTTAAATGGATATGAGCAGGACATATATATGTGTACGCATAAAATGCATATACACACATACATGTCAATACATGGTGTATCCTTATTCTTGCACAAATCCATCCAGCATCTCGACCCATATACATATTGGCACATCCATATATGTCATGCCAGAGCCATCCATACATATGCGAGATGCCCATCATAAATCCAATCGATATCTTTATCTCGCGTGCATATAAATATATCCATCTATATGACGTCAAGTATATTTATCAAAGTGCCAAGTGCATATCTATCATTCATGTGAATATAAATACATATACATATAAAATCTCATATATTTAAACCTATTTCATTATCACAAATATAAAGTGCTGTGCATATCACTTACTATCAATATCTGATGTGAAATTAATATTTCTACCTAATTACTTTCAATCCAATGATTAAAACCTATACCTACTAGAGAAGGTGGGTGAATACATCCTCCCTCAATATAAATGGTGCCTATCAATCCAATAATTAGAACCTATTTCCACTGAAAAAAGTGGGTAAATATATCCTCCCTCAATATGTATTAGTGCCTATTTATCTGTACATTCTCTATAGTGTAAAAGGGTGAATGACATTCTCTCTAAACATAGACTAATGTCTATTTATCTGTGCACCCTCTATATATGTGACTGATGCCTCTCAGGGCATTATCACCACCCAAACCTCTATTGATCTATACTCACTCATATACGTAATGATGCTTGACAGAACTGAATTGGATATCAACCCCTGCATATTTCTCTGATATCCCGTTTAGCCGGTATAATAGTGATTTCATATATTGTATTAAAATGTCCTTTACTGATGAATACATTCATTGAATATTTGATTCTTCTTTTTTCCTTCTTGTTTTTTTCCCCCTCCACAGGTTTCTCGGACACAGGAATTCAGCCATCGATCACTCGACACTATCACGTAAGTTATACAATAATCAGACAAAACAGTATTAAAATGTTATAACTCTATTTTTTACCTTAAAATTCTATCTAAAACCCCCTACAGTTTACAAGAAGGAACTGAATCCCATGGTTTCATTAAGCCCTTTAGGTGCCATGGTGCCCAATCTAAAAATCCATTTGCTCTGAATTTGAGCTAATCTTTTACTTAGGTCTCCCCCCCCCCCCCCCCCCCCCCCGTATCCCCATGTGGATCTGGTCTACAGGGAGTGCAGAATTATTAGGCAAGTTGTATTTTTGAGGATTAATTTTATTATTGAACAACAACCATGTTCTCAATGAACCCAAAAAACTCATTAATATCAAAGCTGAATATTTTTGGAAGTAGTTTTTAGTTTGTTTTTTTAGGGGGATATCTGTGTGTGCAGGTGACTATTACTGTGCATAATTATTAGGCAACTTAACAAAAAACTAATATATACCCATTTCAATTATTTATTTTTACCAGTGAAACCAATATAACATCTCAACATTCACAAATATACATTTCTGACATTCAAAAAAAAAACAAAAAAAAATCAGTGACCAATATAGCCACCTTTCTTTGCAAGGACACTCAAAAGCCTGCCATCCATGGATTCTGTCAGTGTTTTGATCTGTTCACCTCCACGCTGTGGAGTACTTGGATGCGTGTGATGGAGCATTGTCCTGCATGAAAATCATGTTTTTCTTGAAGGATGCAGACTTCATCCTGTACCACTGCTTGAAGAAGGTGTCTTCCAGAAACTGGCAGTAGGACTGGGAGTTGAGCTTGACTCCATCCTCAACCCGAAAAGGCCCCACAAGCTCATCTTTGATGAGTCGGACTGGAGCTCTCTGCCCTTTACCAATCCAGCCACGGGCCCATCCATCTGGCCCATCAAGACTCACTCTCATTTCATCAGTCCATAAAACCTTAGAAAAATCAGTCTTGAGATATTTCTTGGCCCAGTCTTGACGTTTCAGCTTGTGTGTCTTGTTCAGTGGTGGTAGTCTTTCAGCCTTTCTTACCTTGGCCATGTCTCTGAGTATTGCACACCTTGTGCTTTTGGGCACTCCAGTGATGTTGCAGCTCTGAAATATGGCCAAACTGGTGGCAAGTGGCATCTTGGCAGCTGCACGCTTGACTTTTCTCAGTTCATGGGCAATTATTTTGCGCCTTGGTTTTTCCACACGCTTCTTGCGACCCTGTTGACTATTTTGAATGAAACGCTTGATTGTTCGATGATCACGCTTCAGAAGCTTTGCAATTTTAAGAGTGCTGCATCCCTCTGCAAGATATCTCACTATTTTTGACTTTTCTGAGCCTGTCAAGTCCTTCTTTTGACCCATTTTGCCAAAGGAAAGGAAGTTGCCTAATAATTATGCACACCTGATATAGGGTGTTGATGTCATTAGACCACACCCCTTCTCATTACAGAGATGCACATCACCTAATATGCTTAATTGGTAGTAGGCTTTCGAGCCTATACAGCTTGGAGTAAGACAACATGCATAAAGAGGATGATGTGGTCAAAATACTCATTTGCCTAATAATTCTGCACTCCCTGTATTCCTGTAAATTTCAGCAACTTTTCATTGCTCTGGTGAAATAATTTAAAGTGTCTAGGTATGGTTTTGAGGTTGTTTAAGTCTTCTTCCTCTTTACTTTTCTCTATGTCACGTATGTGTTCCCTAATTCGTACCCTTAGTTCCCTGGTCGTGAGACCTATGTAGATTTTGTCACAGGGGCATCTGGCGTGATATATGACGCCTTTTGAGGAACATGAGATGTATTCTTTGATTTTATACCTTTTATCGTGATTCAGACCAGTGAATTCCGTAGTTTTTATCATGTTTTTACATGCCTTGCATGACCCACAGGGGAAGGACCCTTTTATTTTTTCATTCCCATCGTTAGTAGTTCTGCTTATAAAGTGGCTGTGAACCAGTGCATCTTTAAAATTCTTTGCCCTTTTTGCTGTTACTAAGGGCTTTTCCGAGATGCATTTTTTTAGGACCACATCTGTTTGCAATATGTTCCAATGTCTTTCCAAGATTTCCTTTATCTGCCACCATTGACTATTAGATTCAGTTAAAAATCTGGTATTATGTGCAGTGTCTTTAATTTTGATCATATTCGGGCATAACAGTTGTTCTCGTTTCTTTTTCTTTATTTTACCAACTCCTCTCTTGATCTGTCTATTGCTGTATCCCCTGGCTTTGAATCTTTCTATCATTTCTTTACTTCGCTCTTTGTACTTACTCTCATCAGAGCAGATCCTCTTTATCCTTGCGAATTGTCCAACGGGTATCCCGTCTATGGTGGATTTTAAATGGGATGATTCAGCATGCAGTAACGCATTGACCGCAGTTTCTTTCCTATGGACGTCAGTTTCCAGTGTCCCATTCTCTTTTATTTGTATCTTTAGGTCCAAAAATGTGACCTCCTTACCCATCTGGTGCTCCAAATTAAGGTACCGTCAAGGAGTTAATATCCATGCGTGGCAGAAAGACTAGACGCTGACGCAAGCTGGTCAAAGACAATCTCTTAGTTTATTACAATGAGTAAAGCTGTTTTACATCTTCAGGGGGGGGGGGGGGCGTCCCCCTCTGAGGCTCATGCCATTATTTCATTGGCTAAGAAGGCAAAAGAGATAAGAAGAAAGGAGATAACACTTGGAGTCTGCGCAGTGTGCACTTACAAACTTTGGTATATGAGCTTAATGTAAACATCTGTGCACAGATGCCATCTTATAATGGAGTCTTACTAACATTAATACTGCTTACGTCATATATGACACTTCAAGGAGGTGTTTTTTTTTTTTATAGGCAATGAATATATGTGAATCATCTAGCTAAATAATTGGCTCAAACATTCTTCTACAGTCTATACATCATTCTGTGGGAGAAGTGAGGGGCCTATTGCAGCTTCAATCCCGCTCCATTCTCGCTTCAGTGTTGGACAAATAGACAGCTTGAAGCAAAGAAGGGGGGGAGGCAGTTGAGATAAGGAACAAACAGCTTAAGGCAACTACATAAGAAAATCAATCTAGTTACATGAAAGAAAGCTATTCACATATCTCTATTACCTGCCTGATCAGCACCTGGGGATTATTCCTTGCGCTTTTTTTTTTAAAAGAAGAAATTGTAGTTAGGGCTTTATATAAATATATATAGCCAGTGTTCACTTTTTTAACACTGTAGTGAATTTTTATACTACAGTCTTTGCATGCACGCGTGTGTGCTCATCAGTAGTGTGCTCATTGACATCTGCATATTTATGAGGTTTTCATTTTACATTTTTATTTGTGTGAAAAAAGACCTGCAGTTAGTGGTAGCTAGTTATATAAATTTGAGTTAGTGTCAGTTTAGAATTTTGCATGAACGCACCATTTTGCAGAGCACTGTAGTGAATTTTTATACTACAGTTTTTGCACACATGTACGATCTGTGTGGGTGTGCTGCAGAGCACCGTTTAGTAGTGTGCTCATTTACATCTGCACATTTTTGTGTTATTTTATTTTTTACATTTTGTTTGTGTAAAAAAAGAACTGCAGTTAGTAGTAGTTATATAAATTTCAGTTAGTGTCAGTTTAGAATTTTGCATGAACGCACCATCTGCGTACGTGCATTTTGCAAACACTGAACACCGATCAGTAGTATCCATTACTGTGTGCAGAAAATACTTTTTTGTGCAAAAATAATAATATTTTTGCAGAAGACATTTTTTTTTTTGCTAATTTTTTTTCTCCTTTTTTCCCCCCTCTAAATTTAATTTCAGATTTATTACAAGCCCCTTCACGTGTGAAAACACAACATACACACCTCTCACAATAAATAAAGGTTTACACATTTCACATGTCTAACCCCAATAAAAAAAAAATGGCCCATCCACCCCAATGACTATACTCAGCTGAAGAGGCATACGCCATGCTTGCCTCCGATACTGAGTCTTCTAGTGAGGGAGAAGAGTATGCCACTTTCCTCTACTCCTCTACCCCCTCATAATCATCATCATCTGCTGATGAGGGACCCTCTAGAAGGCGCCCCAGGGTAGCAGCAGAGGCAGCCCCCCAGAGTGAACCCTTATGAACCCCACCCCCTGACAATTATCAGCCCCAAATTCTGGATTTTGAGGGCAGGTCAGGAAAACAGATAGTGAGGGCTTCACTGAATTAGATGTTTTCAAAATCTTCTTATAAACCAATTTATACGCCCAACAATTCATTGATCAGAACCCTACATCGGCATATGCTAGACCCCTAGTTTGGATCCCAGTAAGTGCAGCAGAGATGATGAGGTTTTGTGGACTCATGCTGCATATGGGCGTTGTAAAGAAGCCAAACGTCAGCCAATATTGGAGTTTGGACATTTTCTAACAGAGTCCAATTTACTGTAACACCATGACCCGGAAACGATTTGAGTCAATTAGGAAATTCCTACACTACAATGACAATGCACAGTGCCCACCCCAAAACGACCCAACATTTGACTATCTGTTCAAGGTTAGGCCTGTCATTAACCACTTTAACACCAAGTTTGCTGAGGTGTACAACCAAGGTAAAAATTTCAGTGTAGATGAGTCCCTACTTTTCAAAGGGAGGATTAGATTCCATCATGCCCATGCAGCAGCCTAGCAGATCAGCGGACAAGAACAAGGTGGAGGCAAATTTCATATGAGACAATGTGGGGGGCAAATTATTTAATGGGGGGCCATGTGGCGGACAAATTACTTAATGGGGGCAGTGTGGGGGCAAATTACTTAATGGGGGCAGTGTGGGGGCAAATTACTTAATGGGGGGCAGTGTGGCGGACAAATTACTTAATGGGGCAGTTTGGGGGGCAAATTACTTAATGGGGCAGTGTGGCGGACAAATTACTTAATGGGGCAGTGTGGGGGCAAATTACTTAATGGGGGGCAGTGTGGCGTACAAATTACTTAATGGGGGTAGTGTGGGGGATAAATTACTTAATGGGGTAAATTACTTAATGGGGGCAAATTACATAATGGGGGCACTGTAGGGGGCAGTATTACTAATGAGAGGATTCTAGAAGGGAATTACTATTGGTGGGACTATGAGGAGCACTATTACTATAGGGGCACTAATATTTCTTTAGGATAGTATTTGTGGTATAGGGGCCGCGGCACAGCGAGCAGCAGAACACTGTGGGGACTCCAGGTTTGGAGATGATGATAGAAAAGTGAGGACACTAAGATGTCTGTGTGTCACACTCTGCAGAGATGAGGCGGCTGAGAGAAATGTCCGGACCGAATGGAGAAGATGATGAAAGAGAAGATCTACAGCAGAAGAGACGTCACCTGGAGGCTCTGGATGTGACAGGTATATGCGGCTTTATAGCAAATACAGCAAAATGCGGTGTGGGTGGGGGAGGCTCGATTTAGAGAACTGGGCCAGGGCTAATGCAAAGTGTTAATTTGCACTGTGAATATAAGCCCTTTACTGTGTTACCCCTTTACTGTGATGTCACTGCATATTAAAGGGGTACTCCGGGATAGGAAAATAAATCCCTTATCCAAAGGACAGGAGATAAGTGTCTGATCGGGGGGGTCTGGCCGATGGGATCCAACCCGATCTCCTGTATGGTACTCCGGATCTCCTTGTGCCCGGAGCAGTGGTCAACACAACTCCATGAATCTATGGGAGAGCCGCAGAAACAGCACTTGTGTATCTCCGAGTCTTCCATTGAGATACATGGAGGGGGAGTGTTGACCACACCACCGCTCCGTGCGGTGGTTGAATCAGCTTACTTCTTGAGGACTGAGCCGGGGCACTGTACGGGAGATCACGAGCATCCAACGATCTTCGTGGGGGCCTCATGTTCGAGTTTCACCTAAGTACTCACAAAGTCTAGAGCCGCCTCTGTTTAATTTTATCCATGACGTACCCTGTAGTTTTACCACCTTATATCTTTGATTTCGTCTGCATAGCTAACAGATCCACTTTTCACCAACCACTACATATTCATTTCTGTGAAACACCTGTTAGGTCAAAACTACCCTTTCCCCCACTTAAAATGGTTGTATGGGGGTGCTCTTTCCAAAATGGGGTCACTTCTTGGGGTTTTTAATTTCTGGGGAACTGGTACCTAAAATCCATGTCTGCTAATTCAGGCCTGCCAGCAAAATCCATATTTAGCTGTTTGCCTGCTATGCGCATAATACAGCAGGCTACAAGCACATATGGGATGTTTCCTAAATGGGGAGAAAATGGGGAACACATATTGGTGTGTATTTTCTCCTTTAACCCCTTGTGAAAGTGAAAAATTGGGGTCTGCTAGTAATTTTTTTTTTCACAAATGTGTGCTTTGAAATCCTTTAAAAGGAATTGCCATGTACAATAAACTACATTTTTCTGTTATGCAAATGAGCCTCCAAGGTGCCCACAGGGGCCTTCTTCTCTTCTCTTGAGCCCTGTAACACCCCCCTGCAGTGCCCAGCCTGCCTTAATTTCCAGCCCAAGCACGCCTCCTCATTAAGAAATATCCTCCCACAGCTGAGGTGGACGGCGCCGCCCCCTCCGCTACTCCATCTAATACATTCCAGATATGCCCCTTGCTTCTTCCTTTCGCCTGCCGGAAATCTCGCGCAGGCGCAGTACCGCCAACTGCCTGCGCGATCATAAAGCTCCTGTAGGCAACAGCCTCAACAGTGTCACTGGGCATGCGGCGAGCCCAGTGATGTAATCTGATCAATGTTGCCTGAGGGAGCCTTGAGAGGTAGTGCACAGGAGAGGAAGCTCTATCTGCAAACAGCAGCAGCTATTTGCCAGCAGCACCAAGTAGCCATCAGCCAGAAAATTCTTGTTTTACAGTCTAAGTGTAGGAAGAAATTATGTTATGGGGTATCAAAACCCCCCACCTCTGACACACAAGAGTAAAGAATTGTACAGTAAACACCACTACAATGTTCTCATGTATGCCCAGATGTTCCCCTCATCACATCATGTACCCCCAGATGTGTCCCCCTCACAGCATGTATGCCCTGATGTGCACCCCTCAAAAGCAGTACTCCCAAATGTGCCCCATCACAGCATTTACGTCCAGATCTGTCCCCCATCACAGCATGTACCCCCTGATGTGCCCCCCTCACAGCATGTACTCCATGATGTGCCCCCCTCAAAAGCAGTACCCCCTGATGTGCCCCCATCACAGCATGTACCCTCTGATGTGCCCCCTAACAGCATGTACGCCCAGATGTGCCCCTTCATAGCATGTACGCCCAGATGTGGACCTTTTTATACGGCTAGTGAAAAAAAATAGAACTAAAGAACACCGATTTTTGCTTTATACACAGAATACCAAAACTTTTTTTAACAGACAAAATTTATTATTTATTTTTTTGGATCTTAATAATTATTCATTAGAATAAAATACAATGAATTACGGTGAAACTAATAATATCAATGAAATTTTAAAAAATTTACTAAATATATTCACTAACATAATTATTATTTCCTCTAACTAGACATATGATTCTGTTACCATAACTGAACATGAGGAGGAGGTTCTTATAATCAGTTCTGGCAATGATTGTACTATTAATCTGGATAATCCGTACTATCTAGAGGCATGTTATCTGGATGATGAGATTGTCAATCTCGAGGTACTTCATGTTTTATTTAGTTTTTCTACAAAATCCTAGTACTTATTATGATCTGGGAAAAAAAATCTTGAAAGTAAATGCAAAGTCATAAATACTTTATTCAATTTTTTTTTTTGGTATTGTCTCATTGTCTTTTAGGATTTTTTCTAGTATCCTAAAAAAATGTAACATTTCTATTTCTTTTCTACAGACTCTGTTTGAAGGACAACTGTTTGATACAGTAAATGCAGGGCTGGACTGGCCTACTGGGAAAATTCCTGTTAGGTCAGTAGCCCTGACTGCCGCACGGCCGGCCGTGCCGACAGCGAAGAGGCTCCTTGGCCGGTGTAGCTACTAGCTGACTGCCGCACAGCCGGCCGTGCTAATCACAGAGAGCAGGTCGGGGCAGCACAGGGTCGCACAGTGTGCTGTATGACGTGATGTCACACGTCATCAGCGCTGCTGCGTGAGTGGCACAGCCGACGGAGCGTAGCCACGTACCTTTAGTTCAGGTGAGAGAGTGTCACAACCAGACAGCTGAGAAGCTCTGACAGAAGCCTTTCAGAACCTCCTCCTTGAGTTTTCTTTGTAGTAGTGTTCAGTTCCTCATCTCGTTAGCCTCTCTCAGCTGTCATGTAGTTGGACTGATTGCTTCCCTTTAAATTCCTCCCCATAATGCATTACTGGGCGGCTTATACTTCTTCCTGGAGTGTGTGTGCATGCTGATCCTATTTCCCAGTCTGCTACTAAGTTAAGTGCTGTACATTTATCTGTTATTTTCTGTTTGCTGGATCCCAGGTGACCCTGACTCCCTCCGTGTCTGGTGTAGGGAGCCGGTGGTCGTATCCCCTCACTATTGTAGGGTGTTCAGGGGTTATATAGTCGAGGTACGTGGATATGCAACCATCCACCTCTGGGATCCACTCAGCCCACTAGGCACAAGGTTAGCACAGATCCCACTGCCCCAGGAACTTACAGGAAGACTATATATCTGAGTATAAATTGAATATGTACTAAGTTGGAATAACCTAGGCCTCATCTGGATATCATTATAAATGTACAGCTAACAGCTGGTATAAATTATAAATCTTTAATGGACTAATGGACCATGCTGGTATAACCTGGGTACCTCCTGTATATAATGATATATGTACAGTTGGTATAACCTGGGTATCTCCTGTATATAATTATATATGTACAGCTGGTATAAGTTATACATCTTCTTGTATACAGTGATACTGATGTGGAGCATGCTGGTATAATCTGTGCATCTCCTGTATATAATTATATATGTACAGCTGGTAAAGGTTTTACATCTTCTTGTATACAGTGATACTGATATGGCACATGCTGGTATAACCTGTGCATCTCCTTTATATAATTATATATGTAGAGCCGGTATAAGTTATACACTGTATACAAGAATAGTATTCTGATCTATTAACCAAAGATGATGGATTACACCTCGAAGAGGGTGTCCTTTTGGCATCCATAGACGTGAAGGCGCTTTACAGCAACATTCCCCATGATTTGGGTCTATGTGCTGTGAACCATTTCCTAAAAAAGACATGAATCCAATATGCAGCACATAATCGCTTTGTCCTCAGACTCACGGAATTCGTTCTGTGACATAATTATTTTCTTTTTGATTCCAAGTTCTTCCACAAGCTCAGGGGCACGGCAATGGGGAGCGCCTGTGCCCCCACATATGCTAATTTGTTCCTGGGCTGGTGGGAGGACACAGTGGTATTCACCTAGGATAGTGTTGGACATCGAGGATAGTTTTCTGGGGCCGCTACATCGAGGACATCCTGATACTGTGGAGCGGCTCCAGAAAACTTTTTTCCCAATTTCTGGCAGAACTAAAAATCAATCAGATTGGTATGCATTTTACCTCTGAGGTCAGTGACCATAATCTGGCCTTTTTGGATTTGCACATCACCTTGAATGATAGCTTCCTTAATACTAAAACCTATAGGGAGCCTACTGGAACCAATAACTTGTTAAGATGGGAAAGTCATAACCCACTTAATCCCAAACACGGTATCCCGAAGGGACAGTACCTTCGAATCCGTAGAAACTGAACCACCAAAAATGACTTTTATAATCAGGCCAGAGATTTGAAAATGAGATTTAGTTAGAGAGGGTATCCAAACCAGACCTTACAAACAGCATTTAGGTCAGCTCTAAGTATTGATAGAGCAGACCTATTGTCCGGAAGAGTGACTAAACAAGACCACACTGAAGCTAGTCCAATGCTCCGAATAGTGGGAACCTTTGACAACTGTAATAGAGAGGTGAGAGATATTCTGCAAAAATACTGGGAAATGTTACTTATAGACCCTGATGTTAAGGATATTTTCCCATCATACCCGGCAATAACATACAGAAGAGGAAAATCCCTAGGGGATCGGTTTGTCCACAGCCATTATACAACATTGAAAAAAACAGGTACTTGGTTGGACAGAAAACCTATTGGCACCTTTAGATGTGGCTCCTGTATAGCTTGCCAATATATTTGTAAAACTAAGACTTTTACCAGTCACACGACCAAAAAAACATATACCATCAGAGATTTTGCAAACTGCAAAACAACAGGAGTGTATCTATGCACATGTACGTGGGCAAAACCAAAAGGGAGCTTAGAAGAAGAATAGGGGACCACCTAGGAGACATTAGACATAAAAGAGACACAACCATCTCTAGGCATATACAGAACTTTCATGAAGGAAATTAAAAATCATTGAGGTTCTGTGTAGTTGAGGTTGTCGCCCCTCACCACGAGGAGGGGATCTAGATAGAAAAATATTACAAAAAGAGGCAGAGTGGACTCACAGACTCAAAACGGTGAGCCCATTGGGCCTTAATGAGATGTTGTCTTTTGCATGCTTTATATGAAGCATCATTTAACTATATACCTCAGGCCAATATAAAGTGTATTGTATATGGACCTGTCAGAAATGAATGTATTAGACCAAGAAAGGTCGAACACTATTTACTAAGATATAGGTGAGGAAATCCATCTAAATAGGGTGTATCTTGATTCTTTGAAACTAATATAGTAACCTTATTTGCTTTTCACTCACCTTGTCCCCCCCCCCTAAAAGTCTCTGGACTCTAATGTAATATACCCTAGTTTAACGCTATTTACCCCTAATACCCTCAGTCTAATGCAGTTTATCTTTGTTACACAACAAATCAATTACCATTCTTTCATTATAAGGGACAATTATAAAATGTATCCTTTGTTTATACAAATGGATGGGAGTATTAAATTGTAGTTTATTCTGTTGAATCAGGTAATTGATAGCCTTTATAACTGGCATCCTACTATGGCAGCTGACAGAGAGAGAGTTTCTCTGCGCCTGCGGATCGATAAAGCACACTATCCGATTCATTTGCGCAGGCCTCAAGTCCTGGCGCTGGCGCAGTGATGCTTTAATGCGTCATACCATCTGGTAGAATACTGAGGACACTTGCGTTCCACCATAGGTACGAGCGCATGCGCCGACACACTCCACAGTTGCACTTCTGTGCGCACACAATGACGTATTTGCGTTCCACTGTGGATACTAGCGCATGCGCCTGACAATTATTTCCGGCACAGCCGCACCGAGGTGGAACGCACGCCATGGAAAAGCGTAAGTAAAACATGTGTAAAATCTTTTATCTGATTAAAACGGGTAAATTAGAGAGCAGGTTCCAGATACTTATCTGGACTGCATATATCCAGCCGGTACATAACTTGCAGCTATCAAGCTCAACAGCTATTAAGCCACAATTTTATCACCTTTTATCCCCTGATGAATCTGTCTTATATTCTGACAGAGGAAACGCGTTGGGAAAAGATGGTATATCTTGAAAATATAGGCATCACCTGGGAGTATCTATATAGGGCTAGTTACTGCTAGGGTCAGCCATAGATAAGTGGGGTCGCTCCCTTGGGGGTGATTCTGCCGAATCTAGGCAGGAGATTTCTCCGCTTTTAGGTAGGGCCAAACATACCTAGTAGAGACAATTCTCCCATCCCCTACCTACATTTCCTAAAAAGGGGTTACTGATATTTTGGAAATACCTCCACATCTAATACCTTTTGGACCCTATCTATAGCAGATGATCTAGCAATCAAGTTCCACAGACAAGGTGAAAAACCCAAATGGAATCACCGCCAAAGACGCCTCTATTTTCAAGACCCAGAGCCACCACATCAGCTTGAACATAATTTTCATCATAACCGTGAGTGGCTAAAAATACAGTGTCAAGAATTACATCTGTTGCATGTTCAATGTGGTTCCTTGTATCTATATAATTTTCCAGATAACCTATGCAGTCATTTATATGAATTATCATTTTGTGGGACATATTTTAGAAGGTAATTCCAGAGATTAAAACTGTATACAAGAAGATGTATAACTTATACCAGCTCTACATATATAATTATATACAGGAGATACCCAGGTTATACCAACATGGTCCATATCACTATATACAAGAAGATGTATAACTTATTCCAGCTGTACATATATAATTATATACAGCAGATACCCAGGTTATACCAACTGTACATATATCATTATATACAGGAGGTACCAGGTTATACCAGCATGGTCCATTAAATACTCTGTCCCTCCATATAGTACAGACCCCCCTATGTGCTGTCATATAGTACAGGCTCACACTTCTGCCGCCATATAGTACAAGCTCCCCCCTCTGTGCCACCAAATAGTACAGGCTCCCCCATCTGTGCTGTCATATAGTACAGACTCCCCTTCTCTGTGTCGCCATGTATGGACAAATAGTGGGCTCTATTACTGTGTGGGGCAATACACATTGGGAGTTTGTAAAGAGGTGGGGATGGTGTTGGAATAAGAAGCCTAAAATATTTGTCTTGCAGATTCTGCGGAGGCGAGTGGTGGCCAGAAAAAGAGACTGATTGATTCCAATCAAAGAAGACGTCACGTCTGATTCGCCCTGTGAGTCAATAAATATGCACTTTTAATCTCTTATGGTTTGCAGAATCTGTGTAGTGATAGTATTTTGCACTATATGGTCATATTGGTCTTTGTTTAGTGGATTTTATTTAGTTACAGTGTGGTGTTAGTATCCAGTCACTATGCAGGGGTAATTGTAGTGGTCCCAGTGCACCGGTATACCTTGTATAATGGTATTATTAGAAATAATAGGCAGTGTACAGGTTTTGGTCAGTAACAGGATGATGGTAATATGTATGGTGATAATATTTCTTCTTGTATACTGGTATTAGTGGTAACATTGGTCTCAGTATACAGGATTTGATCAGTAACAGTATAATGGTGATATGTAAGGTTGATATATATATGTTAAAATTTGTCTTAACATACAGTACAGACCAAAAGTTTGGACACACCTTCTCATTCAAAGAGTTTTCTTTGTTTTCATGACTATGAAAATTGTAGATTTACACTGAAGGCATCAAAACTATGAATTAACACATGTGGAATTATATACATAACAAAAAAGTGTGAAACAACTGAAAATATGACATATTCTAGGTTCTTCAAAGTAGCCACCTTTTGCTTTGATTACTGCTTTGCACACTCTTGGCATTCTCTTGATGAGCTTCAAGAGGTAGTCACCTGAAATGGTTTTCACTTCACAGGTATGCCCTGTCAGGTTTAATAAGTGGGATTTCTGGCCTTATAAATGGGGTTGGGACCATCAGTTGCGTTGTAGAGAAGTCAGGTGGATACACAGCTGATAGTCCTACTGAATAGACTGTTAGAATTTGTATTATGGCAAGTAAAAAGCAGCTAAGTAAAGAAAAACGAGTGGCCATCATTACTTTAAGAAATGAAGGTCAGTCAGTCCGAAAAATTGGGAAAACTTTGAAAGTGTTTCCAAGTGCAGTCACAAAAACCATCAAGCGCTACAAAGAAACTGGCTCACATGCGGACCGCCCCAGGAAAGGAAGACCAAGAGTCACCTCTGCTGTGGAGGATAAGTTCATCCGAGTCACCAGCCTCAGAAATCGCAGGTTAACAGCAGCTCAGATTAGAGACCAGGTCAATGCCACACAGAGTTCTAGCAGCAGACATATCTCTAGAATAACTGTTAAGAGGAGACTGTGTAAATCAGGCCTTCATGGTAGAATATCTGCTAGGAAACCACTGCTAAGGACAGGCAACAAGCAGAAGAGACTTGTTTGGGCTAAAGAACACAAGGAATGGACATTAGACCAGTGGAAATCTGTGCTTTGGTCTGATGAGTCCAAATTTGAGATCTTTGTTTCCAACCACCGTGTCTTTGTGCGACGCAGAAAAGGTGAACGGATGGACTCTACATGCCTGGTTCCCACCGTGAAGCATGGAGGAGGTGTGATGGTGTGGGGGTGCTTTGTTGGTGACACTGTTGGGGATTTATTCAAAATTGAAGGCATACTGAACCAGCATGGCTACCACAGCATCTTGCAGCGACATGCTATTCCATCTGGTTTGCGTTTAGTTGGACCATCATTTATTTTTCAACAGGACAATGACCCCAAACACACCTCCAGGCTGTGTAAGGGCTATTTGACCATGAAGGAGAGTGATGGGGTGCTGCGCCAGATGACCTGGCCTCCACAGTCACCGGACCTGAACCCAATCGAGATGGGTTGGCGTGAGCTGGACCGCAGAGTGAAGGCAAAAGGGCCAACAAGTGCTAAGCATCTCTGGGAACTCCTTCAAGACTGTTAGAAGACCATTTCAGGTGACTACCTCTTAAAGGGAATCTGTCACTAGCAATTTACCATTTTTTTTTTCATGAATCCATGTTTCACAGAGTACCTTTTTTCCACCTGTCTTGTTCTTTTGATTGTGAGTCTTGTCATTTCTTCAAAAAATCGATTCTTATGATATGTCAATGACACTGTAAGGAGCCCAGAGGGGCGTTATTCTTTCTCCACGGTGCCCAGGAACGCCCCTCTGAAGTGCCGTGCCCGGCTAAATTAGAATAGTAATAACGCTTCCAAGTTCATCTAAATTGCATCCCAGAGGCGCGGCTAAGTGCTCAACACCCCCCCCCAGCGCCGCGCTCTGCGGCAAACACCCCGATCCTCCTCTCGCCGGCATCCCAAATCCCGCGCAGGCGCAGTGCCGGCGATTGCCTGCGCTATGATAAGATGACTGACGGCACTGCGCCTGCGCGGGATTTGGGATGCTGGCGAGAGGAGGATCGGGGTGTTTGCCGCAGAGCGCGGCGCTGGGGGGGGGGGGCGGGGGGGGGGGTGTTGAGCACTTAGCCGCGCCTCTGGGAGGCAATTTAGATTAACTTGGAGGCGCGGCACTTCAGAGGGGCGTTCCTGGGCACCGTGGAGAAAGAATAACGCCCCTCTGGGCTCCTTACAGCGTCATTTACATATCATAAGAATCGATTTTTTGAAGAAATGACAAGACTCACAATCAAAAGAACAAGACAGGTGGAAAAAAGGTATTCTGTTAAACATGGATTCATGAAGAAAAAAATTGGTAAATTGCTAGTGACAGATTCCCTTTAAAGCTCATCAAGAGAATGCCAAGAGTGTGCAAAGCAGTAATCAAAGCAAAAGGTGGCTACTTTGAAGAACCTAGAATGACATATTTTCAGTTGTTTCACACTTTTTTGTTATGTATATAATTTCACATGTGTTAATTCATAGTTGTGATGCCTTCAGTGTGAATCTACAATTTTCATAGTCATGAAAATAAAGAAAACTCTTTGAATGAGAATGTGTGTCCAAACTTTTGGTCTGTTCTGTAAGTTAACACTTTTAGTGCTGTTGGAGGGGTTAATCAGACACTGAAGCATGTTTACTAGTGACTCGTGACTTTTTGTAGTCTTGGTAATACTCTACTTTACTCAGTATTCCCCAACTTGTTGCTCTCTGGCTTTTTTAAAACTACAACTCTCTTTTAGGGCATGATAGGAGTTGTAGTTTTGTGATGTATTGTCATATATCGAAAAGACATTTGTAAAGGGGTTAAGTTAATAAAGATAGCCACGACCTAGAGGGGCCCCAAGAAATAATTTTGCATGACCCTAGGATCAGCCGTGTTTGGCCACTCAAAGCCAAAAACTCCTGGGCCAGGCTGCAAGCCTATAAAATTCTTGTCGGTCGGCCTGGCCATACGTGCAGTCAGTCAGTATGAGTAGAAACCTGGCATTTGAATTGCCAGTCTTCTGTAAAATAAATATGTACAGGTTGTGCCCTGAGCTCAAAGGACACAGCTGTACCATACATAACAGAAGCCTGGTAAATCAAATACCAGGCTTTTACTACACAAGCTCTTAGCACTACAGCCTGCCAGGGAAGCCTGACATTTGATTTGCCAGACTTCCGTCATGTTGCAGACTTGAGGCTGTGCCTTTGATTCAAAACTTTGAGTCAAAGGCCACAACATCAAGTTTGTAACAGTACGGAAGCCTGGTAAATGAAATGTCAGGCTTCTCTACCCCCTAGTATGATGCTGAGTTCACACACTTTTGTTTTAGCAAGAATCTCTTTTTTAGGGATTGCCATATTGCTATAGATAAGACAGGCGAAGGAAAAAGGAAACAGAAAGGAGGTGCAGAAAAAGAACTTGAAAAAAAAAATAAACTTCTAGAACAAGATGCAAGCCAATGTCAAAAAGTTAGTAGCTTGTTTAAGATAGTGGCAAAATCACAGGATCTACCTGCATCTCCACATGAAGACAGTGATGCTAGATGTAGCACAGCAATGCATTGCACTATGCAAAGCAGTGTAAGTCAAGATATTAATACTGATGAAGGTGAATATATTCACTACTGTATTGGAGCTGCTATTGTGCTAGAAACTGATGAAGAACTTGAAGAATTAATTGCTAGAAAATCATTAGGAGGGGAAGAAATTCCAGAAGTAGTGGTCAGTAAGGAGAGTGCGCCTGACACAGTTGATGTCAAAATGTGGTTTATCAGACCAAAATCTGAAAATGTGGATACCTTCTTATCGTTTCATCCATGTCAACCAGATGTACTTCCTTTTACCTAAAAAAAGTTATATCAGAGGACAGAAGCGTTACTGGTTGACATATTCACGTGGATATGGTGCTTTTTTCTGCACGGTGTGTCTTGCTTTCAGTAGAAAGACAGACAGCAGTGCTTTTATTGATGGTTGCATTGATGAAAGGCACATGTATCAGAGAATTGAAGAGCACGAAAGAAGCAACCTCCACAATAATAGTGCTGAATCTTTATTATTGAGATCAAAGAATATGGACACATCCAGTCGTTTCTTTGAGAAACAAACCACAGCCAGAAAAGAGGAAGTAAAGTGAAAACGTGCCATCCTTGAAAGAGTGATTGAAACCATCAAGCTGATTGGGAAAAGAGGCCTAAGCTATCGTGCAACAACTGAAGCAGCATATACTTTAGATGATGAAAAGTTGGACCATGGAAATTTCTTAGAGATTTTGCTACTTCTAAGCAAGCTTGATCCCTTGCTAAAAAATCATCTTGATGTAGTCAACAAAAAAAGTAAAAAGCAAAAAAGTGCAACGAGTAGCAAAGGACGTGGCGGATTTTTTACACTCATTTCGAAAACTACAGTGGACAATATCATTAGTGTCATTTGAGCACTTTGAAAAAAAAAAAAAAAGGTATCGTCCAAGAGATCAGAGATGCTGGCATGTTCTCAATATAGCTGGATACAACACAGGACATAATTGTCTCAGACCAGTGTTCAATAATAATTCGATATGTCACAAATGTGGTCCATGAACGTCTGGTCGCTGTGGTGACTTGCACATCCACTACAGGGAAGGCTTTGTGTGAAATGGTCACAAATATATTGGAATCCTTGGATATTGATATTGCTAACTGTGTTGGGAACTCAACAGATGGAGCTTTTAATATGCAGGGCCAGTACAATGGGTTCAGCACATAGCTGAGTAAGAAAGCACCTGGCCAGATTCATGTGTGGTGCTATGCACATGTACTAAATCTGGTGATGATGGATGTCACAAAGATATCTGTTCAGGCAATATCATTGTTTGGCTTGTTAAATTCATGTGCTGTCTTTCTCCGCGAATCCTACCTCAGGATGAATGTATGGCGGGAAAAGTGTCATGAAGAACGATTTCGATCGCTTTCTGTGATAGGAGAAACAAGATGGTGGTCCAGAGATGCAGTACTTAAAAAAGTGTTTGGTTCATTTAATGATCCAAGTCAAGCCTTGTATATAGATTTGATCCAGACCATGATAGAGAGATCACATTCTGATCGGTTTAATGCGGACATAAGATACAAGGCTGGAACTTACTTGGACTCCCTTAAGAAATTCAACATAGTTGTAACCGCACAGCTGTACTTATTCATTTTCAAAAATACCACTCCACTATCCCTGTACCTGCAGACACAGGGTATGGATGTACTGCAGGCATACCGGATGGTGACAGAAACTGTATATATGTTAAAAGAACATGATCGTGATTTCAAAATGATTAAAGATGCTGCAAAGAAGTTTGGGCTAACAGGTTGGATACAACTGACTGCAAAGTTGAGATTGAGGAAGACTTTCCACCACTGCGAAGGATACAACGGAAGAAAAGAATGGCTGGTGAGCTTGCAGTAGATGAACCAATCTTGTTGGCGGATGATCAGTTCAGGGTGGAGGTGTACAATGTGACCATAGACATGATTATTAATAGTTTGCAGAGCCGATTTACTACACATGGTCAGCTGTTTGCAGATTTGGCATATTTGGATCCCAAGCATTTTGAAGACATTTTAGCACACCTTCCCAACAATGCACTCGAACGACTGAGCAGCCTTGTAATTAGATTTGACTCTATGGCAACTAATGAGAAATTGCAAAGTGAGCTTCTTGATTTTGCATCAAAGTGGCACTGATTAAAAATGTCTCTTGATGAAGAGTACACAGATGCCAACAATGAAGGTCAAGATGAAGACGCCATCCATTCTCATCTTATCTTTGAAACTGTGGAACAACTATACTCAAATGTTGGTGAGAAAAGTGGAAAGTGCAAGACTTGTAAGAGCTGTATAGCCTGCTGCTACAATGTGTTACTGCATTTCAACTTATACAGTCTAGCGTATTGTTCACTTTTTAATGCATACAAATTGACCTTGACACTTTCCTCTTCCCAAGTAGCATGTGAAAGGTCGTTTTCAAAACTTAAGTTTATCTTAAACTGGCTTCGAAATTCCCTCTCCCAGCCACATTTGGAGGCCTTTATGCGGATGTCCGTGGAAAAAGATACCTTGGTTGGACTAAACAATGACACCATCATTGATGTTTTGGCTTCAAAAAGTAGCTTGCTTCAAGGGATGTTGCTTACATAACACTACAAGCATGTCAATGGACTAGTTAATAGGGATGTACCAATGCCAGTTTTTAATGACCGAGTTTCCAGATACTTGGCAATACTGATCTCTAGATGCTGGAATCTGACTGATTCTAGCGCATAAAGGGCTTTGAAATTCCCTCTCACAGCCACATTTGGAGGCCTTTATGCAGATGTCTGTGGAAAAAGATACCTTGGTTGGACTAAACAATGACACCATCATTGATGTTTTGGCTTCAAAAAGTAGCTTGCGTCAAGGGGTGTTGCTTACATAACACTACAAGCATGTCAATAGACTAGTTAATAGGGATGTACCAATGCCAGTTTTTAATGACCGAGTTTCCAGATACTTAGCAATACTGATCTCTAGATGCTGGAATCTGACTGATTCTAGCGCATACAGGGCTTATACTAAATACCTATTTACTGAGAAATTTTGTAAAAACCATCTACATGCTGGAATCACTTAGATTTCCGCATGTACTGGCTGCCTGGGCATGATAGTAGCGATTGTTTAAAGCACTAACACTTTATATCATGCCCAGGCAGCCAGTACATGCGGAAATCTAAGCGATTCCAGCATGTATATGCTGTCTGAGGCTGATAGTGATAGGAGTTAATTTTTTATTTTTTTTTGTAATGTTTATATGTTTCTTTCTAAAAGGTGTTGGGTTGCTTACCATGATACTGGTACGTCTTAAAAAAGTTTTGTTCTTTTCTAAAAAGGGGATGTTATTATGACTTCTATAGTAAGTTTTTTTGGACATTTTGTACTGTTAAAGAATTAACAGCAACATATTTGCACTTTTTTTGTCAAAAACTTTATTGGAACTGTTAAACGATATAACTGTTTAGTATAACATTTTGCACTTTTTACCTCAAAAGGTTTATTTGCAGTTTTTGTTACACTATTCATCAACTACTAGTTTTGTGTGTGTTGAGCAACTAATATAAAGTAAGAGTTTTGAAACTGTGTCTTCCATTCTTTAAAGTAAAGTTCTTACCCAATTGGTTGGGATAATGGTCTACTGTAGTGTTTCCCTACCAGGATGCCTCCAGCTGTTGCAAAACTACATCTCCCAGCATGAACTGACAGCCAAACGCTGAGAGTTGTAGTTTTGAAACAGCTGGAGGCATCCTGGTTGGGAAAAGCTGGTCTACTGTGATAATATGAACAATGGGGGTTCTACAAAAGAGCAAAGTTCATATTCGTGTTTACACATGTGTTTTAAAATGAATACTTTCCCCTTTTATAAACAAGTAAATAATGACGCAATGCTGTGGGGCTGGTGTGCAACTTTTTCCAGGGCTTGTTTTTATCCCCAGTCCGGCCCTGAGTAAATGAAGAAGCAAGTGAGGTGGTTATAATACTCAAATCAAATCAGTCCTCTTCAAATAATTCAATAGTGAATACGATTACCCAAGACAGTGTCAATGAAGTTGAGGAGAACAGTGAGGTATAAATGTCTTTATATTGAGGTAAATATTAAAATGTATATGACAAATTAATATTTATGTAGTTTCTTTGTAAGTATTTTTCTATAAAGGTGTTTGTGAAGCCCATAGCCTTTGTGCTGCCAATTGTCAAATTCATGACCCTCCCTCCAGCCAGAGATGTGACTTGATCAGCATACACTTTCTAGAACACCAGTGTCTTTTTTTGTGGCACAAGGGTCTTTGGGCCAACTCAGCCTCCTGTGCCTGGTAGCAACTGCTACAGCTGCACCCCCTTATAGCTACGCCCCTGCTTCCGGCTCAGGAATTTGTTCGGTGACGTCACCGGGTCTGATGGGCCAGCTTGGGCGCTGCCCTAGTCGTTTTACAGGCTAGGGTAGAGCTAAAGCCCGCCCATCAGTTCCGGTGATGTCATCGTGCTCACTGCTGAGTTGAAGCCTTCTCTTGGCGTCCCTCGGGAAAGCCAGGTTTGTCACCGGAACTCCTGAAAATGCCTTTGTCCTGCGCAATTTAGTGCAGGGCAAAGGAGAGCATCTGAGCATGAACTACTAAGATGCTCAAATCAGGGGGGCTGCCTGTTTGAATATGGGGATATGTCCGTGTACAGCTCTGAACCCAGACAACCCCTTTAAATTAACATACAACTTATATAGATAAAAACACAAGACCTTTGTATGTAATTTAATATTCTGAATCCTCTGCATTATTCCTGAATTTATGTAATCAAATTTACTTCTAATTGAAATAAATGTATTCTAATAATTATATTTAATATACAGATTTCAACACTTCTTTCTGAATTACGGGAAAAATACAGTCCTCAATCTAACATGGAATGCTTCCCAGACAATCCAACTCCACAACAAAAAATGAAATATATATTGAGTTTGATGAAGAGCCGGTGGATAATCGTGTTGGCAGCACTAATTGGTGCACCGGTTCAATATGTCATATTATGCCAACATATGTGGAGTCTATGTTGCCAAGAGATGCAAAATGCAGAACCTTTTATATTGGACAATGCCTGTATAACGATTCATGAGTACTTTAATTTATACTGTCAAAGAGAAGACCTTATAAATATTAATCTACGTGCCGTTGGTCAAGTTAGGACCCCACCTTTGGATAGAGATCTCAACAGGTTAGTTTTAAATTGACAATAATATAAACTTCTCTTCTATGTATGCTGTGTATGTTTTGATTCATGTCTACTGCAGCCTTCCCTGAATATCATTTAACCGACGCCTGTTTTTGTCTGCTCAGTTTGGCTAGTCAAACATGTGTATGTTAATGTGCATTCCATGAATCATGCTGGTTTATGGGTGCCATGTAGACAACTAGAGGATGTTTGACTGTTGCACTAAAGACACTAGTATACTAAATAAATGGTACTTCATATGTATGTAGCATGATAATATTCTGAGCTAAATAAAAATAATTTTATTAGAAATTACTAATATTCTTTTTATATTCTAAAATGGGCTTTCTGACCTTTTAGACATATCATTAAAAGCTAAGTTTTACTACTGCCCTTTTTCAAAAAATTTTTGTATACTGCAGTAGTCTTGTAGGACTGAACCTTGTTCTCTGAGTAGAAACAGCTCCTGTGGTGGCTGTATTTGATTGTGTTTTCTTTTTATTTTCTATAGGCAATGGGGTAAGACAGCATACAGTTTTTTCACTACTTGGGTGCATGGTTACCTTGGTGTTGGAAATAGAAAACCCATACCCTCTTTGTGTAGTTAATCTGTACTTTTCTAGACCCAGAGGTCCAGTACATGGGTTATAAACAAAGTTCAGATTACCCTGCAGAGTTTATTGCATTTGAATAAAAACCTTAAAAAATATTTATAAAGAACATGTGTGTGTGTGTGTACCACCTTGCATTGTCACATACATTTTTTCAAACATGCATTTCAGTTGAATTTTGAGAACGGCAAGTTCCTAACACTGCCCTCGACTACTGTATACACTACAAGTGCAACATTGAAGTGCTAACTCTACTTCTTTTTAGGCACAAACTAATTCTGCTGCGATGCATCGTTAAAAAATAAGCCTTATTTATGTCTTTTATGTGACGTAGAAAAATCCATCTGGGCACCTTAATTGACCCATTTATAAACAAAAAAAGATTATTTCAAAAGTTAGGCTACTTTCACACTGGCGTTTCTGGGTCCGCCTGTGAGATCCGTTTCAAGGCTCTCACAAGCGGCCCCAAACGGATCAGTTTAGCCCCAATGCATTCTGAATGGATGCGGATCCATTCAGAATGCATCAGTTTGGCTCCGTTCCGCCTCCATTCCACTCTGGAGGCGGACACCAAAACGCTGCTTGCAGCGTTTTGGTGTCCGTCTGGCGGTGCGGAGCCGAACGGATCCGTCCTGACTTACAATGTAAGTCAGGGGGGACGGATCCATTTACATTGACACAATATTGGTGCAATTGTAAACTGATCCGTCCCCCATTGACTTTCAATGTAAAGTCAGGAGTCCCTATTAATATACCATCAGAGTTTTCTCCAATCCGATGGTATATTTTAACTTAAAGCATCCCCATCACCATGGGAACGCCTCTATGTTAGAATATACCATCGGATTTGAGTTAGATCGTGAAAACTCAGATCCGACAGTATATTCTAACACAGAGGCGTTCCCATAGTGATGGGGACGCTTCAAGTTAGAATATACTAAGAACTGTGTACATAACTGCCCCCTGCTGCCTGGCACCACCCGATCTCTTACAGGGGGCTGTGATCCGCACAATTAACCCCTCATGTGCCGCACCTGAGGGGTTAATTGTGCGGATCTCAGCCCCCTGATCGGGTGCTGCCAGGCAGCAGGGGCCAGACCCCCCTCCTTCCCCAGTATTAAAAGCATTGGTCGCCAGTGCGGCCCCCCCAGTATTAAAAGCATTGGTGGCAGTGGCTACAGGCTAACAACCCCCCTCCCCCCCATCATTGGTGGCAGCATTTCCGATCGGAGTCCCAGTTTAATCGCTGGGGCTCTGATCGGTTACCATGGCAGCCAGGACGCTACTGCAGTATTACTTAGCTTATACTTACCTGCGCTGTCTGTGGCCGGCCGGCGCTCCTCCTACTGGTAAGTGACAGGTCGTTCGTGCACAATATAAGAAAAAGCACTAGCCTATATCCGCTCCCATGGTCCCGGCCATCAGAAAGGCTGATGATTTTTCCTATAGTGTTTAAGCACGACCACATCAGTGCATTGCAGGGTCATCGCAACCATGGAAACAAGCAGTGTATAATGTGATGGAAAAATCTATCCTGCCAGCGAAGAAGGCAATATGGAGAATAGCAAAACATTAGTAAGTGCCTTCTATTAACTTCCTCTTCATGATAAATGCCACTTACAGAAGTGAGACAACGCTAAGTTTACATGTATTTATACATATATTATTACAGTTGTAAAAAATATTTAAGATTACTAAGTAGAAATTAAAATTGCTACCAAGAAAAATGGTTCTTTATTTATAATTTCAAAAAAGGGACCGAACAAAACACATTTTGACAAAGCATTTGGTATTCATTTACTGAAATGTTTCAGAGTGAATAATACTATTGTGGTCGTGGCAACCAAGAGAATGCACCCCGTCCCACCTGAGACTACCCTGCCCCTAAGCGGTTAGAGTTATGCCGCAACCGCGCCGTAGTAGGGACACCTGAAAGAGGTCAAAAGACATACTGAGTAGCAGGAGTAATTATTACAGCATAGATCACAAAACCAGACTTTGGAAAGCCATTGACATCTTAGTTTTGGGGTAAGGTATATAGTGGCTAAAAACACGAGGGGCGCCAACGACCCAACTTCTGGATGGCATGCGCTGGTACCTGATTCTTGTAGGCTGTGGATGCTGCACCTATACGAATAGATGTCCTGAGATCGTAGCTGGGTCGCCGCCCAAACTGGCAACTGAGGAGCGTATGTGAGACATGAACTGGTGAGAAGCGAGCGGTACCACCCCGAATGGCAATGGTGGACTATCTGGCCTGAACCTGCAGCTGATGAAGAACTCTGACAGGGCACCATCGATTAGACATAGGGAACTAGGACGTTGGGACTGGGGGACCTGTCTGCGAGGTCTTGGATGTCCTCAGCAGCAGCACGCAACCCTCGGGACCCTGGACCAACTGGCTGACTGTGAGAAACTTGCTACTATCCCCAGGCCTCAAGAAACCATAGAAGGCTAAATAAACAGCAGATTTAAGCACCAGGCTGGGCAAAACCCCGAAAAGTTCCTATCCAGAATGTCAGATAGGTTACGAAAAGCAGTCCAGTAACAGCTTGTCTGCGTACTTGGCCTCCTGGTCCACATCTGCTCAAACCCCTCAACGTAGCTTTGACAGCATGCACAGAGAACGCCGATGCCCGTTCAGGATGACTGACAGAGAGGAAATGCTGCACCCCCGACAAGTAGGACTTCACCGTGTTGTGGGACAGCTTGAGCTCCAAGTGGCAGTAGCCAATGAAGGCAAGGATGTATTCAACAAAACTGGACTCCCTTTGAGGCCATATTCCCTAAAACCTGCAAATGCCCTCCACCCAGTGCGATACGCCCTAGTTGTATACGGCGAAAGGGGCTTGGCTAGTAAGGAGTGGGCCGTCTCTAGGTGACCATTTAAACCAGTATTAGTGACTCGTGAAGGGGGACTGGTAGCGCCCATAACATCCGCCTATGGCGTGACCTGCGAAAAGGGAGAAATTAGCCCTCGATAAAGCTGCCACATTTTGAGAACCTGGCACATGCGTACTACTAACACAAAAATGATGTCGCAAGGAGAGTTGAACTAGACGTCTCAAGAGACATATGACATAAGACGACTTAGACAACCCATTGGTTAAGATATCTACCACCTCAGCGTTGTCGGTTACAAACAAAACAGTGCGATTTACCCAGCTGCTGCCCCAAACACGGGCGGCCACCACAATGGGGTACAGCTCGAAAAGTGATGAGGTTTGCAGGAAACCTGGGATTTGTCTCACCTCAGCAGGCCACTCGCCTGCGACCAAGTGGGTGCCAAAATAGCAGCAAAACCTGAGCTAGCAGGTCTCTTGGGGGAGACCGGGACACCTAACTGGGAAAACAGCTCAACAATCTCCCCAGCCCTAAGGGGGCTGTCCCTGGCCTCTAGATCAGCAGGAAGTAATGAATAACAAATTCAGAGCATACCTTATATTCTAAAACCCAATGGAGGCCTGAGCCAACTGATCAAAGAGCCACGGGCTGCTCCTAGAACAGAAAGTGAGTTTGGTGGAAAAGTAGTATCGGACCTTCCACTTATCAATAGAAGAATACCTCATGCCCACTTCCTCTGAAGGAATGAGGGAGTTAAGACTAGGGACGTGGTAACCATGTGGGGCTGACAGGTCGATGATAAGTCTCTCCTTCTTGCTAAACTTACCTGTGACCACCCCATCGGGACTAACTCTCCACCGCTGAAAGGGGGGCACTTCAAAAAGACCGATCAAAACCCTTCTCCAACTCGAACAGACACCCAGAAAGTAACACCCAGAGGGTGACCATGCACTTACTTGCTCAGAATACCTACAGACTGACAACCGCAAAACGGTAGTAACACAGCATGACCTGGACGTGAGACAGTGCATGAGACACAAACCAAGCTTCCTCCCCCCTCCCCGACGTTTACCCCTACTACCTTGCCGATAAGCCAAATTTCAGGATGTAACTTGAGACAAGGTTTGGACCTAGAAATAAAACAATTAAGGCATCAACACTGGATTGTGCACATGTCGTGAGGAAACCCTGCGAATGTGTAAAACGTAAATGATGGAACAAGAGCAGCATTTTTATTTATTTTTTTACAAATTAACCCTTTACAAATTAAAATTTACTTAACCTGGAAACCTAGGGAGGGTAAAATACCAGGGCAAGCCGCATCTACTAAGCCCCCGTACTGGCTTAACACTAATACCAGCAAACCTAGGCCCCTGACCTGCAGCCTCCGCTAGGATTGCTCACAGCGGACCAGGCCTGTAGACCGTGCGGTACTCTGTAACCCGCTATTCCCCGGAGACCTTGCTTCGCCAACTATGAATTCCCTTTTCTTTTTTTTTCTTTAAAACCCGTCTCTACTAAACCAGACCCAACACACCCGTCTAAGATCCCTGGTAATCACCTGCATGGATTCAATAACACCCTGTAGCTAAATAACCCCATGGGAAACCTTATGTACGGGCAGCAGAAGGAAGCCAGGGTCGTGCCAGACTTTGTTGAAGACAAGGAGCGGGGACATGCTGTCCCCTGTACTTTTACGCAATTGCCGCACGGGGAGCTCGCGCTGCTCCATGGCAGAATGCAAGACAGCATTATTATCTTTTTTTTTTTTTTTTTTTTTTTTTTAAATGAAATCAACCCTTTGCAAATTAAAATAAATCACTTGCATGGACTCATAACACCCTGTATCTAAATAACCCCCTGGGAAACCTTATGTACGGCTGGCAGAAGGAAGGCAGCCACCATCTATAACGTGCTCACCCTAACCAAGCTTAGTTCTCCCACCCCTGAAACCTGCCTAACTAACGGCATGGCGGCCCGTGCCAGACTTTATTAAAAACCAAGCTTGTGACTTCTCTCCTCCCCCCCCCCCCCTCTCGACATGTACCCCTTGTACCTTGCTGTTTTTTTTTCCTTTAAGTAATTTTTTTTTTTCGATTTTTCTTTTTTTTTTTCTTTTTTTTCTTTCTTTCTTTTTTCAAATTTTTTTTTTACTATTAACCCTTGCCAATAAGAATTGCCTAACCTGGGGGGAAAGCTACCACCGCAAGCTGCGCCTACTAAGCCCCTGTACTGGCTCGACACTGAGACGAGTGAACCTCGGCTCCTGACCAGCAATCCCAGCTAGGATTTACTACAGTGGACCAGGTCTGTAGACCGTGCAGTACTCTGTAACACACCCCTCCCCGGAGACCTAGTACTCACCTGTATGGACTAATTAATCCCCCGTGCCTAAATGACCCTCTTGGCAACCTTGTGTGCAGCCGGCAGAAGGAAGCTAGCCACCGGCTATGACCTGCTCCCCCTGAACGGCCTGGTTCTCTCATCTCTGATCCCTGCCTCACTAACGGCACGGCGGCCCATGCCAGACTTTAACGAAGATAAGGAGCGGGGCCACGGTGTCCCCTGTGTCCCTACATGATAACCGCGTGGGGAGCCGCGCAGCTCCCTGGCAGAGTGCACCAGTGCGGGGGAACCCCCATCAGCCAGGGGCCGACCCACCGCCGGCTGGACACCCGTACCGCGTGGGGAGCCGCGCAACTCCCTGGCACCATGAACCGGGCCAGGGGGAGCCCTTCATACACCGTGGCCCCCGCCCCCCATCAGCAAAATTCGTGTGCCGCGTGGGGAGCTCATGCTGCTCCCTGGCAGAGTGCACCAGTGCGGGGGTGACCCCCATCAGCCAGGGGCCAACCCACCGCCGGCTGGTCACTTCTGCCGCGTGGGGAGCAGTGCAGCTCCCTGGCATTATGAACCGGGGCAGGGGGAGCCCTACTTCCATCAGGGGCTCAGCCCCCCACCGGTTTTGAAGTCGATGCCGCGTGGGGAGCCACGAAGCTCCCTGGCAGAGTGCACCAGTGCGGGGGTGCCCCCCATCAGCCAGGGGCCGACCCACCGCCGGCTGGTCACTCCTGCCGCGTGGGGAGCAGCGCAGCTCCCTGGCATTGTGAACCCTGGCATTTTGAAGTCGATGCCGCGTGGGGAGCCACGAAGCTCCCTGGCAGAGTGCACCAGTGCGGGGGTGCCCCCCCATCAGCCAGGGGCCGACCCACCGCCGGCTGGTCACTCCTGCCGCGTGGGGAGCAGCGCAGCTCCCTGGCATTATGAACCCTGGCATTTTGAAGTCGATGCCGCGTGGGGAGCCACGAAGCTCCCTGGCAGAGTGCCCCATCAGTCAGGGGCCGACCCACCGCCAGCTGGACACCCGTACCGAGTGGGGAGCCGCGCAACTCCCTGGCATTATGCTCCGGTGCGGGGGAGCCCCCCCTCACCTAGGGGAACGAGCCCCCCGCCGGCCGGACCCTAACACTGTGCGCTGCAGAGAAGCAGCTTCTCACCCTCACCGACGTCAGGTGTGGCTCATCAAACACTGTAACGACGTACAGAGTGAGAGGGACGCTGGCTGCTGAAGTAGGCAGCCATGCCCCTCCCACAAATACAGGCCAATAAATCGGCCTTACACTTGTCAGATATAATGGTTGTAACAACTATTAATCAAGGGAGAAGCAGCAGCTGCGTTGCGTGTACCAGGAGCGCTGCATGGAGCTAGGTAAGTATATTGCATAGAATTTTAAAAGCAATTCTTAAAATTTTTAAGAAAATTGCCAAAACCCACTTTTTAAGGACCAGTTCAGGTCTGAAGTCACTTTGTGGGGCTTACATAGTGGATACCCCCATAAATGACCCCATTGTAGAAACGACACCACTCAAGTTACTTAAAACTGATTTTACAAACTGTGTTAACCCTTTAGGTGTTCCACAAGAATTAAAGGAAAATGAAGATTGCATTTTTTAATTTCACTTTTTTTGGCAGATTTTCGATTTTAATAAAAAAAATTTCTTTAACACATTGAGGGTTAACAGCCAAACACAACTCAATATTTATTACCCTGATTCTGCGGTTTACAGAAACACACTACATGTGGTCGTAAACTGATGTAAGGGCACATGGCAAGGCGCAGAAGAAAAGGAACGGCATATGGTTTCTGGAAGGCAGATTTTGCTGAACTGGTTTTTAGATACCATGTCCCAATTGAAGCCACCCTGATACACCCTTACAGTAGAAACTCCCAAAAAGTGACCCCATTTTGGAAACTAGGGGATAAGGTGCCAGTTTTATTGGTACTATTTTGGGGTACATATGATTTTTAATTGCTCTATATTACTTTTTTTGTGAGGCAAGGTTTTGGCACTGTTTTAATTTTTTATAACATTGATTTGACAGGGTAGATCACGTGCTATTTTTAAAGAGCAGGTTGTTACGGACGCAATGATATCAAATATGTCTACTTTCTTTGTTTGTTTCAGTTTTACATAATAAAGCACTTTTGAAAAGAAAATTATGTTTTTGTGTCTCCATTTTCTGAACGCCATTTTTTTTTATTTTTCTGCCGATCGTCTTGTGCAGGGGCTCGTTTTTTGCAGGAAGAGTTGATGTTTCTAGTTGTACCATTTTTGGGTACATATGATTTTTTTATCATTCATTATAACACTTTATGGGGCAAGGTGACCAAAAAATTGGTTGTTTTGGCAGTTTTTATTTATTTTTACAGCGTTCACCTGAGGGGTTAGGTCATGTGACATTTTTATAGAGCAGATCGTTACAGACGTGGCGATACCTAATATGTATACTTTGTCTTATTTATTTAAGTTTTACACAATGATAGCATTTTTTAAACCAAAAAGTTTTAGTGTCTCCATAGTCTGAGAGCCATAGTTTTTTATTTTTTGACCGATTGTCTTAGTTAGGATCTCATTTTTTGCCGGATAAGGTGACAGTTTGGTTGGTACTATTTTGGGGGGCATACGCCTTTTTGATTGCTTGGTGTTGCACGTTATGTGATATTAGGTGACCAAAAAATTGCTTTTTTGACCTTTTTTTTACGGTGTTCACCCAAGGGGTTAGGTCATGTGATATTTTTAGAGAGCTGTTATGGACCCGGCAATACCTAATATATATACTTGAAATGATGTTTTAACATGTCCATGTTCTGAGAGCTATAGTTTTGTTTGTTTTTTTAGCGATTTTCTTATGTAGGCAATTTTTTTGCGGGATGAGGTGACTGTTTTATTGATACCATTTTGTGGCACATACGCCTTTTGATCACTTGGTGTTGCATTTTTTGTGATGTAAGGTGACAAAAATGGATTTTTTTTACAGTTTTTTTTGTTGTTTATCGGACTGGGTGGATCATGTGATATATTTTTAGAGCCGACCGTCACGGATGCAGCAATACCAAATACAGATGTTGCAGGGGTAACACACACACTCTTAACTCAAATTTCCAGGACGTCCTCCATGACAGCACTACATGGAGGATGTCTCCCCCGCCCACTATTGGGACAGGAAACAGAGAGGTTAAAAGCTCCCCCCCCCCACCCACCATCACCAGTGTTTTTTCCTGTCCCAATAATGGACAGGGCAGAAAGGGGTCTCTCTTGTAGACCTGTAAAAAAAAATTATATTTCTTTCCTATTTTCGCCGGGCTAAAACCCCTAAGCTGGGGTCCCTTAGCCTCCCAGCCCTCTCCAGGGGGTCATTCGGCTCTCGGCTGGAAGCATGTATACCGGGGGCTGGGAAACGGTAGCTGCAACCCCGTTGGGGCTCTGGGCTGCAGGACGCTCCTCCAGGAGGGATCGCGGCGGGAGCCGGAGCATCTTTTTTCTCACTTCCGGTTTCGGCCCTGAGCCGGAAGTGACGTCTATGCACCGGCGAAGGAGTGCGCATGTGCGTGACCTCCGACGCCGGATCCAGTATGGCGGCACCCTGCGATCGGTCCCCTCGCGTCCATCCGGAGTCCATGGGAGGAGCATCCACGTCAGGAGGGGTAAGTGCCAGTGGCATTTAAAGTCTGGTTGGGCTAGGTGTCAGTCCCTCAGTCATGGACTCGTCCGGTATAAGAGAGCAGTCCCCAGACCCTCCTGCCCAGGGACATGTGAGTAACCCAGCACTATATGGTAGAAAATAGTGATAGGCTCAGAAGGATTATAGCCTGTTTTTCTATCATCATGTCTCCTAGGGAGAGAAAGATCCTACCCTAAAGGTGGACATTAAAAAGAAGCCCAAAAGATGCGCTATTTGCAGCAAAAGGCTTCAGGAGTCATATACAAAGAAGCTTTGTGCCGATTGTATTAACAAGATGATGAAAGAGGAACAGTCGTCCCTTTTAACAGACCTTAGAGCCATCATTAAAGAAGAGGTTAAAGCGTCAGTTTCCTCCTTAATAACGCCTAAGGTGGCTGAACAGACCACCGGGATTAAGAGACCTAGGGAAAACTTGGAGTCAGACCCAGAAGTCATAGAGGTGGAATATTCAGGAGAGGAGGAAGAAGAGGAGTCTTTACCTTCCTCATCCCATGAGGAGAAACGCAAGTACTGTTTCTCAACTGAGGATATGGATTCCCTCCTGACTGCAGTTAGACAGACTATGGATATCTCAGACGAACCAACTAAGAGGTCCATTCAGGAGGAGATGTTTGCTGGCCTAATTACAAAACAGAGGAAAGTGTTCCCCTTAAATTCTAGCCTAAAACAGATGATCCTGGATGAGTGGGAGGATGTAGAGAAAAGGCTATATATTCCCAGAGAATTTAAAAGTCGTTTATCCTTTGACAAAGAGGACACTAAACTCTGGGAAGAAATCCCCAAGATCGACGCCCCGGTCGCCAGGGTAGCTAAAAAAACAGCGATCCCATTCGAGGACTCCTCCCAGCTGAAGGACCACATGGACCGCAAGGCCGATGGTCTCCTGAGGAAATCTTGGGAGGCTTCTGCGGCCTTAATTTCTACTAACGTTGCAGCCACTTCAGTGGCTAGGTCCCTATTATTGTGGTTATCTCAGCTGGAGAATCATTTGTCAATGGGAACTTCCAGGGAGGACATTTTGGAGACTATCCCGCTCCTAAAGATGGCAACAGCTTTTACAGCGGACGCTTCAGCTGAGTCAATCAGGTTCGCAGCTAAAAGCGGGGCCCTTCTGAACACCGCAAGAAGGGCTTTGTGGCTGAAGAATTGGTCTGGTGATCTCACTTCAAAAAATAAGTTATGTGCAATTCCTTTTTCAGGATCATACGTGTTTGGCCCTAGTCTGGACAAAATTCTTGAGAAAGCCTCAGATAAAAAGATAGGGTTTCCTGAAACAAAAACTAGGAAGACACATTTTTTTCGGAAAAAATTCCAGCCAAAAAACCAAACGTATAAGGGAAAGTCGGGGAGATGGTCCTATCCTAAAGGGGGTAAGGGCAGAGGATTTCTGCTTAACCCCAACACTTCCCAAGACAAACAATGATGCCAGACCAGTCGAGGGGAGATTAAGATCCTTTCTCCCAGCATGGAGCCAAATAACTCTGAACCCTTGGGTGCTCCAAATTATTCAAGAAGGATACAAGATAGAATTTATATCTGTTCCGCAACACAAATTTGTGCTGACAGGGTACACCACAGGAAAATCTTTTAAAAGACGTCACAAAATTAAAGAATCTAGGCGCAGTGACTCGCGTCCCTGCGGGTCAGGAAGGCAGGGGCTTCTATTCAAGGTTATTCCTGGTCAAAAAGCCAGACGGTTAATTCAGAACTATAATCAACCTAAAACCCCTAAACGTCTTCATAAAGTACCGTCGTTTCAAGATGGAATCGATAAGATCGACAACACCCCTCATTTCTCAGGGAGCGGTAATGTGCACCTTGGACTTAAAAGATGCTTATTACCATGTACCAATACATCCGGACCACCAAAAATTCCTAAGATTCGCGGTAAGGGAAGCAGGGAAAGTAAACCATTATCCGTTTCAGTGCCTGCCCTTTGGGATATCAACAGCCCCCCGGGTGTTTACAAAGTTGGTAATAGAGATAGTGGCCTTCCTCAGACTGAAGGGAATAAAGATTGTACCTTATCTAGACGATCTTCTCCTAACCGCAGACTCTGCACCAGTTCTAGCGGCACAAACACAGACAACAATATCCCTCTTACAAGATCTCGGCTGGATCATAAATTGGGAAAAGTCGGATCTAGTACCAGAGACCAGAAAGATCTTCCTGGGAACGCTGCTAGATTCGAACCTACAGAGGTCTTTCCTTCCACCTCAAAAACAGCAGAACCTTGTCAAGAAATTGAAAGCGTTTCAAGAAAGATCATTGTGCACCATCAGAAACGCCATGAGCATTCTGGGCCTGATGACATCTTGCATATTCACGGTACCGTGGAGTCAACATCACACGAGAATCCTACAGAAGATGATTCTATCGGTCTGGGACGAAGACCACCGATCCATAGACCGGAAAATCCTTATAAAGGAGAATGCTCGGAGATCCCTGGATTGGTGGCAGACATCAAGCAACCTATCAAAAGGCGTCTCCTGGAATCTAAATCCGTACGTCGTAGTAACTACAGATGCCAGCCAACAAGGTTGGGGTGCAAAGGTTGGAATCTACTACTTCCAAGGAACCTGGAGCCAGACCATAAAAAACAGGTCTTCAAACTTCAGAGAACTTCAGGCCGTTTGGGAGACTCTCAAACAGAGTCAGGATCTTCTGAGCGGACAGAACATACGAATCCTATCAGACAACATGACAGCGGTTTCTTTCCTCAAACATCAGGGAGGAAAAAGATACCCTCTCCTCCAGAATCTAACAAACACATTTTTTTCCTGGGCAGAAGAGAATGTGCTGTCAATCTCAGCGATACACCTACAGGGTTCAAGAAACCAGTCGGCAGATTTCCTCAGCAGACATTTTATAGATCCAAACGAATGGACTCTGAACAGACAGGTGTTTCTAGAGTTGACAGCTTCATGGGGATACCCAAACATCGACCTCTTTGCTTCAAGGGAGAATGCTCAAACAACCTCCTTCTTCTCCCGGAACCCTGCCGATCACCCCACAGCAGTAGATGCTTTATCCCAGTCCTGGAACATGAAGCTAGCGTATGCGTTTCCTCCTTTCCCTCTGATTTCAGCAGGGAATCGTCCAAAGTGATCTTCATAGCTCCTTTTTGGCCGAAACAAGCCTGGTTCCCGGTCCTGTCCTCTCTGAGTCAAGAAGAACCGATTCCCCTCCCTCTCAGGCCAGACCTGTTGCATCAGGGTCCAATCTGGAATCCGGAAATAAACAAGCTGAAGTTAACAGCGTGGCTTCTGAAAGGGACTTGTTAAAATTACAGGGGTTCTCAGACGAAGTAATAGCCACTATTCAGAGAGGCCATAAACAGGTGACATCAGCGATTTATAATAAAATCTGGAAAAAATTCTGCTCCTGGATGGCGCTGAGAGGGAAGAATCCTCTACTCCCGAGTCTGGGAGATATTCTTGATTTCCTCCAGGAAGGGTTTAACATGGGTCTTAGGCCCAGTACCCTTAAGGTTCAAACTGCAGCCTTAAGTTGGTTTCTAAATTATTCCCGGTCAGAAAATCGATGGGTAAGCAGGTTCTTAAAGGCAACCACGTGGATTAGACCAACACTAAGGTCCCCGGTCCCACCCTGGGATCTGTCTCTAGTTCTCAATGCCTTAACAAAACCACCTTTTGAACCCCTACACGAGAGTAGCTTAAGAAACCTAACCTTAAAAATGATGTTTTTAGTAGATATCACATCAGCCCGTAGGCTAGGAGAGATCCAGGCCCTCACCGTCCGTGAGCCGTACCTTACAATCTGTGAAGATAGAGTCATATTAAGGCTAGACCCGTCCTTTATACCTAAGGTAGTTTCTTCCTTTCATCGTAACCAAGAAATAGTACTACCAACTTTCTACACAGATCCAAAGACCGAAAGGGAGAAGGAGTTCCATCTTCTAGACGTTCTCTCTTTTCCTACCTAGACGTTACCAGTACCTTTTAGATTGGACTCAAATCTGTTTATTCAATTTTCAGGCCGCAATAAAGGCAAGAAAGCTTCTAAAGCAACATTAGCAAGATGGATTAAAATAGTCATTAAAGAGGCCTATCAGAGCCAGGAGCTCCCCTGTCCCCAGGAGATTAGGGCTCATTCAACGAGAGCAGTCTCGGCTTCATGGGCCGAACATGCGAATGCTTCTATCAACCAGATATGTAAGGCAGCCACCTGGGCAAGCTCCCAAACCTTTTGTAAGCATTACAGATTAAATGTGTCAGGGAATATTGACCAGTCTTTTGGACGTAAAGTTCTTCAGGCTGCGGTCCCTCCCTAGTTATTGGATTAATTTGGTATTCCTACTCCATGTAGTGCTGTCATGGAGGACGTCCTGGAAAGTAAGAATTAGTCTTACTGGTAATGATGTTTCCAGGAGTCCGACATGACAGCACTGGTAGTTCCCTTCCTAATGATTAGAGTACTCATTTTTTTTTGTACTATGATACCCATTATTGTGTGATAATCTATAAAACACTGGTGGTGGTGGTGGGGGGGGAGCTTTTAACCTCTCTGTTTCCTGTCCCAATAGTGGGCGGGGGAGACAACCTCCATGTAGTGCTGTCATGTCGGACTCCTGGAAACATCATTACCGGTAAGACTAATTCTTACTTTCTTAACTCATCGCATTATCTTGAAACAAAAGCCATTGAAAAGCAATTGCTTAATGCATTTAGTTTAGATAACATGTCTCATAAAGCATTTGTGTTAACCCTGCTACATTCGTATGTCTATTTTATAAAAAAAATTCTATTTAAATTCTTTTATTTTTTTGCATGTGAAACTTTTTTTCCCCCCACTATTGATTTCTCCTGTAACTGGGGCTGAAATAGTAGCCCCAGTTACAGGGGAAATACACCCCTATAAAGGGGGAATATTAATCACCAATATTTATGCAAATATCGACAATTAGTATTCATAAATAGGAGGAACCGTCTATTGATGACCCCGCCTATTTATACCTTTATATTAATAATACAATGCTTTCACTATACTTTGCCTTACGCTAATCACTAAACTACACTACGTGTGACTATTGCTGCGGCGCCTTACTACTACAAAAGACTACACACTGTGCTTAAATAAAAGGTATTTTTTAACACACTATACGTAACAGTCTAATATTTGCTTATAATTATATACATCTATATCAATGGAATAGATATATATATTTATAGCAGCACACAGCAATATAAGTAAACACACTATAACAACACACTAATACGGTTCTAACTAGACTGACACAGTCCCAATTCCTCCCTAGAATCTAACTACAATTACAATAATACACTTACATACACACCAATATCAGTAACCCACCCGACTGGCTACTCACTGTCCCTACGGGTTACAAGGGGTTTAATCACACAATTGTGGCACTGCAGGGGTTAATACATGCAGGCCAAGGAACACTGGGTAGTAACTATGCAGGGGTAACTGGGACTGCCTCAAGGATACAGGCTCATCAGGGAATAATGCTGCAGGAGTTCAGCAGCCGGAGTTAGGGGATGGTCGGTGGAATAGGGGTAAATCAGGGCAGGAGGATTAGGGGTATGGAGGGAAAGGGTTACTCAGCCATCTCCAGGGGCATGTGGCCTCTCTTTCTTCAGGGAGTTGTTCCCATGTGTCTCTGATTGTAGTATGGTTCCAAGAGCCCGCCCCTTTGTCCTGCTTGGGCTAATATAGCCCAAAAGCAGCCCCCCCCTACAGCAGGATGGTGATGACATCATCGTGGGCGTGTGACGGAATGCTTTAACTGAAACAAAGGACTTCCTGCCCAAGCTGTAACTGAGAGCATCCTCCCCAGCTGCTAAACATCACAAGATCACACACTCCCACGTCATAACAGGACCAGGCTGATCAATATATATATATATATATATATATATATGTACACATATACACACTACACAACCTGGGGATCAAATCAGTATATACATATATATCCACCCAACCTAGGGGCACTTAGGTATACATGTATATACATACACACAATATAATTCTGGGGCATAAATGGGCAGTAATAAGCCCACCTGCCTATGGATATATTATACATAGAGATGTATGCTAAAAAGGGGGCATATATACATCTCCATGTATACACCCATACCACCTGGACCGGCCCATGCAAAAGGGCCAATATACATGCATATATGTAAGGGCATATATACATATATATTTAAATCCAACACTTCCCTCAACAACCCCCCAGAGAGGCTGTACAGCACCATACAATGCTGTACAGCCTCAGTGCAGGGCTGATCGAGGTCTGTAGAAGACCCAACAGCTCCTGCACTCTCCCGGACTTGGCGGTCACATGACCGCTGGGCCGGGACAGGAAGTGCATAGCGCTTCCTGATCTGTATACACAGCGCTCCTGGGTATACCCGCAGTATTGGTAGAAGTATGGAGATGACTGTATATGCTCCAGGATATTTCTGTAATCCAAGTATTTAATATCATATACCCGTGATGGCGAACCTATGGCACGCGTGCCAGAGAGGGCACGCAGAGCCTTCTCTGTCGGCACGCGCGCCCTAGCCTATATCTGTAAAGAGGAGGATCGCGGTACCGGACTTCAGCTGACTTACATTCATGTGCGCCGAACACAGAGGTGAGGGAATGGCATCAGCGCTACGACGACAGAGGGGAGTGAGAGGGGAGGGACTCACATCACTGCGCGCCTCCTGCAATCAGGAAGCAGAGAGGGCGCAACATGTGATATGGGAGGGGCGGAGGCAGAACCAGAGGACTGAACGGAACATTGCAGGGGAGCTCATTACCATTCAGTATTCTGTCAGTGACTGCTTGTGGGTTTCAGGTAAAAGCATAATGCTCGTTGGTTGAGCTTCTGCCAATCAGCGTTATGCTTCTTCCTCTGCTGTGTCAGTCCAACATCATCTTGCTCTGAGTGGTGCAGCCTGGACCCATGAGCTGTTCCTGGGAGCAGAACAAGCAGTGAGAGAATCACATCTGCTCTGGTATAATAATTTTTTTATGTAAAAGTTCACACTGACTGAGGGGACTCAGGGAGCACCCCTGTTCCCCACTCACCCTGTTCCCCATTCATGCACCTCCAGACTCCAGCCCAGTGTATGGGAGGTGGTAGAGGGGTCCTCCTCCCTAAGGGCCCATGCACACGACCAGTCTAAGGCTAGTTTCACGCTAGCGTCAGGACGGATCCGACAGCCTGTTGGATCCGTCCTGCCCGCTAGTTCACGTATGGCCCCAAACTGCTGCTCATCCCCATTGACTATAATGGGGGCGGAGTTCCGGCAGCAGCGCTCGGCGAGAGGCCCTTGGACTAAAACTATGACATGTCCGACATTTAGTACGGCGGCCTCTCACCAAGTGCTGCCGCCCGAACTCTGCCCCCATTATAGTCAATGGGGATGAGCAGCAGTCCGGGGCCACGCGTGAACTAGCGGCAGGACGGATCCAACAGGGATCCATCCTGTCACTAGTGTGAAACTAGCCTGAGTGGGCCATATGTCCCGGACTGGTATTAATCATGTGCAGGGGAGCACACAACATCATAAGATCTTATGATTGTGGGACATTAGTCCCGCCGGCAGCCCAACATGCACAGCATCACAGTAACCTATGATGTTGTGTGCTCCCCTGTACACAATCAATGCCAGTCCGGGATATCTGGTCCGCTCACGTTATTTTAATGAAAAAAACTGATCTCCACCGGTCCCCAATTATAGCGAACAGGGCCAGGTGAACTTCCGGCAGTGCATGTGGTAGTTACGGATCCGGCAGGCTGTTCCCCCACCGGAAAAGCCTGCCGGAGAAGGCTGCCGCTAGTGTGAAAGTAGCCTAAGTTGAGAAGTGTTCAAGTTACCATTATTTTACCATTCTGAATAAAGAAAAAAAAATAATAATGAATCCTGTAAAAAAAAAAATCCTGTGCATCAGTTGCACATTTAGCATTTAATAAATATGAGGTAATGTCGCACTCGAATGGGGTGGAGATCCAACAGAGGTGCTCCCACTAACAGACAACACCCAGTCTGAAAATGTGGAAATAATATAAAAATAGAAGTGGGGCACTCTCTTAAGTAGAGGGATCTTTATTACAGGTAAATTACAATAAATTGACAATATAGAATAAATATTAAATTCAACAATATTTAAAACAGCAGAGAATATAAAGGGGTAACAATCCAACAATAAAAATAAATTAAATTGAATTACAATCAGCATAAATATAGATCCCAATTTATGATAAAAAAGATATTTGAATATTCAAAAATAGTCGGATGAATATTCGTAAAAATCTTATCATTCACTGGTATTCGCTTGGCGTGTTTGTTCACATACGAGATATTAAGGAGATAAATAATCGGATGGAAGATTGTTTTGGATTATGACCAGTCTCTTGTATACATCAATCGATGGCTAGTACAAAGTTTTCATACTGTGAATGATCGCGAACTGTCGAATAGTCAGCTTACGAAATTGTATCAAAGCACATGCGTATAATAATAACCAAAGTTCCAAGCATGTATGACTTTCGATGATTCAAGCAGGCAATATAGTAACTTCTAATAAGCACAGCAATTAAAAAATGGACACATAGCCAGAAAATGGATGCACACACTGATGCAAAATGGCCATCAAAAACTGACAGTGTGTCCGTTTTTAATGGACGTTTTTTTTTTTTTCCCTGTCATGTGCATGTAGCCTTAGGCTACTTACACACATGCGCTTTGCATTCTGGCAGGCTGTTCCCTCTGAGAACAGCCTGCCAGGATGAACTTGATTCAGCGCAGCCGGATGAAAATGCAATATCTTCCACCCCGGTTGAAGTATAATGGGGTGCAGATAACATTGCATTTACAATATGTTTCGCCCTATAAGAGACACCAGCCCATAAGCCGCACCTAGGTTTTAAAGGAGGACAATAAGAAAAAAATATTTTTCATTAGACCTCAGATCAGACCACCAATCAAACCTCCAATTTTAATAAGAACCTGAGAAATCACTGGAGTATTAAACCTACTTTAAAACGTAACTTTTATATAACGATATTAGTAAAATAATTCCCACAAAAACAAATGTTATTTTAGATAGCTGCAAATAAATCTAGCGAAGTATAGATAGGGTATACAGTAATCCGGACACATAGATACTACACGTTAGGTCATATGTGGCCACTCGTGATTCATGAATAATACATATTAGGTCATGTCCGACCACTCACGATTCAGACGTTCGATGTTTGTTGATGGACATTCGCAAGGTTCCCAGATTCCCGGTCGTCTGATGTCTGGATCGTGCTGGGGATGTGGTCCTTCCGGCTGTAGGTATTCCAGGGTTCAGAAGAAGGGATATATTAGGGCGCAAAGAATGAGAGATCTAGCCCTGCACAATTAGCTATCCCTGCCTAAAAGTGGAGATGGCCCCTGCCTAAATGCAGAAGTATCACTCCCTATTGGAGCGACCCCACTTATCGACGGCTGTACTCTGGATACTAACCCTAAAAAAAATACTCCCAATTGGCAGTCCTAAATCCCGACGCGTTTCCTCTCTCACAATAGTGTGACAGGTTCATCAGGGGATGAAAACGATGTATGATGGCTTAATAGCCTAGCTAGATGCTGCTGCTGGTCATGCTAGATAAAGCAGACAGTCCAGAATGATACTGGATACTGCTGCCCTTAAATACCCCATCGTTGGTTAAAAATTTCTTACCGGTGTGTATAATTGTTGCGCACATCGCGGCGTGCGTTCCACATGGCGCCGGTTTTCTCATGGGTAAATGAGACGCATCAGCGTCATTGGATAGTATACAGGAAGTGTTTCGCCAACTGGCGACGTCACTTCCTGTATGTGAGCCGCATCGTGGAACGCATCTTCTATGGCAATTAAAAGTACCGGAAGTGACGATGCTTCCTGTGTATGAGACGCACATGGAACGCATTTCCGTCTATTTGGATCCACAAGATGCTGCACTTCCTATATTTAATACATATATAGAGCGCACTTTTGATTTATATATATATAAAAGGAACGCTATCAGGCACAGTGAAGCATTGTCTCTGGGTATATAATTTAATATGGAACGCCGCAATTAGAGATATAAACAACTTATTTAGAGACATATTTAGTAGATCTCAATAAGTATATTGGTATTTAATTATAACACATATACCATTTAACCAACTATCGTCATTCCTGGGGATCAATATAGCAAGGATGACAATATCTAAAATTACAGGCGGGCAAGGTGATTCAAGGAAATGATGTCTGCGTATTCATTTGGCAGTCATCATTCAAAGATACCCTATATCACCCTATAATGGATTGTGTTAGACCTCTTGCGGTCAGATATCACTTATTTTCTAACGGAAAAGTTTTCATATACACAGAGGTCTTACAAGTCTCTTTTTATGACAGGCCATAACAGTATATAGTATATATAGTCAAATGAAACATCCAAAGGAGAGGATCTCGTTGAGGCCCAGTGGGCTCACAGTTTTTAGTCTGTGGGTCCACTCCGCCTCCTTTTGTAGGATCCTCCTATCCAGGTCTCCACCTCGAGGGGAAGGGCGTACCACCTCCACCACGCAAAAGTTGATAACCTTGTCTACATTGTCATGAAAATTTCTGACGTGTCTGGCAATGGCTGTGTCTTTTTTGTTCCTAATGTCCCCCAAATGGTCAGGTAAACCAGTCCTGAGGTTTTGCAGTTTGCGAAGTCCCTATTTGTATACATCTTGTTGGTGATGTTACTTTTAATGTTTTTTGTTTGATGTATAAATGGACAAGCTACGCATGTACCGCAACGAAATGTGCCAAGAGGTCTTCTGTCCAGCCAGGTACCTGGTTTAGGGATAGGAGTATAGTGGCTGTGAATGAATCTATCCCCGAGAGATCTTCCTTTTCTATATGTAATGGCTGGGTAACAAGGGAGCATGTCTCTTATGTCAGTATCCAAACAAAGCATTTCCCAGTACGAAAAAACGATTCTGTCTCTTTTCCTTTCTGACCTTTCCTGGGATTAAGTAAATCTATTCTAGTGGCCTTCTCCGCTGACCTGAAAGCTTTATGTAATGGTTCATCTGGGTAACCTCTTTCATTGAATCTGGTTTTTAGATCCTTAGCTTAATGGTAAAAGTAATTTTTGGAACTACAGTTCCTCCGGATCCTCAAATATTGACCTTTTGGTATACCACACTTTAAGTTGTAAGGGTGGTGGCTCTCCCATCTTAGTAAACTATTTGTGGCCGTGGGTTTTCTATAAGTTTTTGTACTGATATTGCCATTGTCCAGTGAGATGTACAGATCCAGGAAGGCGAGACCCTTCTCATTTATCTCCGATGTGAAATGCATACCGATCTGATTTTTATTCAGATCGGTTACAAAATCCGAGAATAGCCCTCTGGGGCCGCTCCACAAAACGAGGATGTCATCAATATAGCGGCCCCAGAAGGCTATCCTGGGTGTCCAAACGCTCCCTTCGGTGAATACCACCGTATCCTCCCACCAGCCCAGGAACAAATTAGCATAAGTGGGGGCGCAGGCGCTCCCCATAGCTGTGCCCCTGAGCTGGTGGAAGAACTTCGAATCAAATAAAAAATAATTATGTCGTAGGACAAAAGTCATAAGATCAAGTATGAACCGATTGTGCGCTTTATAATGAGTGCCCCTACTTTTTAGGAAGTGCTCTACAGCTATCAAACCCAATTCATGGGGTATGTTGCTGTACAAAGCCTCGACATCGATAGATGCTAGCAGGATATCCTCTTCCAGATGTAAACCATCTATTTTTGCCAAAAGGTCAGATGTGTCTCTTATATAGGAAGGGAGGGATGTGACAAAGGGCCTTAAAATGTGATCGATGTATGTACCTACATTTTGTGTAAGGGAATTTATGCCGGCCACTATCGGGCGGCCTTTTAGGGGAACCAAGCCCTTGTGAACTTTTGGTATAGTGTAAAAGGTGGGGATTTGTGGGTGTAATTTAACCCCTTAAGGACCGGGCTCATTTTCACCTTAAGGACCAGGCCATTTTTTGCAAATCTGACCAGTGTCACTTTAAGTGCTGATAACTTTAAAACGCTTTGACTTATCCAGGCCATTCTGAGATTGTTTTTTCGTCACATATTGTACTTCATGACACTGGTAAAATAAAGTAAAAAAAATTAATTTTTTTGCATAATAAAATACCTAATTTACCAAAAATTTTGAAAAATTAGCAAATTTCAAAGTTTCAGTTTCTCTACTTCTGTAATACATAGTAATACCCCCAAAAATTGTGATGACTTAACATTCCCCATATGTCTACTTCATGTTTGAATTATTTTGGGAATGATATTTTATTTTTTGGGGATGTTACAAGGCTTAGAAGTTTAGAAGCAAATCTTGAAATTTTTCAGAAATTTACAAAAACCCAATTTTTAGGGACCACTACAGCTCTGAAGTCACTTTGCGAGGCTTACATAATAGAAACCGCCCAAAAATGACCCCATTCTATAAACTACACCCCTCAAGGTATTCAAAACTGATTTTACAAACTCCGTTAACCCTTTAGGTGTTGCACAAGAGTTATTGGCAAATTGGGATGAAATTTGAGAATTTCATTTTTTTGCCTAATTTTCCATTTTAACCCATTTTTTCCACTAACAAAGCAAGGGTTAACAGCCAAACAAGACTGTATCTTTATTGCCCTGACTCTGCTGTTTACAGAAACACCCAATATGTGTCCGTAAACTACTGTACGGCCACACAGCGGGGCGTAGAGTGAAAGGTGCGCCGTATGGTTTTTGGAAGCCAGATTTTGCTGGACAGTTTTTTTGACACCATGTCCCATTTGAAGCCCCCTGATGCACCCCTAGAGTAGAAACTCCATAAAGTGACCCCATCTAAGAAACTATACCCCTCAAGGTATTCAAAACTGATTTTACAAACTTCGTTAACCCTTTAGGTGTTGCACAAGAGTTATTGGCAAATTGGGATGAAATTTGAGAATTTCATTTTTTTGCCTAATTTTCCATTTTAACCCATTTTTTCCACTAACAAAGCAAGGGTTAACAGCCAAACAAGACTGTATCTTTATTGCCCTGACTCTGCTGTTTACAGAAACACCCCAAATGTGGCCGTAAACTACTGTACGGCCACACAGCGGGGCGTAGAGTGAAAGGTGCGCCGTATGGTTTTTGGAAGCCAGATTTTGCTGGACAGTTTTTTTGACACCATGTCCCATTTGAAGCCCCCCTGATGCACCCCTAGAGTAGAAACTCCAAAAAAGTGACCCCATCTAAGAAACTACACCCCTCAAGGTATTCAAAACTGATTTTACAAACTTTGTCAACCCTTTAGGTGTTGCACAAGATTTAATGGAAAATAGAGATACAATTTCAAAATTTCACTTTTTTGGCAGATTTTCCATTTTAATATTTTTTTTCCAGTTACAAAGCAAGGGTTAACAGCCAAACAAAACTCATTATTTATGGCCCTGATTCTGTAGTTTACAGAAACACCCCATATGTGGTCGTAAATTGCTGTACGGGCACACAGTAGGGCGCAGAAGGAAAGGAATGCCATACGGTTTTTGGAAGGCAGATTTTGCTGGACAGTTTTTTTGACACCATGTCCCATTTGAAGCCCCCCTGATGCACCCCTAGAGTAGAAACTCCAAAAAAGTGACCCCATCTAAGAAACTACACCCCTCAAGGTATTCAAAACTGATTTTACAAACTTTGTCAACCCTTTAGGTGTTGCACAAGATTTAATGGAAAATAGAGATACAATTTCAAAATTTCACTTTTTTGGCAGATTTTCCATTTTAATATTTTTTTTCCAGTTACAAAGCAAGGGTTAACAGCCAAACAAAACATTATTTATGGCCCTGATTCTGTAGTTTACAGAAACACCCCATATGTGGTCGTAAACTGCTGTACGGGCACACGGCAGGGCACAGAAGGAAAGGAATGCCATACGGTTTTTGGAAGGCAGATTTTGCTGGACAGTTTTTTTGACACCATGTCCCATTTGAAGCCCCCCTGATGCACCCCTAGAGTAGAAACTCCAAAAAAGTGACCCCATTTTAGAAAGTACGGAATAGGGTGGCAGTATTGTTGGTACTAGTTTAGGGTACATATGATTTTTGGTTGCTCTATATTACACTTTTTGTGCGGCAAGGTGACAAGAAATAGCTTTTTTGGCACGTTTTTTTTTTTGTTATTTACAACATTCATCTGACAGGTTAGATCATGTGGTAATTTTATAGAGCAGGTTGTCACGGACGCGGCGATACCTAATATGTATACAATTTTTTTTATTTATGTAAGTTTTATACAATAACTTCATTTTTAAAACCAAAAAATTGTTTAGTGTCTCCATAGTCTAAGAGCCATAGTTTTTACAGTTTTTCGGCGATTATCTTGAGTAGGGTCTAATTTTTTGCGGGATGAGATGACGGTTTGATTGGCACTATTTTGGGGTGCATATGACTTTTTGATCGCTTGCTATTACACTTTTTGTGACGTAAGATGGCAAAAAATTGCTTTTTTTACACTTTTTTTTTCTTTTTTTTTTACGGTGCTCACCTGAGGGGTTAGGTCATGTGATAATTTTATAGAGCCGGTCGATACGGACGCGGCGATACCTAATATGTATACTTTATTTTTATTTATAAAAGTTTTACACAATTATTTTATTTTTGAAACAAAAAAAATCATGTTTTAGTGTTTCCATAGTCTAAGAGCCATAGTTTTTTCAGTTTTTGGGCGATTATCTTGAGTAGGGTCTCATTTTTTGCGGGATGAGATGACGGTTTTATTGGTACTATTTTGGCGTACATGCGACTTTTTTGATCACTTTTATTACCTTTTTTGGGAAGTAAGGTGGGCAAAATTTCAATTTTCTCATAGTTTTTATTTTTTTATTTTTATGGCGTTCACCGTGCGGGGAAAGTAACATGACCGTTTTATAGATCAGGTCGTTACGGACGCGGCGATACCTAACATGTGTAGTGTATTTTTTTATTTTTATTTTTATTCAGTGATAAATGTTTTTTTATTTTATCTTAACTTTTTTCACTTTTTTTAAAAAAAATTGGACCCAGACCCACTTGGTTCTTGAAGATCCAGTGGGTCTGATGTCTGTAAAATACAGTACAGAAACTATATAGGTTTCTGCACTGTATTTTACTTACACTGAACAGATCTATGCTTTCAGCACAGATCTGTTCAGCACCATGGACAGCAGGACGCCTGAGCAGGCGTCCTGTTGCCATGGGAACCTTCCCCGTCTGTCACAACTTCGCAGACGGGGAAGGGTGAGGACGGGGCTTCGGGGGGCTCTCTCCCTCTCCCATCGGGGGGCTGCAAAGGCACAGCAGCCCCCCGATCGGAGAGGGAGGGAGCTCCTTGCGCTGTTAACCTTTTCCATACAGCGGTCCGTACGGACCGCTGCATGGAAAGGGTTAAACGGCTGACATCGCATCACCGATGTCAGCCGTTTATACCAGGGTGCCAGCAATGTGCTGGCACCCTGGTATAACCCACTAGACGCCAACGATTATGCAATGGGAGGCGGGCGGGGGATCGCGATCCCGCCTGCCGCACCGCCCGCCTCCCGCAACGCCCCCACTGCCTGCGACACCCCCCCTGCACCACCCGCCGCCATCAAATCATGCAGGGGTGCAGGGGGGGGTGCGCAATATTGATTTTAGGCACTCTGAAGTTTCTGATCCCCGCGGTCAGGGACCGCGGGGATCAGAAACTGCAAAAAGCGCAGCAAACCGCAGGTCTGAATTGACCTGCGGTTTGCTGCGATCGCCGACACGGGGGGGTCAAATGACCCCCCCCTGCATTGTTACGGGATGCCGGCTGAATGATTTCAGCCGGCGTCCCGTTCCGATTAACCCCCGCGGCGCCGGAATGCAGATTTTAAGTCAGGACGTACCGGTACGTCCTCGGTCCTTAAGGACTCGGGAAATAGGGCGTACCGGTACGTCCTCGGTCCTTAAGGGGTTAAGCATAAATTTCATCTCATCATTAGATATTAATTTGGCTTCCAGGGCCTCCAGGAGTAATAGTTCCAGATCGGTAGAGAAATTCATTGTGGGATCGGTTTTCAATATGTTATAACCTTTTTTGTCATTAAGAATTGCATAGCACATATGTGTATATTCGTGATGTTCCATTATAACCAAGTTACCCCCTTTTTCGGAGGACTTGATTATAATTTCCTTGTCCCTCTCAATTTTAAGCATTGCCTCTATTTCCTTGCGCTCCAGGTTGGATATATGAGTATTTTTCTCTTGTCTTTCTTCCAGTTTATCCAATTCCTGGGTAACGATATTTTGAAACAGATCAATGCTGTTTGTTTCCATTGGTGGCGGGAGTCTTGTGCTCTTTAATTTTAAATTTGTATGGGGGCCTTCTCCTGGTTTTCTATCACTCTCCCTCAGGAGTTCCGTCATCGTCCTCGCCAGGGGGACGTCCTCCACATTGATACCCAACCTCCGACTTTCTCCCTCGTCGCTACATTTAAAGTATTTTTTCCATTTTAGTTTACGACAAAAAAGATTAATATCTTTGATCCAAGAGAAGGAATTGTATCTAATGGTGGGTATGAAGGACTCCCCCCTGGCAAGAACGGACAGCTCTATATTAGTCAGATGTTTTTTAGTCAGGTTAATAATCTGGCTATCATTGCTCCTATTGGTATTACCATCTATTTTGCTTGTTTGGGGCGGTCCCTCAGATGGTATGGGATTCCCCCTGGTTCTAAAAAATTGGAGGACAAAGCAGAAGATCCAGAGGGAAGTGATTCCTCTGTACTTTGTCGGTCGTTTCTGTTTTGGTTTCCCCATCTTCTACCCCTGGGGCCTTTCTGTCCTCTATTTCCCCTGAATCTAGGCCTTCCTCTGTAAGAGAAGTCAGTAGATCTATCAGTATCAGAGGTTTCAACTTCTGATGAAGATACTTCTATTGTATTGAGTTTATTTTTGTCCCCTACACGGTTATAGGCACGTTTTTCTTTTAATTCTAAGATATCTTTTTTTATATTGCTTGTGTTTCCTTTCTTTAATGGAGATATGGTAATTCTCTATTGATGTTTGGAGATTGCTCTCTTTCCGGGGGAAATCAGGATCGTTTTGAAATTTTAATGTTTGTTCTATTAATTCGTTCAATTTAAGTGAAGTGCATTCTAAAGTGACCTTCTCCTCAGCCAATAACAGTCTCATCAGATTCAATGAGCTTTCGGTGAGTGTCTGCTCCCGGTGTAATAAAAATCTGCAGTCCCTTGGGAACTATCTCTGCCTTGATATAGTTCTCCAGGGACTGGGTTTCCCACCAGGATTTAATATTTTCTCTATAACAAGTGTTGAGATCCCACCTCAGTGACCATATATACCCGGCTATTTAGTGTTTTGTCATTACCCCTTGAAAAAGCTGACGGCGAAACGCGCGTCGGGGCACGGACTGTAGGTGTTGTGGTAGATACGTGGGTCAGTATGCTTAGTTCTTTGCTTCTCATATTATGATTGAATGTAGCAGAGTGTGAGATAATGTCTATATAGTCCAGGGTCTATAATTGGACTTTGTGATAATATATTGTGGACTAGACAATACTTTTGATAGGCACTGACTGTATCTTATTTCGTATATATGTATGCACTTGCACTTTACTAATATGTACTGTAATTGCCACACATCTGTAGTCTGAGTGACATTTTAAGTGTTCTTAATGTCTGTGAGGCCAGTAATGGTTGCAACTCTGTAAGTACTAATAAAACTATTGATTTTGTATAAGTCATGTTGTTGGAGTTGTAATTTGTTATTTATATTTGATCCATATATCTATTATTGGTTGCAAAAAAGGTGATATTGGGTCGCTTACATAGTAAGTAAACGGGAAACAAGTGTTGGTTGTTTATCTATAAATTTATTTTTTTAGGATTTCCCTAATATAATGGATTTTCGTGCTAAAGAAAGTGATTGGTTATCACAGGTCACCACAATATTCAGGGATGGTGCTGCATCAACAAGTAACGCTGCCCAACCAGATGTGTTTGAGACACATAAATTATTGAAATATCTATATAAAATTTGCACCAAGACATGGTGGAATAAAGTCGCATTGGAGCAATATCTTATTAAGGACCTAACTCCACGGGGTCTTCGTGTACAGGTATACCCCTCATTTCCATTGGAAGTTGAAACATTAAAGCTAAGATGGGAAGACGCGTGTAGAGTATGCTCCCGGACATTTATAGAGCTCCTAATAGGATATGAGAAAACATCTGGACGAAATTGAAAAATCTATTAATCCTTTACAGGAGAAATTACGTAGCCTCATAGACCCTGAGACATTGAACCGTTTTGAACAAGAACTAAATTCTGATCATGGACGCTGGGACAAGGAAATCCAGGATATGAAGACCAAGAAATTTCAACGGGATGTTGCGGACCACCAGTAAAGTAAGGTGTTTCGTTGGCAATATAAACGTAGGCTGACAGCCTCCGGAAACAGCTCTTCAGTATCTGTAAATAGTGGCATATCTCAACAATCCCAACGATCCCAAACACGATTTCAGGATGGACAAAGATTGGATGTCCCATCCCAGGATGTGTCGAGGCAGTATCATACACGAACACCTGTGAAACGCAAATACAACTCTGAGGATAATCATGGTGGGGAATTAAAGGTAATTAATTTATCTGACATACCACTTACTGCGACACAGGTTGAGGTGTTATTACTCGGATTGACTTTCAGTCCGGTTTCCACCTATGATAATTTTGCTGCAATTAAGGATACTTTCCTTTTTGCACGCAAACTAATTTACAAAAAACATTTTTCTAAAAATGATCATGATGTCTTTTCAGCCCCGGAGGAATTGGAGGCGCTTTGAGCGCTAGAGTCATTACTTCTGGAACAAGAGGTAGGCACACCCAAATTTCCGCCTTTTACCCGTGGTCGGTCGACCACATTTCCACACTTGTCCTGTAATTCCGCCATCGAAACATTTGTTAAGATGGTGGTGCAGGAGTTGTATAGACTGCCTGTTAAGAGGCCGTATGACAATGTCTCTAGAAGTCAACGACTAGCTATACAGGAACTGAATAAGATGAAAAATGTGGTAATTAAACCAGCTGATAAGGGTGGAAATGTGGTTGTCTGGCCGACGGAAATGTATGAAACTGAAGTTTTTAGACAATTACGTGATAGGAGTTGTTACGAACGGTTGCCTAATAATCCAACAATTGGGTTTAAATCCCAGTTGGAGGACATCCTGTTAAGGGCGGTGGAAGATGGCATCATCACAAAATCGGTGTATCAGAGTCTTGTAATAAAATTTCCGGTTACTCCAACATTATACATACTACCGAAAGTTCATAAATCCGCCACAAAACCTCCCGGGAGACCCATTCGACGGACGTTTTGAAACGTCTGGAGAACATCAAAATGGAAGATAACATGTTTTTAATAACATATGATGTCGAATCATTATATACTTGCATCTCACATGATAAGGGCCTGCAGTACTCTTGTTTTTTTCTGCACACTAGAAATCTTCCATCGGATCTGATTGACCTTCTGATGAGGCTTCTGGATTATATACTGAAGCACAATTATTTTTTGATTTAAAGATCAACATTATTTACAACCGCGAGGAGTGGCGATGGGTGCGAAGTGCGCACCCTCGTACGCTAATTTATTTTTAGGCAATTGGGAACGACAGTGTGTGCAGGCATCCATGGATGAAGTTGAGAGGGAGGTAATATCATGGATGCGATTCATAGATGATGTTTTGTTTATGTGGCAGGGGTCACGGGAGTCTTTGGATTTATTTTTGGAGAAATTGAATGTGAACAAATGGAATATCGCTCTAACTAAAATGGTGAGTCAAAAGGAAATTGATTTTTTGGATATAAACATCAAAATAACAACAAATGGTGACTTGGAAACTTCGATCCATAGGAAATCCACTGCTGTCAACTCTCTGCTTCATGCGACCTCATTTCATCCCAAACATCAGAAAAATTCAATACCTATTGGCCAATTTTTAAGGGCGAAGCGCATCTGTACATCAAGAGGCGACTTTGAAAGGGAATCGGATATCTTGAAAAACCGATTCAAACAACGAGGCTACAATCAATGCGATATACAGCGTGGCTATATGCGTGCCACTAATGCATCAAGGGAGTCTCTGCTGTCCCCAAAGGCTCGGGATGACTCATTGGCGTTATCTACAATACGCATGATAACCAATTATAACACACAATGGTACAATATGAGAGGGATCTTCAAGAAATTTTGGCCAATTTTAAAATCGGATGTGGATTTGGGCAAAATATTAACATCTACCCCTATGTTTGTCGCCAAACGCAGTAAGAACCTTAGGGATATCCTAGTGAGGAGCCATTATATACCACCAAAATCCGGATTCATTTTTGAATCCAAGGGTCCCAAATGGGGATGTGTCCCCTGTGGGCATTGTACAACATGTAGAGCCATTGTAAAGACCAATTTGAAGACTCCTCGGGCAAGGTGAGCTACAATATTGTCCATTTATCAACTGTAGTGTTACAGGAGTCATATATCATGCCATATGTCCATGTGGCTTGATATACATTGGTATGACGACCCGTGAATTTTGGGTTCGCATACAGGAACATCAAAAAGATATCCGGTGTCACCACCAGACATCTGAGAAGCTCTGACAGATGCCTTTCAGAACCTCCTCCTTGAGCTTCCTTTGTTTTGCTTTCCGTTCCTTATCTCGTTAGCCTCTCTCAGCTGTCATGTAGTTGTACTGATTGCATCCCTTTAAATTCCTCCCCATAGTGCATCAGTGTGCGGTTTATATTTCTTCCTGGAGTGTGTGTACATGCTGATCCTACTTCCCAGTCTTCTACAAGATAAGTGTTGTGCATTCATTTGTGTTTTACTGTTTGCTGGATCCCAGGTGACCCTGACTCCCTCCGTATCTAGTGTAGGGAGCCGGTGGTCGTGTCCCCTCACTATTATAGGGTGTTCAGGTGTTATACAGTCGAGGTACGAGGATATGCGATCATATACCATTGGGATTTTCGCATAGGCTGAGCAGTCAGGGAGAGTGCCAGGTCTGATGCAGGGGTCTCCCTTTTTGTTCCTTAGTTTTGGATCCAGTGAGTCGTATATTCATTTTGTGTTGTCTTGTTTCCTGTACACCTTCCGTGACATCCGGGCGGCTGCCAAAATTGGTGATGGAGATAGGGACAAGCTTGTAAAGCTAAAACCGATTGCAAAACATTTCCGCCATAAACACAATAATTGTTGGCAAGATTTAAAATTTAGGGGGATAGATAGGGTCTCCCTGGGTGCCCGAGGTGGTGACTTGTTCAAACGGCTGGAGCAGGTTGAAAGCAAGTGGATTGTAAAACTGAATACTCAGGTGCCATATGGTTTGAATGATAAGATTCAATTTGCTTCTTTCTTGTAGGGTGCAGCATCATCCCTGATGTGTGGTGTTTTAGGTAATTAGGATGTCTATGTTTTTAGGTCCCTCTAGCCAGGATTTTGTGGTCGTGGTGTATGATATCTACTAATATGTTTCTTCTCTATCTATAGATGTAGGATATGTGTGTATTTTGGCCGAGGAATATGAACATCGGGAATCTACCTCCTTCATGTTGATGTAACCTTATGCATTTGTCCTATGCACAATTTCTACAGACAAATAGGCTAAATCTTTTGATTGTGGTCAATCACATATGTGTAATTATGTTATGAATTCTATTTATTACCCATGCTATGTAGGTGTTTGATGTATATGTTATATGGGAGCATAGCTTAGGACTATATATGTGGAGGGATGAGGGGACCTTTTTTTCATGTCTGTACTATGGGCACTATGCACAGTAGACTTGAAGAATTGGGGCCTTCTCTGCTACTCTGTATTTACAGTCACTGGTGTTATGAATGTGTGCAGGCATGGTATATTCATGCAATAGCCTCTCACTCCTTATTACTTCACGGCTTTAGTCATTTTTTAGTTGTTTTGTATCTTGGACCTCATGTCCTTTTCTCCTCCTTTCCTCCCCTTTCCTTTCTTCACTCTACTTTTGTTACCACCCCTTTATTCTTTCTTTATTTTGTTGGGTTTTATTTTTGTGACTAATCATGTTATATTTGATTGAGAATTTAACAATAATTATGTGCTACACTTGTAATTGTAATTTTAATCAACTGGCACTTATAAATAACTCCTTTTCGATTATTCAATATGTGTGTAAGGATATATTGTATATTGAGGATTGTGACACACAAACACAATGAATTATGTTTATATTGTTATGTCAATTAATTGGTAGAATATCACTATAGGTAAATCTACATGTCTATTGGGAGCTCCCATATAGAAACTGATGGGGTTTTTATGTATTGTTCACTGTTATTATTGATAAAGTCTGTAGTGATGTGCAGCTTTTAGAACAGTCTGGTGATATTAGGTAATGTTATGTACATTCATGGAGGAATGTATCGTGCCTATACACATGTGGATGTAATGCTTAGGATAATGGACACAGTGATGGGGTGAAGGGCTGTGACAGCCACTTTCCCTCACCCAATATGGAGCTCGTAGTGCGCGCGTCCTTCTGCGCAGCCGCGGACGTGCTGACGCGGGCGTGCTGACGCGGTCCTGGCTCTGACGTGGGACGCCCTGTGCTCTGGTGAGCGCGGCCGTCCTACGTCATCGCTGCGACCGCGTACGCAGGCACCGGCGGTGTGCGGTGGTTCGTGCGCCACAGTATACGATGCAAGTGATCTTGTGATTATACAGGTGAGGTGTTTTGGTACCCTGCCCTCTTATCAACGTGTCCATTGTCCATTGGTTAGATGTAGATAATTCCGCCCACCTCAGTGACCATATATACCCGGCTATTTAGTGTTTTCTCATTACCCCTTGAAAAAGCTGATGGCTAAACGCGTGTCGGGGCACGGACTGTAGATGTTGTGGTAGATACGTGGGTCAGTATGCTTAGTTCTTTGCTTCTCATATTATGATTGAATGTAGCAGAGTGTGAGATAATGTCTATATAGTCCAGGGTCTATAATTGGACTTTGTGATAATATATTGTGGACTAGACAATACTTTTGATAGGCACTGACTGTATCTTATTTCGTATATATGTATGCACTTGCACTTTACTAATATGTACTCTAATTGCCACACATCTGTAGTCTGAGTGACATTTTAAGTGTTCTTAATGTCTGTGAGGCCAGTAATGGTTGCAACTCTGTAAGTACTAATAAAACTATTGATTTTGTATAAGTCATGTTGTTGGAGTTGTAATTTGTGATTTATATTTGATCCATATATCTATTATTGGTTGCAAAAAAGGTGATATTGGGTCACTTACATAGTAAGTAAAAGGGAAACAAGTGTTGGTTGTTTACCAAATGTGAATGTGCCCCAATCAGACCTCAGTTAAGAATTGCCTCTCATCAGCCCCCATGTGTCTCATCAGTCCCCATGCGTCTCAGGTCATCCCCCATGCCTCTCATTAGCACCAAGACACAGAGCATATAAAATAAAATAAAACACCTCTCCTGCTCTGGATGCCACTGCCATTTTCCTCCCACTTTTGGTGGAAAAAAATGTGTCTTATGGGGTGAAAAATACAGTACATCTGGCTGACCCCTGAAGGATGGACAAAAACAGCAGAATGCTGCAATTTTTTGTCTGGATGATCTTCCACTTGCCTGTTGGAACATACTACCAGACATCTGCTAATGCACTAATGCAGATGTGAAGGTAGCCTTGTCCTGCATGCAGGATTTTTTTTTTCCACCTGAAAAACATATCTGAGATAGAACTAAACATGCATAACTGATGCACACAATAGTTTATTTTTATTTTTTGCAGGATCCATTTCCATAGCTTTCTTGGGTGCTTCATTTTTTTTTTAATGCTGTTTATTTGTAGACTCCAAGTCTTGAACACCCAAAAATGAGGGCAGCAAAAAAAGCAAAAACAGATAGTGGAAGATCATTCCAAGAGGCCTGGACAGAGTCATTTGGAGTGATTGAATGCAATGGGAAAGCGTTATGTATTCTGTGTAATGAAACTGTTGTGTGTCGCACATCAAGTGTCAGACGGCATTTGGACACCAACCACAAAAGTGTTGCCGCACTTGGTGAAACTGAAAGAAAAGAGTTTCTTGAAGGGAAATTAAGAAGCGATCATTCCCAGTACCGTAGTTTTTCCAACTACCTTTCTAAAACAAATCTGACAAATGCCAGTTTTCAAATTTCACTAATGGGGATATTAAAAAAATGGCCGTGCTGTCTGGGAGTAATTCACTTTTCCATGATTTCCCAAACAAGGATAAAATTTAATAAAATCTCTGAGATGCCACTTTGCAGAAATACTGTTAAAGATCGAGTCCAGCGCATGGCCAGTGATGTTAGCCAGCAGCTCAACAATGACTTACAAAAGGCAGCCTGTTACTCCATGTGCTTGGACGAAAGCACAGATATAAATAATCATGCAAGGCTAGCAGTAATTTTGTGTTATGCTGCTGGTGACATCAAGAGAGAAGAGCTGGTCAAACTAGTGTCTCTGCCTAAAAGAACACAAGGGATAGATATCTACAATGCTGTGATGGAGTTTTTTTTGTCACAAGACATAAGAACAGAAAAAGTGGTTTCAATTACTAGTGAAGGGGCGCCTTCTATGGTTGGGGCAACATCTGATTTCATACAGTTCTATGTTAAAGAAACGAAACATGAAGTCATTCAGTTCCATTGTATTATACACCAAGAAGCTCTTTGGGCCAGGGAAAGCAGCAAAAAATTTGACGATGTCCTCCAAGATGTCACAAAAATGGTCAATTACATCATGGCTCGCGCTCTGAATTCTCGACAGTTTCAAGCACCTCTTGAGGAGGTTCAGGCCCAGTATAATTGTTTACTTATGTACAATAATGTATAATTGTTTACTTATGTACAATAATGTACGAGTCCTGGAGAGATTTGTAGCCTGTTTGGATGAAATTAGGCTCTTTATGAATGAAAAAGAGCAGGAATATCCACAGCTCACTGATATGGCCTGGCTTACCAACCTCATGTTTTTTTTTTTACAGATTTTACACTGCACTTCAATGTACTGAACAAACAACTGCAAGGTGGAGGGAAAACAGCAGAAAGAATGTTTTGCAATATCAAAACATTTGAGAGAAAACTACAGGTTTTTGAAAGCGACCTTGAAAGTGGGCAGCTAAAATATTTTCCAAATCTAAAAAAGCATTTAGAAAATGCTACAGCATTTGCAGACAATCCTACCAGCCACCAGGAACTCTACAAGGAATGTTCTAGCATCCTAGCAGCTGCAAAGGTGAATTTTAGTAAAAGATTTTTACAATTCCGTAAATTGGAGACAACCCTGTGTTTTCTCACTTCTCCAGATAAAGCCAAATTTGAAGAACTTGATCTTTCTTGCTTAGACTGGTTAGATTTAGGAAGTCTGGAAATGGAGCTATTGGAATTTCAAGAAAGCTCTATCTGGAAAAATAAATTCTCTGACCTGCGTGAAACACTTGAGAAGATGGAAGGGATGACAAAGGACAGCACAGTTAGTTCTGAAAATGAGATCCTTAAAGTGTGGAATTCCCTGCCAAATAACTTACATCTATTAAAGCACTTGCGATTGCTTTACTTACTTTGTTTGGATCATCTTATGCTTGTGAGCAGCTGTTTTCAGCTTTGAATTATATCAAATCTGACATCAGAAACAGACTAACAGACGACCCCAGTGCTGCATGTGTTGCTCTCAAACTTACAAAGTATGAGCCAAGGTTTGACAAATTGTCAGCAAAAATCACATTAATTGCAATCTTTTACCTTTTTACTTTTCAATGAAAAGTTGTTTGTATCATTGAAAGGTCTGTTATTGTATTTTTCTTTTAAAGCAAAAGATGTGAATGTATGAGTTTTTCTACAATAAAACCTTAACATTAAGGTTAAATTGCCATTGGCACTTTGTGATAAGTAAGTGGGTTTTGGGTTGCGATTTGGGCACTCGGTCTTTAAAAGGTTCGCCATCACTGCCATATACCAATACAATTGGGTGATAAAGGCAACATCATATCGTTTCTCCAGATAGGATAAGATGTAGCAGTATATATGAATATATATTGGTTGGTGCGAGTTCCTTAGGCTGGATAATGAATGCGTTACTCACAGTTAGTTGTCTCAGGTAATTTAGTCCTGGTAAGTGTACAGCCCGGCAGTATCGCAGGAGATGGGAGGTTTCCCTCTATGTTGTAAGTATATGTCGTGGTCTATGCTGTGAGCATCGTGCTGCTTGATGGCAAAATCTGGAGGCTCTCCTTTATGCTGTGACCGTGGGCAACACGCTGATGGTATTAGAGTCTGTGGCCGCTGCGTCCCACGTGCCTACAGAGATCATGGTGCCCGCGCCTCCCGGCGTCTCCTCTCAATCTGGAGTGGCTGCAGGGTCCAGGTGCTAGTTTGTTTCACGTAGTTGCGGTTAGTGTCAGATACCGCATGAGGGAAATATTAGAGCGCTTTTAAGAACATGGGGATCCGATAGTGGTTGTAAATGACGTCTGGCTGGGGGTCCTCTCTCACCATACGCGTTTTGGAGATCTCAGTCTCCTTCCTCAGTGGTTAGGAGACCCCTAGGTATAATAGAATTTTTATAGTCTTATTGGATCAGTCCCTTTGATCGGGTGAAAGATCTGGTGTGCAATCACTCGTCCACTAAAATTGGTGTCGCTATATCTGGAGTATATCGAATCAATACATGCGGCTTAGCAAAACCCATTGCGTTGTTTATGCGTTTTTTTATAAAATATGGTAAATACAAATAAAATAAAAATAAATATAGATATAAAATGACAGTTCAGCAGCCAAAAAGAATACATGTAATCGCGGTTTGAACATAGGACTTATATAGTAAAAATAAAAAAAATATGAAAAAATAAATAAAAATAAGGATAATAAGGTGTTGAGTATAGAATGGAGTGAATGTGTATATTTTGTATTTGTATCTAATATAGAGTAATTTTGTCATATCTGAGAGGAAAATTATACAGTTAAAATGATTTTTTTTAGAATTTTTCAGCAAAAAGAAGGAGTATATGGTACGTATATTAGGGGACCAATTAACATTGATAGAAGAATCTGTAAATGGTTGATAGACGTATGGATGTGGTCGCTAGATGTCGAGGGGACATAGCAGTGCTGGTAAAAACAGCCTGACTCCTATTTCCCATCAACAAGGAGCGTACCGCTTCGATGACTAATTCATAAGAAGCCAAAGATTTCTAGCTCAGCATTGAGACCATTGGGGAGGAGGGTGCCCAGTTCATAAATTCTTTTTGATTCGAGTCTGGACATTCAGAGGATGTGGTTACCTCCTCTCCAATGTACAGTACAGACCAAAAGTTTGGACACACCTTCTCATTCAAAGAGTTTTCTTTATTTTCATGACTATGAAAATTGTAGATTCACACCGAAGGCATCAAAACTATGAATTAACACATGTGGAATTATATACATAACAAAAAAGTGTGAAACAACTGAAAATATGTGATATTCTAGGTTCTTCAAAGTAGCCACCTTTTGCTTTGATTACTGCTTTGCACACTCTTGGCATTCTCTTGATGAGCTTCAAGAGGTAGTCACCTGAAATGGTCTTCCAACAGTCTTGAAGGAGTTCCCAGAGATGCTTAGTCACGAGCCTCAGAAATCCCAGGTTAATAGCAGCTCAGATTAGAGACCAGGTCAATGCCACACAGAGTTCTAGCAGCAGACACATCTCTAGAACAACTGTTAAGAGGAGACTGTGTGAATCAGGCCTTCATGGTAGAATATCTGCTAGGAAACCACTGCTAAGGACAGGCAACAAGCAGAAGAGACTTGTTTGGGCTAAAGAACACAAGGAATGGACATTAGACTAGTGGAAATCTGTGCTTTGGTCTGATGAGTCCAAATTTGAGATCTTTGGTTCCAACCACCGTGTCTTTGTGCGACGCAGAAAAGGTGAACGGATAGACTCTACATGCCTGGTTCCCACCGTGAAGCATGGAGGAGGAGGAGGAGGTGTGATGGTGTGGGGGGGGCTTTGCTGGTGACACTGTTGGGGATTTATTCAAAATTGAAGGCATACTGAACCAGCATGGCTACCACAGCATCTTACAGCGCCATGCTATTCCATCCGATTTGCGTTTAGTTGGACCATCATTTATTTTACAACAGGACAATGACCCCAAACACACCTCCAGGCTGTGTAAGGGCTATTTCACCATGAAGGAGAGTGATGGGGTGCTGTGCCAGATGACCTGGCCTCCACAGTTACCGGACCTGAACCCAATCAAGATGGTTTGGGGTGAGCTGGACCGCAGAGTGAAGGCAAAAGGGCCACCAAGGGCTAAGCATCTCTAGGAACTCCTTCAAGACTGTTGGAAGACCATTTCAGGTGACTACCTCTTGAAGCTCATCAAGAGAATGCCAAGAGTGTGCAAAGCAGTAATCAAAGCAAAAGGTGGCTACTTTGAAGAACCTAGAATATCACATACAGACGTGGACAAAATTGTTGGTACCCTTTGGTCAATGAAAGAAAAAGTCACAATGGTCACAGAAATAACTTTAATCTGACAAAAGTAATAATAAATTAAAATTCTATAAATGTTAACCAATGAAAGTCAGACATTGTTTTTCAACCATGCTTCAACAGAATTATGTAAAAAAATAAACTCATGAAACAGGCATGGACAAAAATGATGGTACCCCTAACTTAATATTTTGTTGCGCAACCTTTTGAGGCAATCACTGCAATCAAACGCTTCCTGTAACTGTCAATGAGACATCTGCACCTCTCAGCAGGTATTTTGGCCCACTCCTCATGAGCAAACTGCTCCAGTTGTGTCCGGTTTGAAGGGTGCCTTTTCCAGACTGCATGTTTCAGCTCCTTCCAAAGATGCTCAATAGGATTGAGGTCAGGGCTCATAGAAGGCCACTTTAGAATAGTCCAATTTTTTCCTCTTAGCCATTCTTGGGTGTTTTTAGCGGTGTGTTTTGGGTCATTGTCCTGTTGCAAGACCCATGACCTGCGACTGAGACCAAGCTTTCTGACACTGGCTAGTACATTTCTCTCTAGAATTCCTTGATAGTCTTGAGATTTCATTGTACCCTGCACAGATTCAAGACACCCTGTGCCAGACGCAGCAAAGCAGCCCCAGAACATAACAGAGCCTCCTCCATGTTTCACAGTAGGGACAGTGTTCTTTTCTTGATATGCTTCATTTTTTCGTCTGTGAACATACAGCTGATGTGCCTTGGCAAAAACTTCGATTTTTGTCTCATCTGTCCACAGGACATTCTCCCAGAAGCTTTGTGGCTTGTCAACATGTAGTTTGGCATATTCCAGTCTTGCTTTTTTATGATTCGTTTTCAACAATGGTGTCCTCCTTGGTCGTCTCCCATGTAGTCCACTTTGGCTCAAACAACGACGGATGGTGCGATCTGACACTGATGTTCCTTGAGCATGAAGTTCACCTTGAATCTCTTTAGAAGTCTTTCTAGGCTCTTTTGTTACCATTCGGATTATCCGTCTCTTAGATTTGTCATCAATTTTCCTCCTGCGGCCACGTCCAGGGAGGTTGGCTACAGTCCCATGGATCTTAAACTTATGAATAATATGTGCAACTGTACTCACAGGAACATCTAGTTGCTTGGAGATGGTCTTATAGCCTTTACCTTTAACATGCTTGTCTATAATTTTCTTTCTGATCTCTTGAGACAGCTCTTTCCTTTGCTTCCTCTGGTCCATGTCGAGTGTGGTACACACCATATCACCAAACAACACAGTGATTACCTGGAGCCATATATATAGGCCCAATGGCTGATTACAAGGTTGTAGACACCTGTGATGCTAATTAGTGGACACACCTTGAATTAACATGTCCCTTTGGTCACATTATGTTCTGTGTTTTCTAGGGGTACCATCATTTTTGTCCATGCCTGTTTCATGAGTTTATTTTTTTACATAATTCTGTTGAAGCATGGTTGAAAAACAATGTCTGACTTTCATTGGTTAACATTTATAGAATTTTAATTTATTATTACTTTTGTCAGATTAAAGTTATTTCTGTGACCATTGTGACTTTTTCTTTCATTGACCAAAGGGTACCAACAATTTTGTCCACGTCTGTATTTTCAGTTGTTTCACACTTTTTTGTTATGTATATAATTCCACATGTGTTAATTCATAGTTTTGATGCCTTCAGTGTGAATCTACAATTTTCATAGTCATGAAAATAAAGAAAACTCTTTGAATGAGAAGGTGTGTCCAAACTTTTGGTCTGTACTGTATAGGGACCTTTTCAAGCGTAGCAAATATTGAGCCTGTAGGATCTTGGTTATGAGATGTTTTGTAGTGTTTAGATAGAGAATGATTGTCGTACCCCTTTTTAATGTTATTAATGTGTTCTGCGATACGTTTCTTAAGGGGCCTTTTAGTCCTTCCCACGTATTGCATTTTGCACGGGCATTGAAACATGTATATCACACTACTTGTGTCGCATGTTATAAAGTCTTTTATTTTATGTACATGGCTATTGGTAGAAGATGAGATAGAATGGGTGGTCTTTGGAAACTTAGTCAGACGGCACCCCATACATCTGCCGCACCGGTAAAAACCTGAAAGGCCCATCCATCTAGTTAGGGTGGGTGTCCTTGTGTTTATAGTACTTTTTATTTTAACCGTGGGGGCTACCAATAAATTTAAATTGGGAGCTTTAGTAAATGTAATATTTGGTATATCAGGTATCAATTGTCCTATCACTTTATCGACCTGGATAAAATGCCAATGTTTTTGGATGATGGATTTTATTTTTTTGTATTGGGGATTGAATGGCAGGATCAATCTAATGATATTATCATCAGTGTCAATTCGAGGTTTATTTGTTTTGTCTTCAAAGAAGGACTGGCGCTCTAACTTGCGAGTTTTTTCTACTGATTTGTCTAATAGTAATGGCGGATATTTTTTCTTCTGAAATTTATCTTTCATTATCTTTGCTTCTATTTCAAAGGTCTCAATGTGAGTACAGTTTCTCCTAATGCGCCTGAATTGACCTTGCGGGATATTCAGTAACAATTGGGGTAAGTGGAAGCTATCAAAAAGTATATAATTGTTTTATTCTTCATACCAATACACTATATGAGACTTTCTTAATAAGGTGTGATTAACCCCTTGTATACAATTTGTGATGGGGGAATATCAGGGCGTTCATGCTGTGATGGGGGCACATCTGGGGGTACTGCTTTTGAGAGGGGCACATCAGGGCATACATGCTGTGATGGGGCACATCTGGGGGTACATGCTGTAATGAGGACAGATCTGGGGGTACATGTTGTGATGGGGACAGATCTGGGGGTACATGCTGAGATGGGGCACATCTGGGGTACTGCTTTTGAGAGGGGCACATCAGGGCACACATGCTGTGATGGGGCACATCTGGGGGTACATGCTGTAATGAGGACAGATCTGGGGGTACATGTTGTGATGGGGACAGATCTGGGGGTACATGCTGTGATGGGGCACATCTGGGGTACTGCTTTTGAGGGGCGCACATGCTGTGATGGGGGCACATCTGGGGGTACTGCTTTTGAGGGTTGCACATCAGGGCGTACATGCTGTGATGGGGGCACATCTGGGGGTGCATGCTGTGATGGGGACAGATATGGACGTAAATGCTGTAATGTGGGCACATCTGTTGTTACATGCTGTGAGGGGGGCACATCTGGGGGTACATGCTGTGATGGGGGCACATCTGGGCGTAAATGCTGTGATGGGGCACATGCTGTGATGGGGCACATCTGGGGGTACTGCTTTTGAGGGGTGCACATCAGGGTGTACATGCTGTGATGAGGGCACATCTGGGGGTACATGCTGTGATGGGGACAGATCTAGACGTAAATGCTGTAATGTGGGCACATCTGGTGTTACATGCTGTGAGGAGGGCACATCTGGGCGTAAATGATGTGATAAGGGCACATCTGGGGGTACTGCTTTTGAGGGGTGCACATCAGGGCGTACATGCTGTGATGGGGGCACATCTGGGGGTACTGCTTTTGAGAGGGGCACATAAGGGTGTACATGCTGTGATGGGGCACATCTGGGGGTACATGCTGTAATGGGGACAGATCTGGGGGTACATGTTGTGATGGGGACAGATCTGGGGGTACATGCTGTGATGGGGGCACATCTGGGGTACTGCTTTTGAGGGGCGCACATCAGGGCGTACATGCTGTGATGGGGGCACATCTGGGGGTACTGCTTTTGAGGGTTGCACATCAGGGCGTACATGCTGTGAAGGGGGCACATCTGGGGGTACTGCTTTTGAGGGTTGCACATCAGGGCGTACATGCTGTGATGGGGCACATCTGGGGGTGCATGCTGTGATGGGGACAGATCTGGACGTAAATGCTGTAATGTGGGCACATCTGGTGTTACATGCTGTGAGGGGGCACATCTGGGGGTACATGCTGTGAGGGGGGCACATCTGGTGGAACATACTGTGAGGGGGGCACATCTAGGGGTACATGCTGTGATGGGGACATATCAGGGCGTACATGCTGTGAAGGGGGCACATCTGGGGGTAGAGCTTTTGAGAGGGGCGCATCAGGGCGTACATGCTGTGATGGGGCACATCTGGGGGTACATGCTGTAATGGGGACAGATCTGGGGGTACATGTTGTGATGGGGGCACATCTGGGGTACTGCTTTTGAGGGGTGCACATCAGGGCATACATATGGTGATGGGGGTACATCTGGGGGTACTGCTTTTGAGGGGCGCACATCAGGGCATACATGCTGTGAAGGGGGCACATATGGGGGTATTGCTTTTGAGGGGTGCACATCAGGGCGTACATGCTGTGATGGGGCACATCTGGGGGTACATGCTGTGATGGGGACAGATGTTGACGTAAAAGCTGCAATGTGGACACATCTGGTGTTACATGCTGTGAGGTGGGCACATCTGGGGGTACATGCTGTGATGGGGGCACATCTGAGTGTACATGCTGTGATGGGGGCACATCTGGGGGTACATGCTGTGATGGGGCACATCTGGGGGTACTGCTTTTGAGGGGTGCACATAAGGGCGTACATGCTGTGAGAGGGGCACATATAGCAGTCCACAAGCACATATGGGGTGTTTCCTGAATGGGGAGAAAAATGGGGAACACGTACTGGTGTGCATTTTCTCCTTTAACTCCTTGTGAAAGTGAAAAATTGGGGTCTGCTAGTAATTTTTCATTTTCACAAATGTGTGCTTTGAAATCCTTTAACAAGAGTTTCTACCTTCTGTGAGACACCTGTTTGTTGGAAAGAACCCTTTCCACCACATAAAATGTTCGTACGGGGGTGCTCTTTCCAAACTGGGGTCACTTTTTTTATGCAACATGGCACCTAAAATCCATGTCTGCCAGCAAAATCCATATTTTGCTGTTAACCCATACAACAGGCCATAAGCACATATATGGTGTTTTCTGAATGGGGAGATAATGGGGAACACATACTGGGGTGCATTTTCTCCTTAAATCCCCTGTGAAAGTGAAAAATGTGGGGTCTGCTAGTAATTTTTCATTTTCACAAATGTGTGCTTTGAAATCCTTTAACAAGTGTTTCTGCCTTCTGTGAGACACCTGTTTGTCCCCTTAACACCACTTAAAATGTTCGTACAGGGGTGCTCTTTCCAAAATGGGGTCACTTTTTTTATTTTTTTATTTCTGGGGACCTCAGGAATCTTTTAAATGCGACATCGCACCTAAAATCAACGTCTGCCAATTCAGGTCAGCAAAATTCATATTTTGCTGTTTGACTCTAGAGCCCTGCTGTGCGCCCATACATCATTTTTTGAGCACATATGGAGTGTTAATGTATTCCGGGGGAAATGGGAAACAAAATGTTAGGTGCATTTTCTCCTGTCACTCTTTGGGAAATTGAAAAAATGTGGATGTAAAGCAACTTTTTTTGTGAAAAAAAAATGCAATTTTTCATTTTCACTGCCAAGTGTTTTCTAATTCTAGGAAACACTTTTGAGGTCAAGTGCTCACTACACACCTTGAAAGATTCCTTAAGGGATGTAGTTTCCAAAATGGGGTCACTTTTTGGGGGTTTCCACTGTAGGGCCACTTCAGGGTGTCTTCATATGCTACATAGCTCCCAATTACCATTCCAGCTAAATCCGGTCTTCAAAGTCCACATGGTGGCTTCTTCCACTCTGAAGCCTGCTGTGCGCCCATACATCAGTTTTTGGGCACATATGGGGTGTTTCTGTAAACTCAAGATTCAGGGTAATAGATTTTGAGTTTTGTTTTGCTGTTAACCCTTGATGTGTTGTGTTTCATTTCCATTTTCCTTTAATTCTTGTGGGGCACCTAAAGGGTTAACAACGTTTGTAAAATCAGTTTTTAATAGCTTGAGGATTGTTTCTAAAAATTGTGATTTATGGGTGGTTTCTTATATGTAAACCCCACAAAGTGACTTCATAACTGAACTGGTCCTTAAAAAATTGGGTTTTGGAAATTTTAAGATTTGCTTTTAAACCTCTAAGCGTTCTAACGTCCCAAAAAAAGAAAATGTCATTTTCAAAATGATCCAGACATGAAGTAGACATATGGAGAATGTAAAGTAATAACTATTTTTGGAATTATTACTATTTATTATAAAAGTAGAGAAATTGAAATTTTAACATTACTTTTCCCAAATTTTTTGTAAATTTGGTATTTTTTTTATAAATAAAAATGAAATATTTTAACTCAATTTTACCACTGTAATGAAGTATACAATATGTGACAAGAAAACAATCTCAGAATGGCCTGGATAAGTAAAAGCGTTTTAAAGTTATTTAAAGTTATTACCAAATAAATTGACACGTCAGATTTGCTAAAAATTGCCTGGTCCTTAACCACCTACGGACCGCCTAACGCAGATGTGCGGTCCGGAGGTGGCAGCGCTGCGCAGAGTCACGCATATACGCGTCATCTCACTACTTTTATAGTATCTGGAAGTGATCAAAACTGATCACGGTCAGATCTATAATAGTACTAGTGTCACTTTAGTTCTCCCTCCACCCAAAACGCAGTGTTTGCCCGATCAGGCCTGATCGCTCGCCCACACGTGCGTTCGCCCACACCCGCCCCACCGCAGTGACCAAAAAAAAATTTTTGGGGGATCGCTGCACATTCACTTTACACGCACTGCGGCGATAAAAAAATCAGTTTTGATATTTTTTTATCAACCGCAGCGGCCTCCGGTACTTCACTAGCCTCCCCTTTGTAAGACAGGCTTGCTTTTTTTTCTTGGGTAGTCTCAGGGAATACCCCTAAATTTAGTTGCCCACATGTCTAACAGGGGGTATTCCTCTGAAGAGGCCTACAGGCTTCTGACCCAGTCGGATGAGGAGTGGGAACCCTCATCTGATGAATCCAGCGGGTCAGAATACGAACCTGTAGAAAGCAGTGGCTCTCTGACCCAAAGTTCGGACGAGGAGGCTGAGGTCCCTGATAGCACCAGGCGTACCCGGCCCCGTGTCGCTAGACCGCAGGTTGCGCAGGATCCGCTTCAAGAGCAGCAGAGTGGGGCTGGTGCTGTCGGATTACGTGGTGAGGCATACACCAGCAGCCCAGCCCTTCCTGGACCTAGTACCAGCACTGCCGTACAACCTGGTGAAGTAGCGAGCACCAGAAGGGCAGTTGAAGCTGGTACGGTGGCACGTGCAGTAGTGACCCCGTCGCAGCCACCGCAAAGACGTGCCCGTAGAGCCCCTAGAGTCCCTGAGGTGCTGGCAAACCCTGATTGGCAGTCCCCAACTTCAGCCGCACCTGTAGTTTTCCCTTTCACCGCCCAGTCTGGAGTTCGGGTTGAGACAGCTCAGATCGGTTCGGCCCTGGGATTTTTTGAGCTGTTCTTGACTGCGGAGCTCTTAGACTTAGTTGTGGCAGAGACAAACCGGTATGCCACACAATTTATAACCGCTAACCCGGGAAGCTATTATGCCCAGCCTTTCCGGTGGAAACCAGTCCAAGTTTCCGAAATTAAAACTTTTCTGGGCCTCCTCCTCAACATGGGTCTAACAAAAAAGCATGAATTGCGGTCATATTGGTCCACGAACCCGATTCATCACATGCCCATGTTCTCTGCTGCTATGTCCAGGACACGATTTGAGACCATCCTGCGTTTCCTGCACTTTAGTGACAACACAGCCTCCCGTCCCAGAGGCCACCCTGCTTTTGACCGGCTCCACAAAATTCGGCCCCTCATAGACCATTTCAACCTGAAATTTGCAGATTTGTATACCCCAGAGCAAAACATCTGCATAGACGAGTCCCTGATACATTTTACCGGGTGCCTTGGCTTCAAACAATACATCCCAAGCAAGCGCGCCCGGTATGGGGTCAAATTGTATAAGCTCTGTGAAAGGGCCACAGGCTATACCCACAAATTTCGGATCTATGGGGGAAAAGATCAGACCCTGGAGCCGGTCGGTTGCCCTGACTACCTGGGGAGCAGTGGGAAGACAGTTTGGGACTTGGTGTCACCCTTATTCGGCAAGGGGTACCATCTTTATGTGGACAATTTTTACACAAGTGTGGCCCTCTTTAGGCATTTGTTTCTAGAACGGATTGGCGCCTGTGTTACAGCGCGAACTAGTCGCGCGGGCTTCCCCCAACGGCTCGTTACCACCCGTCTTGCAAGGGGGCAGAGGGCCGCACTGTGTAACGAAGAACTGCTCGCGGTGAAATGGAGAGACAAGCGTGACGTTTACATGCTCTCCTCCATTCACGCAGACACGACAATCCAAATTGAGCGAGCAACCCGTGTCATTGAAAAGCCCCTCTCAGTCCACGACTATAACCTTCACATGGGAGGGGTGGACTTCAATGACCAGATGTTGTCTCCGTATTTAGTTTCCCGCAGAACCAGACGCTGGTATAAGAAGGTGTCTGTATATTTAATTCAATTGGCTCTGTACAATAGTTTTGTTCTCTACAGTAAGGCTGGGAGAACTGGATCCTTCCTCAAATTTCAGGAAGAGATCATCGAGAACCTCCTGTACCCAGGAGGTTCCGTGGCCCCATCCACCAGTGTAGTTAGCCGTCTACACGAGCGACATTTCCCCAATGTCGTTCCTGGTACCTCAACCCAACCGTCACCCCGAAAAAGATGTCGTGTCTGTAGCAGGAGTGGAATAAGGCGTGACACCCGCTATTTCTGTTCTGACTGTCCTGACCACCCTGCCCTATGCTTTGGAGAGTGTTTCCGGAAGTACCACTCACAGGTACACTATTAGCATAGGGATCATCTCACCAGGATAGGCACACAGGGCTATTAGGGCCCATTCACTCACACAGCTGCTGCAAACGTCTCCTTTCACCTGGGACAAAGTGCATAACGCACTTCGCCACATCTTTGGGCGATTTGCGCTTTTCACATTGACCCATGGGGAAGGAGAGGTTTGTTCTATAAAGGTAAAAAAAAAACAAAAAAAAAACAAAAAAAGAAAAACAGAAAGCAAAAAAGTTAATGTTCGGTTAAAAAAGTTAAAGTTTATATGTTCTGTTGCAAAGTTAATAAAATTATTGCGTTGCGGCCTGGTTTTTTCTTTATTTAGTTTTTTTACCTTCCAGGTGGACCAACCGATCGATTAGCTGCAGCACTGATGTGCATTCTGACAGAAGCATTGCGCTGCTGTCAGATTACACGCAAGTCAGTGTATGCGGCGCTGCAAGACGAGATTTCTACTCTGCAGTAACAGATACGTTTGCCGATGCATACGAGCTGAGGAGGAGGCGGCGTTCCTATGCTTTGGCAAACACTTTGTATATATATATGTAAAAAATAAATAAAAATCCCGGCAATGATTTATTCATCCACATCGATTGATGTGAATGGAGAAATCTGGTTTGCCAGGGCATACGAGCTAAGTGGGTATGGATGTAGGGCGGAGCTCCTATGACCTGGCAGACGCCTTTCCCCTCCATTTTTTTTTTTTGGCAGAGATTTTTTCATCCACATTCATTGATTGGTGCGAATGAAGAAATCTGTGCCGTTCATTTTTTTCTTTCAGCCCAGAGGCTGAACGGAAAAAAAAAATCTCAAAAGCTCAATATAAGGAGAATAGCAGAAACTCCTAATGCTGGCCATACATGTAATGATTGCGGAGACCCTCAAATGCCAGGGCAGTACAAACGCCCCACAACTGACCCCATTTTTGAAAGAAGACACCCCAAGGTATTTGCTGAGGGGCATATTGAGTCCATGAAAGATTTAAATTTTTGTCCTAAGTTAGCGGAAAGTGAGACTTTGTGAGAAAAAATAAAATAAAAATCAATTTCCGCTAACTTATGCGGAAAAAAAAAAATTCGATGAACTTGCCAGGCCCCTCATTGGATACCTTGGGGTGTCTTCTTTCCAAAGTGGGGTCACATGTGGGGTATTTATACTGCACTGGCTTTTTAGGGGCCCTAAAGCGTGAGAAGAAGTCTGGGATCCAAATGTCTAAAAATGCCCTCCTAAAAGGAATTTGGGCACTTTTGCAGCCTAGATGCGCAAAAGTGTCACACATCTGGTATCGCCGTACTCAGGAGAAGCTGGGGAATGTGTTTTGGGGTGTCATTTTACATATACCCATGCTGGGTGAGATAAATATCTTGATCAAATGCCAACTTTGTGTAAAAAAAATTGGAAAAGTTGTCTTTTGCCAGGATATTTCTCTCACCCAGCATGGGTATATGTAAAATGACACCCCAAAACACATTCCCCAACTTCTCCTGAGTACGGCGATACCAGATGTGTGACACTTTTTTGCAGCCAAGGTGGGCAAAGGGGTACATATTCCAAAGTGCACCTTTCGGATTTCGCAGGCCATTTTTTACACATTTTGATTGCAAAGTACTTCTCACACATTTGGGCCCCTAAATTGCCAGGGCAGTATAACTACGCCACAAGTGACCCCATTTTGGAAAGAAGACACCCCAAGGTATTCCGTGAGGGGCATGGCGAGTTCCTAGAATTTTTTATTTTTTGTCGCAAGTTAGTGGAATATGAGACTTTGTAAGGAAAAAAGAGAAAAAAAAAATCATCATTTTCCGCTAACTTGTGACAAAAAGAAATAAATTCTAGGAACTCGCAGTGCCCCTCACGGAATACCTTGGGGTGTCTTCTTTCCAAAATGGGGTCACTTGTGGCGTAGTTATACTGCCCTGGCAATTTAGGGGCCCAAATGTGTGAGAAGTACCTTGCAATCAAAATGTGTAAAAAATGCCCTGCAAAATCCGAAAGGTGCACTTTGGAATATGTGCCCCTTTGCCCACCTTGGCAGCAAAAAAGTGTGACACATCTGGTATCGCCGTACTCAGGAGAAGTTGGGGAATGTGTTTTGGGGTGTCATTTTACATATACCCATGCTGGGTGAGAAAAATATCTTGGTCAAATGCCAACTTTGTATAAAAAAATGGGCAAAGTTGTCTTTTGCCAAGATATTTCTCTCACCCAGCATGGGTATATGTAAAATGACACCCCAAAACACATTCCCCAACTTCTCCTGAGTACGGCGATACCAGATGTGTGAGACTTTTTTGCTGCCAAGGTGGGCAAAGGGGCACATATTCCACCGGTCATTTTTTACACATTTTGATTGCAAAGTTCTTCTCACACATTTGGGCCCCTAAATTGCCAGGGCAGTATAACTACCCCACAAGTGACCCCATTTTGGAAAGAAGACACCCCAAGGTATTCTGTGAGGGGCATGGTGAGTTCCTAGAATTTTTTATTTTTTGTCGCAAGTTAGTGGAATATGAGACTTTGTAAGAAAAAATTAAAAAATTAAAATCATCATCATTTTCCGCTAACTTGTGACAAAAAATAAAAAGTTCTATGAACTCACTATGCCCATCAGCGAATACCTTAGGGTGTCTACTTTCCGAAATGGGGTCATTTGTGGGGTTATTCTACTGTTTGGGCATTGTAGAACCTCAGGAATCATGACAGGTGCTCAGAAAATCAGAGCCGTTTCAAAAAGCGGAAATTCACATTTTTGTACCATAGTGTGTAAATGCTATAACTTTTACTCAAACAATTTTTTTTTTTTTGCCCAAACATTTTTTTTTTATCAAAGACATGTAGAACAATAAATTTGGCGAAAAATGTATATATGGATGTCGTTTTTTTTGCAAAATTTTACAGCTGAAAGTGAAAAATGTCATTTTTTTGCAAAAAAATCGTTACATTTTGATTAATAACAAAAAAAGTAAAAATGTCAGCAGCAATAAAATACCACCAAATGAAAGCTCTATTAGTGAGAAGAAAAGGAGGCAAAATTCATTTGGGTGGTAAGTTGCATGACCGAGCGATAAATGGTGAAAGGAGTGTAGTGCCGAAGTGTAAAAAGTGCTCTGGTCATGAAGGGGGTTTCAGCTAGCAGGGCTGAAGTGGTTAAAGGTGCTGTCAGTTATTTTTTTGTTCTTTCTATGTTCCTAACTGGGCAAATGTAACAGCTTTCCAATTAAAAGAAAAGGTGTAGTATCAGCGCAGGAATAAAAGACATGGGGCAGAGTCAAATAATAAGTACCTGTTCAGTCGGGTGTGGGTATCTTAGTATAGGATTCAATCTTCACGGCACTAGACGGTGCAAGGTGTATAGCGAATCTTCCTGCTCAACTTCAAAAAACGCGCGTGGCGATCCGGCCGTTAGCTGGCGCGCGCACGAAGGAGCGTGATGGTAACGGAATCCAAAAGAATAGCGTGTGACGTCACAGCTGTAGTACGGATCCTACCAAGGACCAAAAGGCCAATCTTACGCGTTTCGAAGTCAGCGGACTTCTTCGTCAGGGATGGTTGTTACAATCAGTCCTATGGATTAAATAGGATTCCGGTTCCCATGGAAACTGCTAACCATTCCAGTACTATTGTTCTCGACCAATATATCAAGAGAAGGTAAGAGGTGTGTTCCGATAATTCGGGGGGTTCCTTTTCTTTGTCTGTGAGAGGTGTGATTTTAGGATTATTTAATTAAAGTTGATTATTGTTAGAAAGCAAACAGTTCCATTTCTTGGTTCAAGCCCCTTGGGGCTAGACTGTTCAGTCTGAAGATCCACTTGCTCTTACAACGTGACATGTGTTGTATAAAGTCTCCACCTCTTATATTAGGTTTAACCCTTTCGATGCCCCAAAATATGGAGCCAGAAAAGGTGCCCCCATGATATTCGGTGTAGTGGCGGGACAGGGGGTGGCCATCATATTTTTTATTTATATTATTTAGATGTTCACCCAGTCTGGTTTTAAGTTCCCGTTTAGTTCTCCCTATATAAAGTTTCTGGCAGGGACATTTAATAAAATATACTACTCCCCTGGTGGTGCAGGAGATATATTGGTTAATTTTGTAGTTATGATAGGTGTCACCTATCTCTGTTATAGGATATTTGATTAGACCAGGTTTTATCTTTTTGCAATTCTTGCATAGTTTAATGGAAAGAAACCCTTCTGTCCTATTTGGCTAGTTTTAATATTTTTCAGATGGATAGATGATTTACATGAAGGTGCTATCATATTAGCTAGGTTAGATCCCTTCTTAAAGATAAATGTTAGATGTGTCGGAATTTTCTCCCCTATCATTTTGTCCTGGCGTAGCATTTCCCAGTGCTTTTTGACGATCTTTTTCAGGATTGATGATCCTTCACTATATGTTGAAATGATAGGAATTTTAATGAGGGTATTGGTAGGATCAGTTCCCTCACTAGTTTGTTTTTTCTCTTTTTTCTCTCTAGCGTCCTGTAGGAATACATTGCAGTCAGTTTCTCTAATCTGATCTACAATTGTTTCTAGGGCTTTGCTATTGTATCCTTTTTCCATGAGTTTGTTATTTAGTTCCCTAGTCTCTTCTTCAAAGTGAGTGATCTTGGAGCAATTTCTGCGTATCCTAATATATTGACTCTGGGGGATGTTTATAAGCCAGATGGGCAGATGGCAGCTATTCAGTGGGATGAAGCTATTACAGTCAGTAGGTTTATGATATGTTTTAGTTTGAATGGTAATGGTAATAAATATTGTCAAGTCCAAAAAATTAACTTGTTCCCTACTGTGGTGCGGCGTAAAATTTAAGTGAAATTCATTTTTACCAAATAATGTGAGGATAGGCGCTAAAACAAAATAACAATTGCTTTATTATATATTCTGTTTAAAAATAGAGGGTGTCCACCTGTCAGTGCCACAGTCAGCAACTGACTAATACTACATTTGTGAGAACAACCTACGTCTGCAACCAGGACAACCGCCTGGAGCACGCGTCAGTCTCACAAACTAAACCCACCAACACATAAGGGGGCTCAAATCACCACAGGGTGCAAGGTGTGCAACCCGGGTGAAAAATACTATCTAGGAGGATTCCTGGTGCTGTGAAACCCACCAAGTACCACTCCTAACAGTGATTGTCAGCGCGCATACACTCACTGCACAAAGATAGTAACGGTGCAGGACTATGGCAAAGCATGAACCGTCACTCCAATTGTGGAATATGGAGCAAGGGTTGCCCTGACACATTCCTTTATGGTACGAGCTTATACCATAGGAACGAGGCAGGTCCGTAATGAAGTCCATGGACAGATGTGTCCAAGGACGGGAAGGAATGGGTAAGGGAAGGAGAGGACCTGATGGCCGTGAATGAGGAACTTTGGCACGAGCGCAGGTCTCGCAGGCTGCCACAAAACCCTCAACCGACTTACGAAGCGCCGGCCACCAGAATCTCCGAGCGATGAGATCCACTGTGGCTCTTGCCCCCGGGTGCCCAGCAAGGACAGAATCGTGGTGTTCCTTAAAAATCTTGTGTCTTAAAGCGAGAGGCACAAACAACCTCCCAGGAGGACAAAGATCAGGAGCCTCTGACTGGGCTACCTGAACCTCTGCCTCCAATTCAGGATAAAGAGCAGAGACCACCACACCTTCAGCCAAAATGGGACCCGGGTCTTCAAAATTCCCACCTCCCGGAAAACAACGTGACAGGGAATCCGCCTTCCCATTCTTAACCCCAGGGCGGAACGTGACAACAAAATTAAACCTGGACAAGAACAAAGACCATCGGGCCTGTCTCGGGTTCAGACGCTTGGCTGACTCCAAGTAGGCCAGATTCTTATGGTCAGTAAACACGGTAATAGGGTGTCTGGCTCCCTCTAGCCAATGGCGCCATTCCTCAAAAGCCAACTTGATGGCCAACAACTCCCTATCTCTCACATCGTAATTTCTCTCTGCGGAGGAGAGTTTCTTCGAGAAAAAGGCACACGGTCGCCATTTGGCAGGAGAGGGACCCTGAGACAAGACCGCACCCACACCCACCTCAGAAGCATCAACCTCAACTATGAAGGGTAGAGAAATATCAGGTTGTACCAAGATGGGAGCGGAAGCAAAACTCTCCTTGATATTAGAAAAGGCCTTACGCGCCTCTACCGACCAGGAGGAAAAATCTACCCCCTTTCTAGTCATATCAGTGAGTGGTTTAACAACAGAGGAATAATTCAAAATAAACTTCCTGTAATAATTGGCAAAAGCCAAAAAACGCATCAGCGCCTTCTGATTCTCAGGAAGCTCCCACTTAAGCACAGCGCGGACCTTCTCGGGGTCCATGCGAAAACCAGAAGCGGAGAGAAGAAACCCCAGAAATTGAATTTCTGGAACCACAAACACACATTTTTCCAGTTTAGCGTACAATTTATTCTCCCACAGGATGAGCAAGACCTGATGTAAGTGTTCCTTATGAGTTTTGAAATCAGGAGAAAAAATCAAAATGTCATCTAGATACACTAATACAAATTTCCCCATTAAATGATAAAAAATGCTGTTCACAAAATGCTGAAAGACGGCTGGAGCATTCATCAAACCAAAAGGCATAACCAAATTCTCAAAATGGCCCTCAGGGGTATTGAAGGCCGTCTTCCATTCGTCTCCTTCTCTGACCCTGACCAGGTTGTATGCCCCTCTTAGATCCAACTTGGAAAAAACTTTAGCCCCAACAATCTGGTTAAACAGGTCCGGGATCAGAGGAAGCGGATAAGGGTCACAAATTGTGATACTGTTCAGCTCCCTGAAATCCAGACATGGTCTTAAAGAACCATCTTTTTTCTTAACAAAGAAAAAAAACAGCGGCAACAGGTGACTTCGAGGGTCGTATGTGTCCCTTTCTCAGACTCTCAGAGATATAAGCACGCATAGCGACCCTTTCAGGTTGGGAGAGATTGTATAAACGAGATTTAGGCAGCTTGGCGCCTGGGGTGAGATTAATAGGGCAATCGTACTACCTGTGAGGGGGCAAGTCCTGAACACCACTCTCAGAAAACACATCTGAAAATTCAGAGAGAAAAGATGGTACAGTCTTAGTAGAAACCTCTGAAACAGATGTCGTGAGGCAATTCTATCTGCAAAAGTCACTCCAACCAGTTATTTGCCTCGCTTGCCATTCAATGGTGGGGTTATGTTTAGTGAGCCAGGGTAGCCCCAACACTAGAGGAGTAGGCAACCCGCTTAGGACGAAACATGACACATCCTCAACATGAGTATCACTCACAATCAAATGGATATTGTGAACTATGCCCTTTAATGATTTCTGAGAAAGTGGAACGGAATCAATAGCAAAAACAGGTATATCCTTTCCCAAAGTGCATACCTGGAAACCATGAGTTATAGCAAATTGATTATCAATGAGATTGACAGCTGCTCCACTATCTACAAAAATCTCACAAAAAATGTTCTTGCTCTCTAGCGCCACCCTGGCAGGTAGGACAAAATGGGAACTACAAGCAAACGGAAATCCTTCAATTTCCGCATTAACCTTGCCAATAGTAACAGATGGAACGTTTCTAGAGGATTTTTTTCTTTTTGTTTCTTTATTACTCTCAAAAAACTGCCTGAATCTCCTAGAGGGACAAACATTTGCCAAATGATTTATACCTCCACAACAGAAACAAACCTTCCTATGAGAGCTGAATCTTCTACTGTCAGAGGCAAGCAAACCCAGCTGCATGGGCTCCTTCTCAGAAGGGATTGAGAGCGACTGAGATCCCTGTGCACTGAATGAGACCGCCGCACTGTCCTTGGACTGAGTATGACAGGAAGGACTGATCTCTCCTCTCTCTCTAAGACGCCTGTCAATACGAACGGCCCGAGACATGGCAAGGAGGTAGGTCTCTCATGAAAGGCAAATGCATCTTTCAATCCCTCTGAAAGACCATGGCAAAATTGACTTCGAAGTGCAGCATCATTCCAACCAGTATCAGCTGCTCATCTCCGAAATTCTGAACAGTATATCTCTGCGGACTGTTTACCCTGGCATAAAAGACGTAGTCTAGACTCAGCCAGAGCAATACGATCTGGATCATCATATATCTGACCCAGGGCTAAAAAAAAATTCATCCACTGAACAGAGGGGCCGTGCCCCCACCAGCAGCGAAAAGGCCCAGGACTTAGCGTTATCCCTGAGTAGCGAGATGATGATCCCCACCCTCTGCTCCTCATCACCAGAGGAATGGGGAAGTAGGCGAAAATGGAGTTTGCAAGCCTCTCTAAAACGAACAAAATTCTCACTACCCCCGGAGAACGTATCTGGGAGCGAGATCTTAGGCTCAGAACAAACTCCATGAAATCAAGCTGAACCGGTCACCTGAAACTGAGAAACAGTTTTACGGAGATCTGCTACCTCCAATGAAAGACCCTGCATGTGTTCAGTCAAAAGTGAAACCGGATCCATGCTTGAGACGGTTTATAATGTCACGGAAGGTATACAGAAACTAGAAGATCCGACTGACTGGATCCAAAACTAAGGAACCAGAAGGTAAGCCCTGTAACAGACCTGGCTCTCTCCGTTACTGCTCAGCCTATGCAAAAATCTCTATGGTAGATGATTGCATATCCTCGACTGTATGACACCTGAACACCCTATAATAGTGAGGGGACACGACCACCGGCTCCCTACACTTAATATGGAGGGAGCCAGGGTCACCTAGGATCCAGCAAACAGGAAACCACAAATGAATGAACAAACTTATCTGCAGAAGACTCAGTAGTAGCATCCAGCATGCACACACTCCAGGAAGTTATATAAACCGCAAAGTGATGCAGTATGGGAAGGGATTTAAAGGGATGCAATCAGTGCAACTACATGACAGCTGAGAGAGGCTAACGAGATGAGAAAACAAAAGCAAAACAAAAGAAACCTCGAACAGGAGGTTCTGAAGAACGTCTATCAGAGCTTCTCAGATGTCTGGTGGTTACAGCCGCTTCCATGTGCTCATGGACGATCAGCAACACGACCCCTATTCGGTCCTGCATTTTTCCTATGTGCTCTATCACACTTTTATGAGGCTGTTGGTCCCATGCCTCCTTACCGATATCCAGTAGTCCACGGGGATGTCGCCCATATAACAACTCAAAGGGTGAGAACCCCGTGGACACCTGGGGCACTTCCCGTACCGCAAACAAAACATAGGGCAACAGTAAGTCCCAATCTCTCCCGTCCTTAGCCACGACTCTTTTTAGCATGGACTTTAGGGTCTTATTAAACCGTTCTACTAACCCATCGGTTTGGGGATGGTAGACGGACGTGTGCAGGTGTTTAGGTGTTTAATATTTAATAGCTTATACAATTCCTTTGTTATTTTGGACATAAAGGGTGTCCCCTGGTCCGTCAGAATCTCCTTTGGTATACCCACCCGGGCGAACATACTCATGAACTCTTTAGCTCTTACCTTGGCCGACGTATCGCGCAATGGGACCGCCTCCGGATAGCGAGTGGCATAGTCTAACACTACCAGTATGTGTTGGTGACCTCGGGCTGACTTAATAATGGGGCCTACCAGATCCATGGCGATCCTTTCGAAGGGCACCTCTATAATGGGCATAGGTACCAGTGGACTGCGATACTGAGGTTGGGGGCTAGTCACCTGACACACTGGACAGGACTGACAGAACCTCCGGACTTCCTCATATATCCCAGGCCAATAGAACCGTTGTAGAATTCGCTCCAGCGTTTTCTTAACCCCAGATGACTACCCAACACATGCGCATGCGCTAAATCCAAGACCATTCGCCGGTAAGGCTGGGGCACCACCAGTTGTTCCACCACCTCCTGCCTCACCTTGTCTAGCCTATATAACAGGTCCTGGTTATAGGCCAGATGACGCTGGGCAACGCCATTAATCACAGACACACCTTCTCTAGCCCGCAATAACGTTGAATCCTGGAGCTGTGCGGTCCCGAAGGTTTCTCGGGGTACCTCCAGATCCAGGATAGACAAACTTTCTACTGTCTCACCCGCCAATACTTCTAGGGGAAACCGGTCAGGGTTACACTCTGCCTCCCCTACGGTGACCCCTACAGCTCGGGCTCGGGCCCCGGACATTTTTCTCCCCCACAGGTAGGCAACCTGTTCCTCCACAAAGTCCAGAACAGGGGAAAGTCCCTCCCCAATATTGCGGCATAAGGGAGCCGTCTCCCCACTCCTCCTTCCCACACACCGCCAGGGTAACCTTAGTGGTGCGATACTCCCGGCGATCCCCATGTATACCGGTAAGGATTCGCCTTTCTGGGAGTTTTTCCATTACCAGCGATTCATGGACCAGAGTTACCAGGCTCCCAGAGTCCAGCAGGGCCTGCACGGAGTGTCCATTAACAACGACATCACACACTGGAGGGGTGTCCGCAGCCAGCAGGGGGTCAGCTATATACACCGGTTGGGCATAAAAAGAGGACCGGCGAGCGAACCCGCAGTCCATGGGTTCGGATGCCCTAGGGCAGTTGGCTGCCACATGTCCCCAGTCCTGACAATGCCAACATCTGATCCTCGCAGCCTCCCTCCTCCCCAGGGTATTCCTCCCACGGACTGGAGATCCACTCCCCTCCTTATGAGGTGGGATCCCTTTTTCAGGATCCCAGGTCGGCAGCGGGGGCTGACGTGACTTCGGTAGTACCGCTGAGTCCCGCACCAAACCCTGAGTGGCCATATACCTCTCCACCAGGCTAACCAGTTGTTCCAGGTTGCCTGGATCGCCTTGTCCCACCCAGCGCTGTATGGCTCTCGGGAGGGTACGCACGAACCTGTCAACCACGACCCTTTCAACCATCTGAGAAGGGCTCAATATTTCAGGCTGAAACAATTTTTTTTACTAGGTTAAGTAAGTCATAGGCTTGTGACCGGGCGGGTCAGGACTCGGCAAACACCCACTGATACACCCTGTGCGCTCGCACATAGGTGTTTACCCCCAACCTGGCCAACACCTCACCTTTTAGCCTCTCATAGTCCTTGGCCTCATCGCGGCTGAGGTCAAAATAGGCCTTTTGTGCGTCCCCCACCAGAAAAGGTGCCACCACCTCGGCCCACTGCTCCAATGGCAGCCTTTCTTGCTCCGCAGTTCTTTCGAACACCGTCAGGAACGCCTCTATATCATTTTCCGGACCCATTTTTCTCAGGGCGGATCGGACTTTGTCCCTGGCAGTAGACACAGTCAGGGTTGTTGCGGTTGAAACTCCTTGCAGGGATGTTCGCACCGACTCTTGCATGGCTACCAGCTGCTGCATTAGGAGATTGTTTGTTTGCTGCTATGCACACATAGCCTCCTCATGTCTTTTTGCTGTAGCTCATTACTTTCCCTCTGAGCCTGCAATGCCTGTTGCTGCTGTAAATTACTCTGAATCAGGTGCTTAATGGCCTCCTCCATCTTGTCAGGAACCATAAAACTTGCAGGCCTGATAGATGACATGCAGTCCAACACAACTTTTGCCTCAGGCCTGCCTCACTGCAGGAATGCCCGCTCCAAGCCACCAATTGTGGGGATGTGCTCGTGGTAGGCTACGGTAGCGGCGGCAGTATTGAGGCAATCACAGACAATCTTTGTGATACACCGTGACTTTATTTACACCAAAGGCATAACAGGCAATGTGCAGACCACACAGGTGCATATCCACATAGTGCATAAAACAAAAGTCCTTCCATAGAAAATAAACAGCAGGTTTGAGTCACCTTGTTTTGGACAGACCGCAGCAGTTCTGCAGGCTTGTAAGCTACCTGCCTTTGTCTCCCTCAGGCTCGTAGCACCACAGGTCCCAGGGCTATCCTTCAATGTGTGCTGCGCCCAGACTCTCCTTCACCAGCACTGACTCTGTCTGTGGAAATCTCCAGCACAGCAAGACACACCCCACCCGCATCATCAGCAGGCTAGGTTCTTTAAAGGCCCAGCTCCACCAAAAACCTGGGCTGGCCGTGGGGGAATAGGCACCCCCCCAGCTCTTTACCTGTTCCCAGTAAGAACTGGCCCGGACACGCTGCGCCAGCAGCATTCGCCGCTGTAACCGCAATGATCCGGTTCTTACTCCACCGAGGCCAGGACCTCTGGTGGCACGTATCGTCCATCCATTATTATTCCAGGGACTCTCCTACATTACATAATAACGGCTTGGACATGCTGGGAGTTGTATTCCCATCCTCTTATACGTCCCCCTGTAATGTGTTCTGATATTAAATAATAATGGCTTAGAAATGCTGGGAGTTATAGTCCGCTTCTGCTATACCTCCTGCAGTAATGTGCTCTGAATTAGGGCTGGGACGATGCATAGGGGACGGTAGTCATCCGCCTAGGGCGCCACTTTGCTACCCATAAAGGGGGGCGCACTCATGGCGGTCCAACTTCACAAGCCTCAGACCGCTAGACGTCAAGCCTGTGAAGCGTTAGAACAGAGCAAGAGGCCGCAATGATATCATTGCAACCTCCTGCTCTGGGTCTCGCATGATGACATCATCACGTGAGTCCCGGAGAAGGAGTGGTGATGTCATTGGGAATGCATGCATCAGGACGCAGCAACACAAGCCACAGCAGGGGGCGGGAGGGAAGCAGTTTTATATATATATATATATATATAAAACATTATGATTATATTATTACTACTAGAGTACTGTAGGAGCGTTATTATTTGACGCAATATGGAGGGAATTGCTACTAATGGGGAGTATTATGACTATTGGGGGCACCATTACTAATGAGGGCAGTCTGGGTGTATAGTATAGTGTTTATGGACATGGGGAGGGAGCAGAACTGGCACAGTATTGGGGGTAGCTTCAAGAGTTCCTCTGGGTTTTTACATATTGATGACCTATCCTTAGGATAGATCAATATTAGATTGGCGGGGGTCTGACTCCCGGCACTCCCGCCGATCAGTTGTTTGAGGAGATGGCGTGCACTGTGCGCACGTGCCAGATCCCTTCTCTCTTCCTGCCCTGCTGCTGTATGTCTATGGGACAGCGGCAGTGAATAGCACGCGCCGTCTCCTTAAAACAGCTGATCGGCGGGGGTGTTGGACTGTGTTTTTAGCACATTATTACAAGATGTGGGCTCTCTCTTTTGATTTTGCACAGGGTGACATTTTGTCTAAAACCAGCTCTGCCTCTCCTGCATGATGTACCTGTCATCATTACAGTTGTAGCAGCAGCAGAGTGGCCCCGGCAGGGTTAGCAGCGCTTTACTGCTCTGACCTTCTCACCACGGTCACCTGCAGAGCCCGGCCAGAAAGGTATCTCCAGCATCCCACAGACAGTCCGCACATGTGCTGCAGGGTGGAAGAGAGGGGTACACAGCCAGTTTACACTGGGTTATTGTGTGTATGTATACAGTATATACTAATGTGTGTGTGTGTGTATCTATATATATATAGATAGATATACACACACAACACTATTCACTGTTTACCACACAGCTACCCCCCATAGACATATGCTTTAAATTCTGAAGGGGGGGGGGGGGGGTTCAGTCCCTGCCCTTCATTGCCTAATTACTAATAGCCTATTTCTAAGAAGGAAATGGGAGGTAGGTGTTACTGAACCCCCTCAGAATTTGAAGCATATATCTTTGTAATATTATGTGTGTGTGTATATAACAGATATATATACACACACACAAACATACATTATGTATTGTAAGACCTCTTCTTGCTCTGCTACATAGATGTGTAGTGCAGCGATGGCACAGGCTCAAACGTTGAGCCTGTGCCATCAGCTGTTGGTGTCGGCTATACATTGCTGAATCTAGCAGGACTGGAGTTAGCACCAGTTCTGCCATCTTAAAAGGGTTGTCCGAGTTCAGAGCTTCCGCCCGGCAGTGGGTTCGGTGACTTCACCGGCTCTGATGGGCGGGCTTTAGCTCTGCCCTAGCGGTTTTACAGGCTAGGGCAGCGCTAAGGCCCGCCCATCAGTGCCGATGATGTCACCGGGCTTCCTGGCAACCCCATGGAGAGCCTGGTTTGTCACCGAATCTCCCAAAAATTCCTTTGCCCTGCGCGATTTAGCGCAAGGCAGAAGAGCATTGGAGCATGAACTGCTCCGATGCCTTTGTCAGGGGGGCTGCCTGGGTGAAAATGGAGGTATGTCCGGGTTCAGCTCTGAACCCGGACAACCCCTTTAACCCGTTAGATGCTTCATGTGAACATAAACACAATGCACATAATATGTACCCATATTGTTTTTACAAGGGCTCATGCACATAGCCGTTTTTGCAGTCAGCAAAACATGGACACTGTCTGCATTCCGCATCCGACCCGCAAACAATGTGGATTGGATGCGGACAAAAAGACAATCGTGCAGATGAGCCTGTAGGTTAGTGCAATAATTAATAATAATACATTTTTTTAGGGGGGGCTCAATTCTGAGTTTTGCTATGGGGCCCCATGATTTCTATGTACGCCCCTGATAATCAATATCTCATCGGTGGGGGTTTATCTAAAGAGTACCTGTCACCTCTAGTATGACAGTCCTCTGTTTTAGTAATTTCTGTTTTTACTAAACTACTTCCATCCTTTGGCTGCACAGTGCGCTTCAATACAATTCTTTTCATATAGCTTATCTTGTCTACTCTTTACTTTATTATTCCTGCTAGAAGTTTACTAATAAAGGTACAAATACATTACACCTGGGTGCTACCAGTCCCATCCTATTTGTACAGTCTTACACTGGCGGCAGCATAGGGTTATAGACAGTGCCAGTCAAAGTGGGAGTTTTGGGAGGGACACACGCTCAACTCATAACACCAAGCTCCAATACAAACTTCTAGTTGGTTGAGTTTGTTAAAGATAGAATAGATGCTCAGGAATGATTTGCCTAAACAGAAGACGGGGGCGGAAGAGGTCAAAATAAATATCGAACTCTTATATTTGGTGCAGGTTTTTCTGTTTACTTCAATAAACATTTTACAGGCTTTTTGGTGTTTTTATTTTATTTTCGCGTAGTATCAAGTATCGCAATACTTTTTTATGGTATCAAAAATACAGAACTGCCCTACACTTAGTGAATGGTACACTGACAAGCCCATACTACTTGAGGTCACATCATTAGGGAACGGCTGCTGGAGACTAGGGTACCTCTAATGGAGTGGCCTGTATTTTCTCCAGACCTGAATCCCATTGAAAACCTATGGGATCAGATGAGTCGCCACGTAGAGGCTCAAAACTCTGTACCCCAAAACCTCAATGATCCGAGGGCCGCTCTTCAAGAAGAGTGGGATGCCATGCCTTAGCAGACAATACATTTTTTTGTAGCAATAAAGGGCCGGCACTCACTTCCAGATGTTCTCAATAATTGTGTTATTGTCACATATATGCCTTGTGGTGTCTTAAATAACCCAACCCCCAAACACGTTCGAGGGATCACATGATTGCGGTGTCTTGAGACACGCCCCCCAACTTGACAAAAGGAAAGAAAAAAAGAAAATAAAGCCATACATAAAACGAATAGGCATAGTCCTCACAATTGTCAATCTTGGTATGCGGTGGAATCTCACGCTATTTCAACTTTGAAAAAACGCATATATACATATAAGAATACCGCCCATATTTATATGTACAAAAAAATATAACATTTTTTAATTTAAAACATAAATCACAGAAAATTGTTGAGTTCATAGTCACGGTTTAAACCCTTCGGCTCCAAAGTTTGGAGCCGATGGATCCAATAAGCCTCTTTTCTCCTCAATAACTAATTCCTGTCTCCTACTAATTTTGGCTGCGCTACACCTTCAATGATTTGGAATAGCAATTGTGATATATTGTGTCTCTGTTGATGGAAATTATGCGGAACTGATAACCACAAATTCTCTTTCCTAATAGTGGATTTGTGTTTACTAAACCTGTCTTTCATTTGTGTGGATGTTTCTCCTACATATAGAAGTCCACATGGGCACTTCAAAACGTATATGACATAGTTGCTGTCACAAGTGAAAAAAACCAGTATGGGAATATGTTCCCCAGATCGTGGGTGAGTCAGGAAAGAGCCCTTAATGACGCTAGAGCAATGTATACATCCAAGGCAGGGAAAAGTTCCCTGTCTCATGGTAGCGAGAACATTTTGTTTCAATTCTCTCTTGTCACTACCTATGTCAGCTTTAACGATCTTATCACGGATATTCTGCCCTCTCTTATAACATACCATAGGTCAACTTTGGAACTCATTGATTGTGGGTAAGAATCACTTACAATGTGACAATGTTTATTTATTACCGCTCTGATTTTATGTACCCACGGGTAGTACTTTCCATAGTACTAAAAGTACATGGCTTCTTTTTAGGTTTTTTTTCAGCTGTATGTGGGTTCCTGTAACAGATGTGGGGGATATCCCCTTTCTCTAAATTTAACAGACATTTAATTTAATCTGATTTCGCACTGTTCTGGATCACCCACAATACATCTCACCCGCTGGTATTAAGAATATGGTAACGACCATTTTGTGTTGGTGGGGTGGTTGCTGGTATAAAAAACTATGCTATTGTGGTCGGTATCCTTGATGTATAGATCAGTGTCAACCTTATTGCCTTCACCCCTGATCACCCACGTGTCAAAAAAGGAGATCCGATCCATATCAAAATGCAAAGTAAACTGTAGCTCTGGCCACACTGAGTTAATGAAGTTGGTAAATTGCAATAGGGTTCGAACATCGCACCGTCACACGCAGAATACATAGTCAATAAAAAGGCGCCAAAAGATGCAATATTGTATGTATAGTGGATTGGAGTAGATAAAATCCTGTTCGAACTGTGCAATATATCAGTTTGCATATCGCGGTGTGGCCTTCAAATCCATCGCAGTTCCACATTGCTGTTGGTAGAAAGTGTCCTGAAATAAAAAATAATTATGTTACAGCACAATAGTTAAAAGGGAGAGAAAGGGGGGGCGTGGCCTGCAGCTGGATGGTGTAGACGTGATCCACCACTGCTCCTGCGGATGGGATCTAATCCTCCCTTATCCACCGCCACAGTGCCCCAGTTTCTGCACCATTGTGCTCCACGCACCACCCAACCTTGTTTGAGCCAAGTGGGAAGCTTTTATGACCTGGGTGGCCCAAGATACATTCGCGGCCTAGTCGTTCAGACGGATCCCCGGCCTCGATTTTCAGCCGCAGTGCGGCCAGAGTGCAGGCGCTTCGTCTCAGAGGCCCTCGGACCCCAGCGAAGCCTGGAGGGGATCGAGCGGAGACCAAGCTCCAACAGGTCAGCGCTCTCCCCTCTGCCTCCCCTCACTCACCAACTTAGAAGAGGGACAGGAGGGGGCGCCATCTTGGAGGCGGCGCTCTCCTTCTTCAGCATCCTCCTGTACAGGAGAAGGGATCCTCTGTGCCTGACGTCCACCGGATTCATAGGGGTGCCCTTTCCTGGGAGGGAGAGGGCCACACAAGATCTCTGTTTATCTGATTGAAGGCGCAGCCTTGCTGGGGAGCGTGTCCGGTTGCCGACGGTGATGACTGCTTGAAGGAGCCGCTCTCGCTACACATCCTTTTATGATCATATGGGAAAGAAAATGGCATCGAAAAAGACCCCTAATCCTCCCCGATCCCCCTCGCCTGCTAGGACCCTGGACCAGTGCTGGATTCGCACATCAAGTCCGGCGCTTCCACCTCGCAGCAACAAGGTGCAGAGGGCAGCCCGCCATTCCTCCCTCCCCCCGCTGTATTCCCACGCCTTGACCAGGGAGAAGGACTCAGTGCCACTCACCCCTGCTGGACCTCTTCCAGGATCCGGGCCGCTGTCCACAGTGTCTGTACGTGGTTCACCTGACCTGGGGCTTTCGCCGTCCGCCCTGGACTTTCGGCCTGCCGCTGCTGGAAGAATGGATCCCGCCATGATGGCTCCTGGATCCTTCCCCAAGAGGACGACTGCAATTAAAGGTACTGCGACCACCAGGGGACGGGATATTATCCCAGGGGACCCTACATCCAAACTCCCTGGGACCCCCCACATGAGCCCCGGAAAAACGTGCAGTCCCCAGCCCCTCCATTGCTGGACCAGGGGGACAGCAGCTCTCCTCTCCCTTCTGACATCTGGGCCAGATCCCCAAACCCTCCATCACTTGTTGTTGCGGACCCTTCACCCCTGTCTGAACCTCTGCAGCCCTGGGCGAGCTATTTTAGTCGCTTCCCTACAAAAGATGACTTTCGGGTTCTTATTTCTGAAGTTGCGGAAGCCTGCAGAGCTGAAATTGCGGCAGTCCGCACCGATATTAAACATGTGGTGGACCGGGTTGACTGCCTAGAGATGCCCATGATGATACCAGGCAGTATATTTCCACGCTTCATGAATCCATTTCTGCCCAAACAGCTGTGCTCAGGGGTATGGGGCGGCATTTAGAGGACTTGGATAACAGAGGGCGCTGGAACAATATCCGAGTTCGGGGTCTTCCTGAGGCCACCGGTGACGAAGATCTCTTTGCTACACTGGAAGCCATCATCGCACAAGATCAAGCTGGACAGAGCTCACAGAGCACTCAAACCTAAGCGATCTGCGGCACGTCCTAGGGACGTAATTTGTTGTGTACACGATTTTGCCCTTAAAGAATCTATCATGGCTAAGGCAAGAACTCTACGCAACTTTGACTTTGATGGCGCCCCAGTTCAATTGTTTCCGGACCTATCATGGTTCACACTCCAGAAAAGGAGACACCTACAGCCTCTCCTCATGTTACTTAGAGACCGCCAGATTGCATATTGCTGGGGATTCCATTTCACGATGACGGTTCGTCATCAAGGAAGAACAGAGACTCTCCGTTCCTTTTCGGATCTTCAACCTTTCTGCGAGGCACTTGGAATCCCTATTCCTGACATGTCGGACTGGGAGTTTGAGTCTCCGGCATTTGGTCTTCTGTAACCAGAAAAAGAAGACCTGGTCCAAGTGTGTCCTCTTCCCCGCGGTCTCCTCTACCATCAGGACATCGCCCATCTGCTTGACCACCAATGGCTGAGGGGAATTGGTTTTCCAGAACTAGTCCTTAACCCCTTTCATCCTCAGGGTTGAGGGTCCCGGAAGGGTCCCCATTTTTGATCGCTTATTCCTCCTGTTTAGCCAATCATTGTTTTCTTGTTGCTACACTACGGTGCAGGCCCTTAGAAAGCTCCACCTAGGTGTATCCTGTTTTAGTTTCTCTCAAATAATTGTAGTTGGCATTCTGGTTAGCCTTCACCTGTAGGCTTCTGACACTTACACCCCCGAAAGGGCTTTTTTTTTTTTTGCCCTAGCAGGGATTACATCCCTGGAAAAAGCGGCTTATTGCTATCTGTTTGTCTGTCTTTGTGTTGTCCCGTCCTGTCTTTTCCCCCCTCCCCCTTGTGTTCTCTCTCTTGTTGCAGATATCTGAACTTCCTTGCCTGTGGAGAGCGTGTACTTCAACTCTGCCTTTGACCCGTTGTCCGACTAGTGGGAATCTCCTGATATATACGGACCTCCTTGGTGAGCTGTACCCTACATACATTGTGCACCATTTCATTCCCACACGATGAGGTGTATAACCTTTAATGTCAAGGGGCTTAACTCCAACGCCAAGAGGAAACTCTTGCTTTTGGAATTGAAATCCCTTAAGGCGGACATTGTGTTTTTACAAGAAACACACTTTGATGGCGGCTCCTCCTTCTGGTTTGCTTCTCACCTTTATCCTACTGTTTACTCGGCTACTCACAGCCGTCGGAGGGCAGGTGTTGGTATCTTGGTGTCTGCACAGTGTCCCCTCAGGATTGAATCTTCAATATTAGATCCACAGGGCCGTTACATTATACTCAGATTATTGGAAGGAGCGGACATGGGCCAAATCACCTGGTCAGATCATGCTCCTGTACTAGTAGACATTAGTAGTGGGTCGGGTCATATACGCCATTGCCACTGGAGACTTAATGACTCCTTCCTGAAACAACCTACCATTAGGGAGGAACTACGTGATCATCTGAAGACGTATTTTGAACTCAATGAGGGATTGGTAGGGGATATCCGCCCTTTGTGGGAAGCGCATAAAGCGGTCATGAGGGGCCATGCAATTTGTTCGAAATTAAAGAAGGATTCGACTGCTTTAGTCAAGACCCTTAAGTCCCGCCTTCAAACACTAGAAGGCAAGATGGCTGCTCACCCCTCACGCTGCACACTGAGACAAATAGTTGATACTAGGACCCAATTGAAGACCCTGGCCTTAGGTCGCGTCAGTAAGTTGTTACTTTACACTCGACAGCGCTATTATGCCTGGGGGAACAAACCCCACACTTTGCTGGCCAGACAACTTAGGGATCACAGGTCCCAAGTGGGGCCGAATGCCATTAGGGGATCTGATGGAACAATCCACTATGACCCCAGGGTGATTGCGGAGCAGTTCTCAGCCTATTATTTCTCCCTATATAACTTGCCCTCCGACCTTCCCAAGGATGAAGGACTGAGAGATAGTATACTCCGGTCTTATTTGGCATCCTGTCACCTTCCTACCCTATCGGCTTCAGACCTTGCTGCCCTTAATAGTCCGATCGTATCGGAAGAGATTGAGGAGGTAGTGGAACATCTTCCTGAGGGTAAATCCCCAGGGCCTGATGGCTTTTCCTACAAATATTATAAGACCTTTAAGGCTGAGCTACTCCCTCACTTAGTTACCCTATTTAATCATTTCCTAGGGGGCAATGCTGTCCCTGCCTCAATGTCTCACTCGTATCTCACAATGATCCCGAAGCCTGGGAAGGATCCGCACGAATGTCCTAACTATAGGCCCATTGCCCTACTTAACTCAGAGCTTAAGATTTTCACCAAAACCCTGGCTACCCGACTAAACGTCTTTCTCCCCTCCCTGATTCATAAAGATCAGGTGGGATTTGTCCCGGGCCGTCAGGGGGCCGACAACACACGAAGAAACATTGACCTGATAGATGTCATATCTCGCTCGGGGGAGGAGGAATTGCTTCTTAGTTTGGATGCAGAAAAGGCATTCGACCGTTTAGGTTGGCCATTCCTCTTTGCTACCCTCCAGGCTTACGGTCTTTCTGGCCCATTTGTTAAAGCCATCCATAGTCTATACTCCTCGCCCACAGCGACGATCAGACTTCCTCATGCTCAATCTCGACCCATAAACATTGCTAATGGTACGAGGCAGGGTTGCCCCCTATCTCCTCTGCTTTTTGCCATGTGTATCGAACCCCTGGCGGCCAAGATCAGGGCTTGCCCAGATATTAGAGGTGTTATGGTCAAGGATAGGGAGTTTAAGCTATCGCTATATGCTGACGACATTCTCCTTACCCTTACCAAGCTTCACATTTCCTTACCGAATCTCCACTCCATCCTACAGGAGTTTGGTCGTCTTTCGGGGTATAAGGTCAACATTCATAAAATGGAGGCCCTCCCTCTTAATCTTTCTCTGGCGGCCCTGAGCTCTCTCAAAGTGAACTTTCCCTTCCATTGGAAGATGGACTCACTGCGATATTTGGGGGTTGACCTCACTCCCCGATATGGTGAGCTTTACAGAGCTAATTTCCCATGCATATACACAGAGATCAGGGATCTTCTAGATAGATGGCACCCTCTCCCACTCTCTCTCATAGGGCGTATTGCTGCGACTAAAATGACGATTCTACCCAAGCTTTTGTACCTTTTTGAGACCTTACCGATTAAAGTCCCTCTTAAAGACCTGAGATCCACTCATTCCCACCTCCTCAGATTCATATGAGCAGGCGGGCGACACAGAATTCCGAGGTCGGTTCTTCTATCTAGTAGGCATCAGGGCGGTCTGGGGGTTCCGGACCTAATTAAATATTACTGGGCGGCCCAGCTACGCTCTGTTACGTCTTGGGCTTCCTTGCACCCTTATTCTGTCTGGATGCAGGTAGAAAGACTCTGGCTAGCTCCAGTACACCCTAACTCCATGTTATGGGCTGGGCCTGACTGGACTCGGCCAGACAAGGATCTTCTAGGGCCCATGGCGTGTACCAGACGCATCTGGCAGCAGTGTAGTAGTAAATTCCCTCTAGAGTCCACCCATTCAGCCATGACCTCCTTCCTATATCACCCCGCGCTTCCTGCTAGTCTTGTCACGTCTACAACGAGACCGTGGTTTCAACTGGGGGTGTTTCGGTTCGCTGATATTGTGGACCCCTTCACTAGGGTCCTCCTACCATTCACTACCCTGCAGGCCAAATATGATCTCCCACCTTCTTCCAACTTTTTCTATATCCAGATTAGGCACTTTGCCCAGTCCATCTTTTCGGGGGTTACGGTTTCCCTTCCGACTCCCTTTAAGCGCATATACAGGGAAGGGGTACATGCGAAAGGTTTAATTTCTGAGATTTACTCTATATTGCTGACTCCCTTCCTTGATCAGGCTCAAAGGCATTCCTACATGGTGAGGTGGGAGGAGTATTTAGGGAGGGCCTTGCCGGACGCACCTTATATGGAGGAGGGCAGCGAAATCATCTATGTCGGTACTTCATAAGGAGAACCAATATAAAATCTTAATGTACTGGTATCACACGCCTGACCTCCTCCATAGAATGAATCCTGTAGTTCTGGGTGATTGTTGGAGATGTGGCTTACATAGGGGTACATTGCCTCACATTTTCTGGGATTGTCCCAAGATAGGCCCTTACTGGACTGAAGTAGGCGCTCTCCTGACAGACGTTTTTGGAACTGAAATCCGACCGGACCCTCTGTCCTTCCTGCTTAATGTGGTCCCCAAACAAGTCAAAAAGCATGCACTCAAGCTGCTGCTATTGATACTAACAGCAGCTCGTTGTCTAGTCTCCCGATCGTGGAAATTCTATTATTGATTTTAGCGCTAATTACATACACCTCTGCCTTTACTTATACCTGAAGACATCAGACGCACATTACTGTTACGAATAAGAACCTTTCGAAACGTCGAGTCCTGTATTGTCTATGCACTATTGCTCAATAAAGATGGAGAAATTGACACTTCAAAAAATGAGTGCTGGAGCCTGAAATTTCTAATTTTGTCGCTATACCTGAACAAGGAGGTTGAAAAAACCAAGGCACCGAGCACGCGGATACATCTTCACCGCAGAAATAGTGAGCCGGTATCTTCACTTTACATGTTTCTACCTTGCTCAAAGGTTTATTTTTCACCGTGACTCACCGATCCGCAACAGAAGCAAGTCCTCTCCTCAAAGAAATTGAGCTGAATCTAGCCGACATTAAGGACTCCTCTCTTTAAACCATACAAGGTGAGGCTGACTTGTGTGAACTCTGCTATGGCTTTCTGCTTATCACCGGAATGAAGATCTAAAGCAGATCAGGTATTCTCGGATACTGATAAATATGTACCACAAGAAACATCTAATGCTACTGATATGTATGAACTGGAAAGAGTCCTCAATCAGGAAACAAGGCTCTGGTGGGACCATACAACTTTGGTCAACTATCTAGAAAAAAATATGATCCCAAGAGGATTACGCATAAAGAAAATTCCAACTACCATCTTCTCGGAGCAATTTGTGCTCGAATGGAATCAAATACTCACGGACTGCTCAACTAAATTAATGACACTCATTGTCAGATATGAGGGGGAAAAACTACAAGATCTACAAACGGATATTAATATATTAAAATCAAAACTAAACAGACCTGAAAATATACAGGAATACGAAATGTTACAAAAAAACATGAGCGCTAACATAAAGGAAATGGAAGAACACATTATTGAAACAAAGCATAGAAAATTCCAAAGAGACTTATTTGACTATAAACACGACCAGCTATACGAATGGGGTAGCAGGGAGAACCCCTTCTCCACCCCGAAATTCATCCTCAAAAAAGAAGAAAAATATGAATAAAAAAGGCAAAGTACAAGGATATTCACCAAAAGGGAACTTTTCTTCGGAACTGGATACCATGGAACTCAGTGATTTATCTCAAGATTCAACACAAGAGCTTCCTCAAGAAAAATCAAGAGAAAGATCTAAAACAACATACTAAAAAAAGAATAAACCAACAAAAAATTACCATCCAGCAAAAAACGAATCCGCAGAGCGGGACGCAAACATAGAAAAGGGACATTCAATGGCAACCCGACAGAAGAGGAGGTAACTAATGTATGTATAATTGGAGACAAAAGTATTAACAACGATGTGATCAACTTCTCCAAAGAGACTTTAACCCAAGATCAAATGTATGTTTTAAGATTAGGCTTGAACTTTGTTCCATGTGTTAATTTTGATTTGTTTATGACGCTATTAGATATAAACAGGTTTATCAGACAATTAACAGTTTCTTTGATATCCATCCCCCTGAATGCCCTACCAACGCGTCGGATACTCCAACCATACACAACCAATTTGTTGGTATGGAATTTCAGGAGCAATTATCTTTGACATGCAATTATCTTTGACATGCATGCCAGGGGGAGAGTGAACAAGCAATTAACTACCCTACTATGCAAAATTTCAAAACGCCTAACCCCCATTTCTATCCATTGATGTCCCGCACTCCAAACATGGATGTGTTTCAGGAACTGGTCGAGAATGAATTAAAACAGGTGCATGATACTCTCAAGGACGCCAGCATATCCCACAATATCTCCAAAAAACAAAAAACAAGCTCTTAAGGAGCTATCAGATAACAAAAAAATAATTATAAAAATGGCAGATAAAGGGGGATCTGTTGTCGTCCTTGACAGATAAGTATATCATGATCAAATGATGAATATTTTGGGAGATCCAGACACCTATATTAAACTCCCTTCAAATCCTATTGCAAAATATCAAATAGAATATAGACAAATTCTAGCAATAGGTTTAAACCATGCCTTCATAACACAAAAACAATATGATTACATGATGTAGATTATCCAATTACCCCGATCATGCATGCAGTCCCTAAAACCCATAAAAATCTAAATCCACCACCCTTGCGCCCTATAGTTAGTGGCATTGGGTCTCTAACTGAAAGACTTGGTAATTGGCTCGATTGTATTATCCAACCTATGGTCAAGAGGACACTGGGTTACATCAGGGACACATCAGAAATCCTTAGGTCATTTTACAATAAAAAATGGAAATCACAATACAGATGGCTTACGGTAGATGTAGTAGCGTTATATCCCTCAATCCCACACTCCATTGCATTAGAAGCTCTGGAGTTTCATCTCCACAAGTATAGTGGATATGGGGATGATTTTATAGATTATGTCCTTGATGTAACCCGCTTCCTCATGTCTTATAATTATTTTTCATTTGACAATATGTTTTTCCTCCAAACACAGGGAGTCTCAATGGGGGCCAAATATTCCCCAGCCCTGGCGAATCTGACTATGATCTACTGGGAGCAAAAATATATATACAGCACTGACAATCACTTTTCTCATAGTCTGAACTGGTACGGCAGGTACATCGATGATTTGCTCATAATATGGAGCGACAATGTACCTGCCGTACAACAGTTCATTCAGTACCTACAAAACAATCCTTATAATCTCAAATTTACATATAGTCAGGATTCTAGTGAGATAAATTTTCTGGACTTAAAACTTACAGGTATTCCAGATCAAATTATCCAAACAGAAACATACAGAAAGGAGATTGCGGGCAAAACTATTTTAAGGGCAAATAAAACCAGAGAATTCCTCCTGTTCAACAATAACAAAAGATATAAAAGGATAAAGGAGGACATAATGAAGGACAAGAATAAGACAGTACAACCAACTTTGGTACTAACCTACAGCCGACAATATAATATAATCCAAGATATAATTAAAAAATACCTTCCGGTGTTGTATGAAGACAATATATTGAATATAGTACTGAAAGAAGGCTGCAGGATAGTATCAAAGAGACCCCCAACAATAGGCAATTCCCTGTCCCCTTCCATGTTTGTACGAGAAAATAATCTGCAAACTGACACATGGTTGACATACAAAGGGTTCACACGCTGCGGTAGTCAGCGATGTCGCACATGCAATTATGTGCAAAACACAAAGACGTTTTCCAACACAGATCACACACAGACTTATAACATCAAGTCTTACATCAACTGCAATACGAGAGCAGCAGTTTATGCGATCAGGTGTGAACAATGCGATAAAATGTATATAGGGTGTACTATAAGAAAATTCAAAAATAGAATTCTGGAACATTTTAATTATATAGACAATCCCTCCTACACTAATATATCAAATGTGGCAAGACATTTTATTGAAAAACATAACCGCAGCCCCAAGTATTTTAAAACATATGCCATTGAACATGTAAAAACCTCTACTAGAGGAGGGGACATAAAACATCAGGTAAATTTAAGAGAGGCCTTTTGGATATTTAAACTAGAAACTAAATATCCAAAGGGTCTAAATATGAGAAAGGAAATTATGCACTTTTATTAGGGTTATTTTTCCTACTGTTGGTATATACATACAGATGCCTGCAGACACAAGAGCCTCAGTATGTATGGTTTATTACCAAGTCTAATACAATATCGAATAGTTATATGCTCAAAGCCAAATTTGAAACTAACGCAACTTCCATGTGAACAAGTACTTATCATATGCAGTGAACTTGAAAGCAGAGTTTTCTTGATTTTTTGTCCCTATTGTTTTATCTGCCTGCTATTTAACTTTTAATGTTAGAAAAACATTTTGTATGTATAGAATTATGTTTTTAAAGTAACATTAAACAAATCTCTGGAAGCCAGATATTCAATTGGAAAGAATCTGATGTTTCAGGTGATAGGTATTAGAGACAAATGCTGCGCAAAGGGGAAGATACACATCTACTTTTTCTACTCCCCTCCCCCACGCCTCACACGGTGAGAAGTGGGAGTGATTTTAGCGCTAATTACATACACCTCTGCCTTTACTTTTACCTGAAGACATCAGACGCACATTACTGTTACGAATAAGAACCTTTCGAAACGCGTCAACAGCATACACCAGAGAGAATGTGAGTCCTGCATTGTCTATGCACTATTGCTCAATAAAGATGGAGAAATTGACACTTCAGAAAGTGAGTGCAGGAGCATGAAATTTCTAATTTTGTCGCTCAAAATCTATTACCCTGAATCTGCAGTTTACAGAAACACCCCATGTGTGCTCAAAAACGGATGTATGGCAGCACAGCAGGCTTCAGAGTTGAAGGTGCACCATATGGCTTTTGGAGAGCGGCTTTAGCTGGAATGGTAATTGGGAGCTATGTCTCATATGAAGACACCCTGAGGTGGCTCTAGAGTGGAAACACCCAAAAAGTGACCCCATTCCGGAAACTACACCCCACAATATTTCAAGGTGTGTAGTGAGCACTTTTATCCATCAGGCGTTTCACAGAATTGGAAACGCTTGGCTGTGAAAATGAAAAATATACATTTTTTACAGAAAAAGTTGCCTTACACCCACATTTTTCACTTTCACAAGGAGTAACAGGACAAAATGCACCCCACATTTTGTTCCCCATTTCCCCTTGAATGCACCAACACCCCATATGTGCTCAAAAAATGATGTATGGGCGCATGGCAGGGTTCAAAAGGGAAGTAGCGACATGACATAGGGGGCTTTTGGAGGACATATTTTGCAGGATTGGCTTTTGGGAGCTATGTCGACACCCTGAAAAATCACTATTTTTTCCAGATAAATTTACTTTAGGCCTAAATTTTTAACTTTCACAAGGGGTAAGTGGAGAAAATGCACCCCCTATTTTATTGCCCATTTTCTCCTGATTACAGCAATACCACATATTATGTGCTTGTATACTGCTATATGGACGTACCACAGGGGTCAGAAGGAAAGGAGCACCAAATGGCTTCTGGAAGGCAGATTTCTCCAGATTAATTAAACACACCCCGAGGTGGCCCTAGACTGGAAACCCCCAAAAAGTCACCCAATTCCGGAAACTACACCCCTCAAGAAATATTTCAAGGTGTGTAGTGAGTATTTTGACCCATCAGGTGCTTCACAGAATTAGGAAACACTTGGCTGTGAAAATAAAAAATGACAATTTTTTCCAGAAAAAGTTGCTTTACACCCACATTTTACTCTTTCACAAGGGAAAACAAGACAAAATGCACCCCACATTTTGTTCCCCATTTCCCCCCGAATACTCCAACACCCGATATGTGCTAAAAAAATGATGTATGGGTGCATGGCAGAGTTCCAAAGGGAAGTAGCGCCATAGGGCTTTTGAAGGAATGATTTTGCAGGATTGGCTTTTGGGAGCTATTTTGCATATGAAGACACCCTGAGGTACCCCTAGAGTGAAAACCCCCCAAAAGCGACCCCATTATGGAAACTACACCCCTCAAGGAACATTTCAAGATGTATAGTGAGAACTTTGTCCTCAAAGGTGATTCATAGAATTGGCTGTAAAAATGATAAAATTAAAATAATTTCCAGAAAAAGTTGCTTTACACACACATATTTCACTTTCACAAGGGGTCACAGGACAAATGCAACCCACATTTTGTTACCCATTTCCGCCCGAATACGCCAACACCACAAATGTGCTAAAAATATGATGTATGGCCGCACAGCAGGCTTCAGAGTGGAAGGAGCTCCATATGGGGGTTAGGAGAGAGGATTTAGCTGGAATGGTAATTGGGAGCTATGTCACATATTAAGACACCCTAAGGTGACCCTAGAGTGGAAACCCCCAAAAAGTAACCCCATTCAGGAAACTACACCCCTCAAGGAATATTTCAAGGTGTGTAGTGAGCACTTTGACCCATCAGGCGTTTCAAAGAATTAGGAAACGTTTGGCTGTGAAAATGAAAAAATTTTTTTTTTTACAGAAAACGTTGCCTTAAACCCCACATGTTTCACATTCACAAGGGGTAACAGGACAAAGTGCACCCCACATTTCAAAATGTGTTCTGAGAACTTTGTCTTCAAAGGTGATTCATGGAATTGGCTGTGAAGATGAAAAATTACTATTTTTTCCCCAAAAATTGATTTTAGGCCCACATTTTTCACTTTCACAAGGGGTAACTGAAGAAAATGCACACCCTAATACCAATACCACATATGTGCTTGTATACTGCTTTATGGGCATACCTCAGGGGTCAGAAGGAAAGGAGCACCAAATGGCTTCTGGAAGGCAGATTTCTCCTGAATAATTGACAGGCGCCATCTTGCAATTGAATACACCCTGAGGTGGCTCTAGAGTGGAAACCCCCAAAAAGCCACCCCATTCCGGAAACTACACCCCTCAAGGAATATTTCAAGGTGTGTAGTGAGCACTTTGACCTATCAGGCTTTCACAGAATTAGGAAACGCTTGGCTGTGAAAAGGAAAAATTTTAATTTTTTCCAGAAAAAGTTGTTTTACACTCATATTTTACACTTTCTCAATGGAAAACAGGACAAAATGCACCCCACATTTTGTTCACCATTTCCACCCGAATATGCCAACATCCGATATGTGCTCAAAAAATGATATATGGGCGCTTGGCAGGGTTCCAAAGGGAAGAAGCGCCATAGGGCTTTTGGAGGACAGATTTTGCAGGATTGGCTTTTGGGAGCTATGTTGCATATGAATACACTCTGAGGTAGCCCTAGAGTGAAAACCCCCCAAAAGTGACCCCATTCTGGAAATTACACCCCTCAAGGAACATTTCAAGATGTGTAGTGAGAACTTTGTTCTCAAAGATGATTCATGGAATTGGCTGTGAAAATGAAAAAATTAAAAATTTTCCTGAAAAAGTTGCTTTACACCCACATTTTTCACTTTCACAAGTGCTAACAGTTCATTTCCCCCCCAATATGCCAACACCACATATGTGCTCAAGAAATGATTTATGGGCGCAATGCAGGGCTCTAGATTCAAACAGCTAAATAAAGAATTAGATAACCTGAATTGGCAGACATGGATTTTAGGTGCCATGCCGCATTAAATAAATTCCTGAGGTCCTCAGAAAAAAAAAAAAGAAAAAAAAAAGAATTTACCCCATTTCGGAAAGAGCACCCCTGTGTGAACATTTTAAGTGGTGGAAAGGGTACTTTTTTTTTTAACAAACAGGCATCTCAGATGGCAGAATTACTTGAGAGAAGCATTTCAAAGCACGCATTTATAAAAAATTACTAACAGACCCCAATTTTTCACTTTCACAAGGGGTTAAAGGAGAAAATGCACCCCATTATATGTTCCCCATTTTGCAAACACCCCATATGTGCTTGTAGCCTGCTGTATGGGCGCACAGAAGGGCTCTAGAGGTAAAGTGCAAAATATGTTGTTTGCAGGCCCGAATTGGCAGACATGGATTTTAGCTGCCATGTCGCATTTAAAAATGTTCCTGAGATCTCCAGAAATGACAGACCCCAAGAAGTGATCCCATTTCGGAAAGAGCACTCCCGTACGAACATTTTAAGTAGTGGAAAGGGTACTTTTTAGCAAACAGGTGTCTCACAGAAGGCAGAATTACTTGAGAGAAGCATTTCAAAGCACATATTTGTAAAAATAAAACATTACAAGCAGACCAAAATATTTCACTTTCACAAGAGGTTAAAGTTGAAAATGCACCCCAGTATATGTTCCCCGTCTTCTCCCCATTTTGCGAAAACCCCATATGTGCTCGTAGCCTGCTCTATTGGCGCACAGCAGGCCTCTAGAGGCAAAGTGCAAAATATGTTTTTTGCAGGCCTGAATTAGCAGATACGGATTTTAGCTGCCATGTCGCATTTAAAAAATTTCATGAGATCACCAGAAATGACAAACCCCAAGAAGTGACCCCATTTCAGAAACAGCACCCCCGTACGAACATTTTAAGTGGTGGAAATAGCACTTTTTAGCAAACAGGTGTCTCACAGAAGGCAGAATAACTTGAGACAAGCATTTCAAAACACACAATTGTAAAAATGAAAAATTACTAGCAGAACCCAATTTTTCACTTTCACAAGGGGTTAAAGAAGAAAATGCACCCCAGTATATGTTCCTCATTTGGCGAACACCCCATATATGCTCATAGCCTTCTGTATTGGCACACAGCAGGCCTCTAGAGGCAAGGTTCAAAATATGGTTTATGCAGGCCTGAATTGGCAGACATGAATTTTAGCTGCCATGTCGCATTTAAACAATTTCCTGAGGTCCCCAGAAATGAAAAACGCGAACAAGTGACCCCATTTCGGAAATAGAACCCCCATACGAACATTTTAAGTGGTGGAAAGGGAACTTTTTAGCAAACAGGTGTCTCACAGAAGTCAGAATTACTTGAGACAAGCATTTTAAAGCACATATTTGTAAAAATGAAAAATTACTAGCAGACCCCAATTTTTCACTTTCACAAGGGGTTAAAGGAGAAAATGCACCCCAGTATATGTTTCCAGTTTTGCGAACACCCCATATGTGCTCATAGCCAGCTGTATTGGCGCACAGCAGGCCTCTAGAAGCAAAGTGCAAAATATTGGCAAACATGGATTTTAGCTGCCATGTCGCATTGAAAAAATCCCCAGAAATGACAAACCCCAAGAAGTGACCCCATTTCAGAAAGAGCACTCTCGTACGAACATTTGAAGTGGTGGAAAAATTACTAGCAGACCCCAATTTTTCACTTTCACAAGGGGTTAAAGGAGAAAATGCACCCCAGTATATGTTCCCCATTTGGCGAACACCCCATATATGCTTGTAGCCTGCTGTATGGGCGCACAGAAAGCCTCTAGAGGCAAAGTGCAAAATGTTTTTTTTCAGCCTGAATTAGCAGACATGGATTTTAGCTGCCATGTCACATTTAAACAATTTTCTGAGGTCCCCAGAAATGAAAAACCCCAAGAAGTGACCCCATTTCAGAAAGAGCACTCCCGTACGAACATTTGAAGTGGTGGAAAGAGTACTTTTTAGCAAAAAGGTGTCTCATAGAAGGCAGAATTACTTGAGAGAAGCATTTCAAAGCACACATTTGTAAAAAATTTAAATTTACTAGCAGACCCAAATCTTTCATTTCACAAGGGATTAAAGGAGAAAATGCACCCCAGTATATGTTCCCCGTTTTGCGATCACCCCATATGTGCTTGTAGCCTGCTGTATGGGCGCACAGAAAGCCTCTAGAGGCAAAGTGCAAAATGTTTTTCATGCCTGAATTAGCAGACATGGATTTTTAGCTGCCATGTCACATTTAAACAATTTCCTGAGGTCCCCAGAAATGAAAAACCCCAACAAGTGACCGCATTTCGGAAACAGCACTCCCGTACGAACATTTTAAGTGGTGGAAAGGGCACTTTTTTTTTTAGCAAACAGGTGTCTCATTGAAGGCAGAATTACTTGAGACAAGCATTTCAAAGCACTCATTTGTAAAAATGAAAAATTACTAGCAGACCCCAATTTTTCACTTTCACAAGGGGTTAAAGGAGAAAATGCACCCCAGTATATGGAGAAGTAATAGTGGCTCTCCCAGGGTTATATGTACTACAAACCCTCTGACGGCATATAACACCACGTGTATTAATGAGCGCCACTGTACCTGGTAACACTACCTAGCGATATTGGACCAACTTACTACCTTCTGGACTATTATCCTCTATTTGTTTTTTATATATACATTTTATTTTATCCTCTTTACTTTTGGACAAATATCATTGTATTTCTTGGACACTTTCGAACTATTATTCTCATCGATTACATTTTCCATATTTTCATCGACTTTATATGGTTTCACCGATTATTTATTCTCATTGATTATATATTTTTTCATCGATTTTACATATATTTTTATCTAATACACCGATACCTCACCATTCCCCCCCCCACCACCATCCCAATTTTTTCCAGCACTACACACAACCATGTCCTTTTTCCTATGAACTAATACTTTTAAACATACTTAGTTCCCACTATAATGCCCTAATCCATATTTTAAACCAATAAGAAAGCAGCCATCGTGATAACCTTAATAAACTTTTAATAATAACCTTTGTAAATAACCAACAATAAATAAATAAATACCCTATAAAAACCAGATATAGAGTGCCTGCCTATTTTTTACCTTTAACTATTTCTGCACCCCAGTATATGTTCCCCGTTTTGCGAACACCCCATATGTGCTCATAGCCTGCTCTATTGGCGCACAGCAGGGCTCTAGAAGCAAAGTGCAAAATATGGTTTTTGCAGGCCTGAATTGGCAGACATGGATTTTAGCTGCCATGTCGCAATTGAAAGATTTCCTGAGATCCCCAGAAATGGCCATCCCCAAGAAGTGACCCTATTTCGGAAAGAGCACTCCCACATGAATATTTTAAGTGGTGGAAAGGGTACTTTTTTTTCTGGGGGAGGGGAGTTGGGGACTCCAAGACGGCGCACGCCTCGGGATGTGTAAAAGCTCAAGTTCTCGCGAGAACTTGAGCTCCTTCTCCCTAGCTAAGAGCACCGGGCTCTGTTTGGATGCGCTCTTAGCCAGGGAGAAGAAAACTGCGCCCTTTACAAATTCTAGTCACCGCCTACTTGAACCAAATCGCCTCATTAGCATATAATGCGCCAGAACTACCGGAGACCACTGCAGTGTTAGATAATGTAACTGTTTCTATACATGTTTTTTCATGAAAGTTCCTCTTTAACAAATTTGCTGTGGGGCCCAATCATTTCTAGTTACGCCACTGCTCAAAGAAATACTAAATTCCTACATATCTATGAGTTCTCAGAAACTAGACGTACACTAGAAATGGCGACTGTAGAGAATTTCGAGGATTTCTTCTTAGCAAAGTGGTCTAAAATCACATCCGCTTCTTGTCAGCATGGCACCAGTCCCTGTGTTGTGTCTGGTGCCACTGAAGTGAATTGGGCTCAGCTGCAATACCACACACAACCTGTAGACAGATGCGGTGCTATTACTGGAATCTCCTAAAACCCCTGTAAGCAAATCCAATGTCTTGGCCCAGAGTGTAATGCTTATTTTTTGTTATTTCTCGCTTCCTAACCACTTTTCAGTTGTCTATACTACACTACTGCTAAGTCAACCAAGAACTCGGGTTGTAACGTAATCCCGCCTAGTTACGCACGCATGCGCAAGCGCCAGTCGTGTCGCTTTGCAATTACTGATGACGCGATGACGCGATGACGCGACCTTCAGGCGCATGCGCAGTACTGGTTGCTGAGTCCCCGAGAGGTGTCGTTGGGCACCGGCTGGAAAAGAGCGCCCTTTACGATCTACCGCCCAGCTGCTGAGGCAGTGTCACCATAACAATCCTGCACAGCGCCGTATGCAGAGCTCAGGGACGGTGCCTGATGTCGTTCCCGCCTGTGGACAACTTGCTCACTTCCTGGAGGTAATGCAGACAGGAGCTGGGAGCGCACAGTTTCAAATCTGATGGCTGTCGTCTAAGTATCACGTCAGCCGGCGATCCCAGGCTGGCAGATCTCTCTCCACATTGTCTATGTCTTGCTGTGTTGCAGGCCATGAAGACTGACTAGAGACCTCCTATAAGGATATGTCTACCGATGTTTTCAGAATATTTGGAGGTCCTCATTAGATACTAAGCATGAGTGTGGTGTCTGCAGAGGTGAACAGTGCTCTACCGGATGAGATCATGGAGACGGGCATGTCCGCAGTGGACGAAGACAGCATTGAAGCCATCACCGTCACCTCTCCCATGGCCGAGGAAGTGCCCATGGAAACCGACCTGGAAGAAATAGTGGAAGTGAGCAGCAGTGGAGAATGCATTGCTACGTCCTTGGTTAAGGAAGCCGTTACCAGCTCGAGTAATCATGGAGGTCACCTGACGGCGGTGGTAAGCGTGGCGTCGAAGCCCAGTCCTGGACCATCGGCCACCGCCATGAAGACTGTCCTGCAGAGCGGCATACACAAGTTGGGGACCCCTCTGTCTGGGCAAGTGATCCTTAACAAGGCGTCTGAGCTGACGGCCGGCAGTCGGATGATAACGCAGGAGAAGGTGTATTTGACGACTCTGGGGAAAGGAAGCAATCCGATTGTCTTCATTCCACAGAACGCTGTGTCGGCCACGCAAAAAGGAGCACAAGGCCAGCTGGTGGATTCAAAAGGGACGCCGCAGCAGATCAAGCTGGTCACTATAGGAGGTCAAGGTGGCATATCCTCACAGCTGCTCAGTACTGCTGCCAAGTCTTCCCTTCAGGGCCAGCAGATCCAGAATGTGCAGGTAACCTATAACAGAATGGCATCTTCTTTATCATAGTGTTCTTAGGGTAGGTATCCCATGGCAGAAGCTACTGCTCTGTGCTGTGGGCATCTTCCTTATCATAGTGTTCTTAGGGTAGGTATCCCATGGCGGAAACTACTGCTCTGTGCTGTGGGCATCTTCCTTTATCATAGTGTTCTTAGCGTAGGTATCCCATGGTGGAAACTACTGCTCTGTGCTGTGGGCATCTTCCTTATCATAGTGTTCTTAGCGTAGGTATCCCATGGTGGAAACTACTGCTCTGTGCTGTGGGCATCTTCCTTATCATAGTGTTCTTAGCGTAGGTATCCCATGGTGGAAACTACTGCTCTGTGCTGTGGGCATCTTCCTCATCATACTGTTCTTAGGGTAGGTATCCCATGGCAGAAGCTACTGCTCTGTGCTGTGGGCATCTTCCTTATCATAGTGTTCTTAGGGTAGGTATCCCATGGCGGAAACTACTGCTCTGTGCTGTGGGCATCTTCCTCATCATAGTGTTCTTAGGGTAGGTATCCCATGGCAGAAGCTACTGCTCTGTGCTGTGGGCATCTTCCTCATCATAGTGTTCTTAGGGTAGGTATCCCATGGCAGAAGCTACTGCTCTGTGCTGTGGGCATCTTCCTCATCATAGTGTTCTTAGGGTAGGTATCCCATGGCAGAAGCTACTGCTCTGTGCTGTGGGCATCTTCCTCATCATAGTGTTCTTAGGGTAGGTATCCCATGGTGGAAACTACTGCTCTGTGCTGTGGGCATCTTCCTTATCATAGTGTTCTTAGGGTAGGTATCCCATGGCAGAAGCTACTGCTCTGTGCTGTGGGCAGCTTCCTCATCATAGTGTTCTTAGCGTAGGTATCCCATGGTGGAAACTACTGCTCTGTGCTGTGGGCATCTTCCTTATCATAGTGTTCTTAGCGTAGGTATCCCATGGCAGCAACTACTGCTCTGTGGGTTTTCGTGCGGACCTGCTCTTGTTCTAGCTCAATTGAATGGAGCTAAACCGCGAGCAGGCTCCCTTTGCAGATTTGCATGGTAACTGCACAAAGAATGGACCTGTAAACTGAGCGGCAAAACCCTCGGCCGCATGAACTGTGGCACTGAACCCCGCAGATTCGGCCCAGTTTCTGGCACCAAGTCTGCGTTGAAATCCCCTCCCAAAATGCTCCTTCTGAAGGTAGCGTTTCTTTTCAATTACATGCAGTGTCTCCAGAAACTGCTGGGATGGATCTAAATGGTGGTTTGTGGATCCCCTGTGTCATGTCCATATGCCCTGTATATGAACATTATAGACGGGATCCCCTCACTGACTAAAGGCTCAAGCACGCGACCGCGTCGTGTTTTGCTTTCCACAAATTGCGGATCTGCAAAACACGGATGCCACCCATGTGCGTTCTGCCATTTACGAAACGGACCACCCATAATAGAAATGCCTATTCTTGTCTGCAAAACGAACAAGAATAGGGCATGTTCTACTTTTTTCCGGAGCCACGAAACACAGCAACAGAGTGCTGTACGCATATTTTGTGGCCCCAAACAACGTTCATGTGCATGAGTCCTTACACTTTGTAATCCAGACCCATCTACCACTCTGTCATCTGAATGACCACCATGTCATACTGTATATTAGGTACCCGCCATTTGCTAGGGGTGCCTGATCCATGGTGATCATCTGCTTTGTGCTTGGTCTTTCTCTAAAAGGAGTTGTCTCTGATGATAAACATTCACTACGTTGCGACTATTACTGAGGAAGGCAGCGATTGGCTGCTGCGGGCACCTAGTTTTGTCTATTCTGAGATCATTGTGACACTTTATAGAATTTTATGTAGCTTGCTAATTATGGTCCTTTATTTAATCCCTACTTTCCCGGCTATAGTTACATAGTTACATGATTATCTGTTGACAGGTGGCAGTTGCAGCAAACCCCCCCCCCCCCCCCCCCCCCCCCCTCCTGCTGCCTGCTTTCTCAGATGTTTCTTTAAAGGGAATCTGTCAGGTTCCACAAGTCTATTAAAGGGTTTTTTATTTTTGGACATTTTGTGCCAAAAGTGATAGGATGTGCCATTAGTGTCTGATATGTGTTGGTCCCACCTCTGGGACCCGCTCCTTTCTCCATGATCAGTGTTCGAAGTGAATGGAGAAAGCTGCACATGCCATTCACTGTAGGAGCAGGTCTCGGAGGTGGGACCCGCTCCTATCGGACTTTTATTATATCCTATTGATTAAGCCATAAAAGTCCAGATGAGACAAACGCTTTAAGTACAGAACTACGTGAGTAGTACTGCCGCCGCTGACTCCAGATCTCTAATATGAATGTAGATACTTGCCCCCATTTCCTGGAGTCCTCCCCATTATGTGCGCACACATAACAGATTTCTTATAAAGGGGTTGCCTTGTGGAGTATAAAGTGATCCGAGGTTATACAAAAAACTATAAAAAGCAATACCACATTGCACCTCCGACATGTCGGCATACAGGAAAGCCTAGGAGATGCCTGCTCAGCCAGTCACTGGCAGAGGTGGGCAACCCCTGCATCAGGTGATTGGCTAAGAAAGCACCTTCTGGTGTCTTGTGTGCAGAGAGCAGCGGGGACCTCTCAAAGGGGTCTTCAGAATGTTTTTTTTATTTTTATCTAAATTTCATGTTCCTGGATATGAATAGCACCTTTTTCACTGATAATTATTACATTTTGCCTACTGGGCCAGCGCTACGCTTCCTGGATCACGTGCTGTACATTATGCACGTGACCCTAGCCTGGTTACAACCCACAATCAACGTGTCAGTCATCACTGACGACACATTCATAGCCTGTCCCCTGCGGTCAATCACCACAGCGCATGCGCGAGAATGAATCTCTCTGCACTGTGAGAGCATAGAATAATACCCTGCCGTTCTAGCCAGGCCAGCTGCGCCTGCACAGTCAGGCACCCTCAGGCTTTGCATGCAGGTCAGCGATAGCCTGCTAGGCAAGATTTAATAATTATCGATGCAAATGTTGTTATTCACATCAAGAGAGGGAAGATGAAATTTAAAAACAAACTCAGAAAACCCGTTTAAGCATTGGAACGGGAACAACGGGGAATAGCTGCAGTGAGAATCACTTATTTCTTCTTTGTTTTTTACCTATTCTGGGCCCTTTCCTAAAAAGTATTTTCTGCTGGACAACCCCTTTTAAAAGACACTAAGGCCTTTCACACGGGCGAGATTTCCGCGCGGCTGCAATGCGTGAGGTGAACGCATTGCACCTGCACGGAATCCGGACCCATTTATTTCTATGGGGCTGTGCACATGAGCGGTGATTTTCACGCATCTCTTGTGCATTGCGTGAAAATCGCAGCATGCTCTATATTGTGCGTTTTTCACGCAACGCAGGCCCCATAAAAGTGAATGGGGCTGCGTGGAAAACGCAAGCATCCGCAAGCAAGTGCGGATGCGGTGCAATTTTCACACATGGTTGCTAGGTGACTATCGGGATGGTGACCCGATCTTTAATATTTTCCATTATAACATGGTTATAAGGGAAAATAATAGCATTCTTAATACAGAATGCTTAGTAAATGAGGGATGGAGGGGTTAAAAAAAATTTAAAATTAAAATCACCTCATCTTCATTCTTCTTCGACTACCTGGGATGAAAAGGACCTTTGGTGACATCACTGTGCTCATCACATGGTCCATCACAGTATCTTTTTCAGGATTACCTCTTTAAAAAGTTAGGTGGTTTAAATGGTTAAATGTTAGAAAGTAACTTTATCACTGTATTTTTATTAGTATTTGCCTGTTTTTATGTGTTTTATTGTTTAGATTGCCAAGAAAGTTCCTTTGTCAACATCATCTGGTGCAGTTATCACCAAGCTGATCATTGCAAAACCATCCAACAGCAAACCCATTGGTTCTGGACAGACTACTCAATCAACTTCAGTATTTACAGGTACGATACCAGCATTGTCTTGGGCAGATTGCAAATAAAATCGGTAGTCAGAGTAGTTGCTATGATTTTTTATTTATTTTTTTCACATATACCATCTAAGATGTAGGCAGTGTGAACTTAGACCAGACAAGATGTATCACCGTTTCTTATGCTGGCTTACTTTGCTCCAGAATTTTGGTACAATTTTGTCACACACTTAAGTCGTGCATTTCCTTTGCAGGCAGGGTGCTTACTCATTGTAATTCTGGAGGTGCAACCAAAGCCATCACAATTACTGAAAGCGGAGGAGTCGTTGGGACATCTATGGAGTCTTCCACTCCGACATCCAACAAAATTGCCATATCACCTCTAAAATCTCCTCCTACAAAGGTAACATTTTAAAAAAAAGTGGCTTACACGCCATGGATTTTGTTGCAGAATTTTCTGCGACTGAAAATCTGCAGCGCGTGAAGGCTCCATAACCCTACTGATATACAGCATTTTTTGACCTTATACAAAGTATTTTAATGTGGATTATGCATTACTGTTTTTAATCCAAACTCTAAAAGGATCCAGAAAATAGGGGAATTTCTGAAAGCTTCCAGTTAGACTGTTATTTTTAGGCTTCACTCCTGAATTGAAAGAGCTGAATAAAAATATAAAGTGAGACTTGGACCTTTCATTATTTTTTTTTTTTTTTTTTTTTTTTTTTTTAGATAAATACCTTTACTTGCGGGGTACCCCCTGCTGATGCTGCCACCCTGCCTGTGTTTTTCAAATATTGCTCCTACGCCCCGCTGTGCCGCCCTGCAGTTTTCCCGCTCAGTATGTTAATTCTGAGCATCGGTACAGGGAGGAGGGAGATGCCAGGGTTACTCAATGGGTGTCTCCTCCCTGGCTGTGCCGCGATCCAATAACAGCGGAGAGCATCACAGGGAGAAGGTGAGCTTTTTTTTTTTTTCCTCCTTGGCTGTGACTCTTTTTGCTGTGATTGGATCACGGCACAGCCAGGGAGGGGGAGACGACCATTGAGTAAACCTGGCGTCTCCTCCTCCCTGTACCGATGCTCAGTATTAACATACTGAGTGGGAAAACTACGGGTACCCCGCAAGGAAAGGTATTTATCTAAACTAAAAAAAAAAAGCATGAAAGGTCGTCTTTAAAGATGCCTGGGAAATAAGTTGACCATCTAATTTTATTTAATAAAAATAATTTGAATGAACTTTAACTTGAGTTGCTCCTCAGTTAAAGCCCCTTTTACAGCATGTTTATTAAAGGGAACCTGTCACCGGGATTTTGTGTATAGAGCTGAGGACATGGGCTGCTAGATGGCCGCTGGAACATCTGCAATACCCAGTCCCCATAGCTCTGTGTGCTTTTATTGTGTACCATTACCCTCCACCCAACAACATACCTGAAACAAAAAGAAAAAACTGTCAGAATTGTATATTTTTTTTTTTTCAATTCCACCCCATTTACAATTTTTTTTCCAGCTCCCCACTACATGATATGTAATATTAAGTAACGCCATTAGAAAATACAACTTGTCCTGCAAACAATAAGCCCTCATAAGGCTATGTCAACAGAAAAATTAAAACGTTATGTGGCACTGGGAAGCAGGGAGTGAAAATGGAAAATAACAAGGTCCTCTAAGGGTTAAAAAGGAGGACCATTCCTCTCAAAATGATATCTTTGGATGAACTATTCCACAGTATGTTGCGCCATTCTTCTGCTATTCCTGCTAGAAGCTTGTGAATAAATGTACAGCTGGGAGTTACCAGCTGCGGTGTGACCCTATACAGTCTGACACTGTCCAATCAGTGCTGCCAGTGGATTGTCAGTATTGGCAAAAGTGGCCCAGTATTATTTTAGGGTCCATTCACACGACTGTATTTCTCCATTTCAACGAGGCCACAAAAGATGCAGATAGCACACCGTGTGCTGTCCGCATCTGTAGTTCCGTTCCGCGGCCCCACAAAAATTATAGAGCATGTCCTGTAAGGATAGAGCATGTCCTATAAGGCATTTCTATCATAGGGCTGGCCGTGTGTGTTCCGTAAAATGCAGAACGCACCTGGCTGGTACCTGTGTTTTGAGGATCCACAATTTGCAGACCTCAAAACACTTAAGGTCGTGTGAATGGACCCTTAGAGTTGGTACTATTCTGGAATGTTTGCTGTACTTATGTTTGTCTTTGGGAATCGACATTTTTCATTACAGATGATGAGCTGTGTATGTTAACCATTTATTTATTTTTTTCGTTGTACGTTACAACTTAATTTTGTTCCTTAGGTAACAGTGGTGTCTGTCGGCTCGCAGCACGCTAATTCTCCTCAGAAAACAGTTGGAGTTCCTATAAGTGTAGCTCTTGGCCAGCAGCTTTTGACTGTACAGTCGTCAAGTTCCTCTTCGCCTGTCAAGACTGTCACTAATAGCACAACAGCTCAGGTAGCACACGTTAATCGTCCTGTAAAGCCCCTTTCACACGGACAGTTATTAGAAGCGAACGTTTCTATGGAGTTTCGTTCTTGATAATTGGCCTGTTTTTATATGCTGGCGATCAACCGAACGAGCAATTGTTTGCCGGCTGATTCGCTCAGTTATGCAGCTTGTCAACAGCGCGTCGTCCTCTGTAAACAGCGCTGTGCTGCCGAAAACAGTTAGTTTATTCCTGATCATTGTCCTCTGTATTGGCCCATGTAAAAAGGCTGCTAAAGTGGCCATACATTCACACTCTTTTCAGAACCATCGCAGTCCGTTTTTGAACAGCGCATGTCCTGTTTTGTTTGTTTTCACATACTGACAGACTCCATACAATATCGTTTTTAGTGGCGGTCTTTCAGTATGGCATCTATGAAAAAAATGGACTGTGTTGCGGTTTTTAACAGCCTTTTTTTCCAGTCATGTGCCTGTAACCTAAAGTTGATCAAAATGGACGATTTCAACCAAAACAATTTTGTCAAGCGAAATGTAACAGCCAACAATAGTTTTAGATGACAGACCATCATGGAGTGAAAATTAGTCTGTCCGATAGTCGGACAAAAGATCTTTTGTGCAAAGAAAGATCGCAAACGAAAGGTCTTTCTTTAAAAGAACTTTGAGAGAAAGTTCTTTCATCCATCGTCCATTTAATTGAACATGATGGGTAGGTTGAACAACTGTAAAGGCAAATATGGCCTAAAATGATCATTCACCAGTTTGATTATTCAACCATCAACCTACTTCTCTCTAATGTGTATGGCCACCCTAGTCAACCACTAAAGTGGGTCTTAAAGGCTATGTACACCTTCTAAGGTGAGCGGGAAAACTGCAGGGGGGCACAGCGGGGCGTAGGAACAATATTTGAAAAAAAACAGGCAGGGTGGCATTTGACTCATTTTTGGCTAAAAATAATTTTCAATTAGCCTTTATTAAAAATATTGAGTAGTTCTGTCACAAAGGGTTAACAGTTTTTCTAACGGTGTGACTGGTACTTATTTCTAAACTACAAAGAGGTCATAAACATATTTAACCCTTTCGCTACCAGCGCCGTACAAGCATGACGCCCGCTCGCGCGTGCAGCGGGCGTCATGGCTGGCAAGTCTCTGCTGTTTCAAACAGCAGAGACCTGCGGCTAATTACTGCAATCGGCAATAATGCTGATAGCGGTACTTAAATGCTTTAGATGCCACGATCAAGTAAGATCACGGCACCTGAATGCGCAAAAACTTGAGTGCGGCCAATTGGGACTTCAGTGAATGCGCTGAGTCTCTGAAGAATTTCAGAGCATTAATGCTGCAATTCTTATTTTGGCCACCAGATGGCAGGCCAACATAAGAAATTAGCAAAATGCAAAGAAATTGTCTTTTTTTTTTTTTAATCCCTTATAGGTCAAAATTAAAAAACACCATTTATGAGCCTGAAAATTATAAAAAAAAATATATATACACATTTTTTTTTTTTTTTTTAAGTTTAACCTCTTCAGTACAGGTACGCCCTTATGTCCTGGTACTTAAGGACACAGGGCGTACCTGATCAGAAGTCGGTGCCTGCTCAAGGGGTGCATCAGGGGGTCTTCAAATGGGACATGGTGTAAAAAAAAAAACCAGTCCAGCAAAATCTACCTTCCAAAAACCGTATGGCATTCCTTTCCTTCTGCGCCCTGCCGTGTGCCTGTACAGCAGCTTACAACCACATATGGGATGTTTCTGTAAACTACAGAATCAGGGCCATAAATATTGAGTTTTCTTTGGCTCTTAACCCTTGCTTTGTAAAAGTAAAAAAAAATATTAAAATGGAAAATTTGCCAAAAAATTGACATTTTGAAATTGTATCTCTATTTTCCATTAATTCTTGTTGAACACCTAAAGGGTTAACAAAGTTTGTAAAATCAGTTTTAAATACCTTGAGGGGTGTAGTTTCTAGAATGGGGTCATTTTTGGGTGGTTTCTATTATGTAAGCCTCGCAAAGTGACTTCAGACCTGAACTGGTCCCTAAAAATTGTGTTTTTGAAAATTTCAGAAAAATTTCAAGATTTGCTTCTAAGCCTTGTAACATCCCCAAAAAATAAAATATTCCCAAAATGATACAAAAATGAAGTAGGCATATGGGGAATGTAAAGTAATAACAATTTTTGGAGGTATTACTATGTATTATAGAAGTAGAGAAATTGAGACTTGGAAATTTGCAATTTTTTTAACATATTTGGTATTTTTTTTATAAATAAAAATGATTTTTTTTTTTTACATCATTTTACCAGTGTCATGAAGTACAATATGTGCCGAAAAAACAGTCTCAGAATGGCCTGGATAAGTCAGTGTTTTAAAGTTATCAGCACTTAAAGTGACACTGGTCAGATTTGCAAAAAATTGCCAAGTCCTTAAGGTGAAATAAGGCTGTGTCCTAAGGAGTTAAATCGCGCCCCTTTCCGTATAATAATAATTAATAATAAAAAATATCTAAATAACAATAAATATAAACATCCTGGGGATCACCGCGACCGAAAATGTCCATAATGTTAAAATCTAAATAAAAATAAATATATATAAAATCCAATACCGTGAATGACGTAACGGAAAAAAGAATCAAAATGGCTGATTTGCAATTTTTTTCATTGCTTCTCTTACCCAAAAAAATTAAATAAAATGTGATCCAAAAGTCATGCACACTCCAGAATGGTATCAATAAAATCTATGAATTGTCCCGCCATAAATGAGCCCAGTATAAAAAAGTTATAGGGTTCAGAATATGGTGATTTTAAAAAATTTATAATTCTCAAAGTTGAAATGTATTTTTACACATAAAAAACCTATACATATGGGATATTGTTGTAATTGTACTGACCTAGAAAATGAAGGGCATGGGGTTTGCCGTAAACAAAACGCTGTGGGAACAAAACTTAGTAAAAAAAGTAAACAGAACAAAAGTAAAAAGGTGGAGGGATTAAGTTTTCTTTTCCAATTCCACCCCATTTGGATTTTTTTTCCCGCTTCCCACTACATTTTATGCCATAATTAATGCTGGCATTAGAAAGTACAACTTGTTTCGCAAAAAATAAGCCCTCATACAGCTATGTGACTGGAAATATAAAAATATTATGGCTCACGGAAAATAGGGAAGAAAAATGAAAACGCAAAAACTAAAAAACCTCTGGTAGCCAAAGGGTTAAGCCACATTCAGTAAGATGAGGGTTGAGCTTTACAAAATGTTTGTAATGTCAGAGAGCAGAGATAAGGAGCCCGTCACCTCCCCAAATGACGGAAAAGACGCAAAAAATCCACAGCCTGCTACTACAGCATCTGTACAGGATAAAATAACTCCATATTTTTAATAAACGCCAATTGAAAAAATGAAGTTTAGCTCAAAATAAGTACAATGCAATAATAATTATAAAATTGCCCTCAAAGGTATACATAGCTTTAAAGGGGGTTTCTCTGGTTGCAGGGCTGAATCCTGATATAAGCTCTTCTTTATTCTTTTACTATATATGAGTGGAGCTTAAGAGCCTTTCCTCACTCCAGTGCTACCCCTTGTCACACTGCATCGCAAGGCTCTGATTGTTGTGAGCCACCAGGCTTCACATCACTATAGGCTAGGCAGAGACTTCTGCCTAGTAGTGAGCCTGGTGACTTCACTGGCACAAATGGGCAGTCTATAGCACTGCTCAAGCCTAGGGCAGCACTACAGACCGCCCATTTGTGCTGGTGACATCACGGGGCTCACTGCTAGGCGATAGTCTCCACCTAGCATAGTGATGTGAAGCCCGGTACGTCATTGGCTCACAGCAATCAGAGCCTTGCGATGCAGTGTGACGAGGGGTAGCACTGGAGCGAGGAAATGCTCCAGTAATATATAGTAAAAGAAAAAGGAGAGCTATCTGAGCTATCCTTCGGCTGACGGCTATCTCTCCCTACTTCCTCATACACATGTGATTCACCTGAACGTGTATTCAGTGGGGAGAACAGAGAAAGCTGCTTCCAGAGACGTCTGCCGGTGGGTTATCCCCAGGGAGAAAAAAAGGATAAGGTGAAAATATTTACTTTGCACGATTCTTCTCTCTCTGGACATTTATGGGGGGAGAGTTGGGCAATCTCCCCACACATTAGACTGTCAACACCTATCACTCCTGACTCATAACAGGGAGAGATAAGGCTGGGTTCACATCTGAGCTGGGAACTCAGGCAGTCTGTTTCGGCAGAGGAACAGACTGCCGGAGTTCACCGTATCCAGCATAGCCGGATACCACCGCCGTATCCCCATTTATTGTTAGGGGATCTTATGGTAATCCATACGCATTCCGGCATATATGCCGACTTTCGGGCAGACAAAAAATGTTGCGTATAGCATTTTTCTAAAAGCCGGTGTGTACGTGGGATACGGTGACCAGATTACAGTCAGATCTGAACCTGGCCTAAGTGAGTGTAAATGCCTAGTATCACTTCTCAAGGGAAGAAATGATTATGAACTTAGAACCAAAGACACAATTTAGGGATATACTTCTCTTTTTAAGTAAATCCCTGTATCCACCGTCTCAGATTAATATAGGGAGGCCCTGCTTTGTAAAGCATAAGGGTTAGGCTACATTCACACGACCGTAGTGTTTTGTGGATCCTCAAAACACTGATATCGGCCCATGTGCATTCCGCAATTTGCGGACCGTACATGGCCGCCGCTACCATGGAGAATGCCTGTTCTAGTCCGCAATTGTGGACAAGAATAGGATATGCTCTATCCTTGCTGTGGAACGAAACTACGGATGCGGACAGCACACTGTTTACTGTCCGCATTTTTTGCGTCCTAAAAATGGGTCAAAATTGCAGAATGAGTGCGGACCTGTTAATATGGCTGTGTGAATGTAGCCTTAGCCAAACTCTCATAATAATTAGGAGTTTCTGTGCTGCGCAAGAGATACAATTAACCTGGTAATCGGCGGTGCATTTACACCGACACATCATTACTATGAACGATCGTTGGCAATCTGTTCAATTCTTGGCCCGTGTAAATGGCCCTTATCTCTCTCTGTCCTTTCTATCACTCTCTCTACCTATCTCCATCTCCTTTCACCTAAATAAAAATTAACTTTTTTTTTTTTCTTTTTCCAGAACATGAAACAAACAGTACAGACTATAGCGGTCAGTGGGGTCAGCGCCCCTCAGTTTAAGACAATTATACCACTTGCAGCCGCCCCTAACGTACAACAAATTCAGGTCCCTGGGAGCAAGTTTCATTATGTCCGCCTTGTGACCACCTCTACTGCAAACAGCTCGACGCCCTCCACACACAGCACCAGCACGCAGCCTCTCCAGCAAGGTATGCTTTTCTGCCTTGATATTATTGCGATATCCATCTGTGTCAACATGGAGCATGCAATGAACGAAATCTATTAAACAGAATGTATCACGATTATTTTGTAAATTGCTCCAAAAGGGTGTACAGGACAGTTTTGAAAACTGTCCAGAAAGTGGGGCATAGTAAGACCAGGTATAGTACAGTGGCAATGCCAGTGTCGAGGTTCTTTTCTGTGTCTGCAGTTGAAACGTGGTATATGTCATTTTTTTTCCTCAGCTAAACCAATGGTGGTGAATGCAACTCCTGTACGGATGTCTGTTCCCATTGTTCCAGCACAGGCTGTAAAACAGGTAAGTCTTGGTGCATGCAATCGCCAGCATCTTTAATGAGATTTGATTTATTTGCATCTCTGCCCTTCTCTGGGCATTGTGTATTAAAGCTGACTGGGAGAAATAGTGGCCTCATTCCAACTTGTCAGTCCACAATCAAGATTAGAAACTTTTTTAAGCCCTGCACTCCAGAATTCTGGCTTCAAAAAGTCACTAAGTTTTGAGACGATTTCAATTTTTTACACCACTCTACAGCTTGGAAAAGTGGGCTTGATTTGCCATGTCAATTAGTTTCACTCCAGATTTATCCCTGTGACTTTTTAAAAAGTTGCAAAAATTATTGCAGTCATACTCCAGAATGTGGGGTAATATCTTGAGACAGAAGTGTTAGACTTGGGGTCCATTCACACGTCAGTATTTTGTAATCCGCATCCGTTCCACAAATTTGCGGAATGGAATGCGGACTCATTCATTTCAATGGCCCTGGACAGTACTCTGTGTGCTGTCCACATCCGTTCTGTTCTATTATGCGGATCTGCAAAAAAAAGAGCTTGTCCTACTATTGTCCGCAAAATGTGGTCCATGGTCCCATTGTAGTCAATGGGTCCTCAAAAATGCGGATGACATGCGGAATGCATCAATACGTCATCCGCATGTCATCCGTAATTGCGGATCCGTTTCTAGGAAATAGAAAAATTATAATATTTTTTTTATTACCCTAGCAACATATATACACAGTCCGTGTTTTAGTTTTTGTTTTTTGCGGAAGAACGGATGCAGATGTACAAAACAAGGGAAGAAAATCTGGAAAAGAAAAATACTGACATGTAAATGGACCCTTAAAGAGGACCACCTGGCAGCGTAGGGCATAATCAGTATATATTTTTATTTTATTTTAATTTTTTGGATCGGCTGCTCAGAGAAACACGGCCGTCTCCCCCTCCCTGTACCGATGCTACTAATTAGCATACAGGACGGCAAAAGAGCAGCCGATCTAATAAAATGCACGGACATCTGCTGATCTTGCCCTACACTGCCAGGTACTAATATTATATCAGGACCAGTAAAAGGTCCTCTTTAAAGAGATATTCCGGCTATATACCCTATCCACATTTATAGGATATAACTATTAGATTGGTGCAAGTCTTACTGTCCTGTCTCTGGGACTCTCATAGATATTGAAAGAGAGGCTTGCGTATGCCCGACTGGCCACTCAGTTTATTTCAGGGGTGGGGATACAGGGCTCCTATTCTCATAATTGGTGGGGGTCCAGCGATCTAATAGTTATCTCCTATCCTATGCTTAGGGCAGGCATGTCCAAACTACGGCCGTTCCAGCTGTTGTAAAACTACAACTCCCAGCATGTCTGGCTAGCTTACAGCTATTAGGGCATGCTGGGAGTTGTAGTTTTGCAACAGCTGGAAGGCCACAGTTTGGACATGCCTGCCTTAGGGGATAAATTTACATAACCGGAATACCACTTTAAAGATACACCAAATTCATTAAGGACAGTGTGACATTTGATAAATTTAGCACAAATGATGGCAGTACAGACTCCTGTAAAACTAGCTTTAACCCCTTCAAGACACAGCCTTATTTCACCTTAAGGACCGGGTCATTTTTTGCAAATCTGACCAGTGTCACTTTAAGTGCTGATAACGTTAAAACACTTTGACTTATCCAGGCCGTTCTGAGATTGTTTTTTCGTCACATATTGTACTTCATGACACTGGAAAAATTAAGTCCCAAAATTAATTTTTTTTGCATAAAAAAATACCAAATTTACCCCAAATTTGGAAAAATTTGCAAATTTCAAAGTTTCAGTTTCTCTACTTCTGTAATACATAGTAATACCCCCAAAAATTGTGATGACTTTACATTCCCCATATGTGTACTTCATGTTTGAATTATTTTGGGAATGATATTTTATTTTTTGGGGATGTTACAAGGCTTAGAAGTTTAGAAGCAAATCTTGAAATTTTTCAGAAATCCAATTTTTAGGGACCACTACAGGTCTGAAGTCACTTTGCGAGGCTTACATAATAGAAACCACCCAAAAATGACCCTATTTTATAAACTACACCCCTCAAGGTATTCAAAACAGATTTTGCAAACTTTGTTAACCCTTTAGGTGTTGCACAGGAGTTATTGGCAAATGGGGATGAAATTTGAGAATTTCATTTTTTTGCCTAATTTTCCATTTTAACCAATTTTTTACACTAACAAAGCAAGGGTTAACATCCAAACAAGACTGTATCTTTATTGCCCTGACTCTGCCGTTTACAGAAACACCCCATATGTGGCCGTAAACTACTGTACGGGCACACAGCGGGGCGTAGAGTGAAAGGTGCGCCGTATGGTTTTTGGAAGGCAGGTTTTGCTGGACTGGTTTATTTACACCATGTGCCATTTGAAGCCCCCGATGCACCCCTAGAGCAGAAACTCCCTAAAAGTGACCCCATCTAAGAAAGTACACCCCTCAAGGTATTCAAAACTGATTTTACAAACTTCGTTAACCCTTTAGGTATTGCACAAGAGTTATTGGCAAATGGGGATGAAATTTGAGAATTTCATTTTTTTGCCTAATTTTCCATTTTAACCCATTTTTTCCACTAACAAAGCAAGGGTTAACATCCAAACAAGACTGTATCTTTATTGCCCTGACTCTGCCGTTTACAGAAACACCCCATATGTGGCCGTAAACTACTGTACGGGCACACAGCGGGGCGTAGAGTGAAAGGTGCGCCGTATGGTTTTTGGAAGCCAGATTTTGCTGGACAGTTTTTTTGACACCATGTCCCATTTGAAGCCCCCTGATGCACCCCTAGAGTAGAAACTCCCTAAAAGTGACGCCATCTAAGAAACTACACCCCTCAAGGTATTCAAAACTGATTTTACAAACTTTGTTAACCCTTTAGGTGTTGCACAAGAGTTATTGGCAAATGGGGATGAAATTTGAGAATTTCATTTTTTTGCCTAATTTTCAATTTTAACCCATTTTTTCCACTAACAAAGCAAGGGTTAACAGCCAAACAAGACTTTATCTTTATTGCCCTGACTCTGCTGTTTACAGAAACGCCCCATATGTGGCCGTGAACTACTGTACGGGCACACAGCGGGGCGTAGAGTGAAAGGTGCGCCGTGTGGTTTTTGGAAGCCAGATTTTGCTGGACAGTTTTTTTGACACCATGTCCCATTTGAAGCCCCCTGATGTAGAAACTCCAAAAAAGTGACCCCATTTTAGAAACTACGGGATAGGGTGGCAGTTTTGTTGGTACTAGTTTAGGGTACATATGATTTTTGGTTGCTCTATATTACACTTTTTGTGCGGCAAGGTAACAAGAAATAGCTTTTTTGGCATCGTTTTTTTTATTGTTATTTACAACATTCATCTGACAGGTTAGATCATGTGGTAATTTTATAGAGCAGGTTGTCACGGACGCGGCGATACCTAATATGTATACATTTTTTTTATTTATGTAAGTTTTATACAATGATTTCATTTTTAAAACAATTTTTTTTTTTTCGTTTCTCCATAGTCTAAGAGCCATAGTTTTTACAGTTTTGGGGCGATTATCTTAAGAAGGGTCTCATTTTTTGCGAGATGAGATGACGGTTTGATTGGCACTATGTTGGGGTGCATATGACTTTTTGATCGCTTGCTATTACACTTTTTGTGACGTAAGATGACAAAAAATTGCTTTTTCTACACCGTTTTTATTTTTATTTTTTTACGGTGGTCACCTGAGGGGTTAGGTCATGTGATATTTTTATAGAGCCGGTCGATACGGACGCGGCGATACCTAATATGTATACTTTTTTTTTATTTATATAAGTTTTACACAATGATTTCATTTTTGAAACAAAAAAAATGATGTTTTAGTGTTTCCATAGTCTAAGAGCCATAGTTTTTTCAGTTTTTGGGCGATTATCTTAAGTAGGGTCTCATTTTTTGCGGGATGAGATGACGGTTTGATTGTTACAATTTTGGAGTACATGCGACTTTTTTGATCACTTTTATTATCTTTTTTGGGGAAGTAAGGTGGGCAAAATTTCAATTTCATCATAGTTTATTTTTTATTTTTATGACGTTCACCGTTCGGGAAAAGTAACATGACCGTTTTATAGATCAGGTCGTTACGGACGCGGCGATACCAAACATGTGTAGGGAATTTTATTTTTCTCATGTTTAATCAGTGATAAATGTGTTTTTTGATTTTTACTTTTTTTTTACTTTTTTCACTTTTTTTTTTGACCCAGACCCACTTGGTTCTTGAAGATCCAGTGGGTCTGATGTCTGTATAATACAGTACAGTACAATATATATTGCACTGTACTATATTTTACTTACACTGAACAGATCTATGCTTTCAGCATAGATCTGTTCAGCACCATGGACAGCAGGACGCCTGAGAGGCGTCCTGTTGCCATGGGAACCTTCCCCGTCTGCTCAGTTATGTTCAGAACTGCGCAGACGGGGGAAGGGTAAGCACGGGGCTCTGGGGGGGCTGTCTGGGGGCTCTCTCCCTCTCCATCGGGGGGCTGCAAAGGTACAGCAGCCCTCCGATGGGAGAGGGAGGGAGCTCCCTGAGCTGTTAACCTTTTCCATACCGCGGTCCGTACGGACCGCGGTATGGAAAGGGTTAAACGGCTGACATCGCATCACCGATGTCAGCCGTTTATACCAGGGTGCCAGCAATGTGCTGGCACCCTGGTATACCCACTAGAAGCCAACGATGATTATAATGGGAGGCGGGCGGGGGATCGCGATCCCGCCTGCCGCACCGCCCGCCTCCCGCAACTGCCACACCGCCCCGCACCGGCCCCGCACCGCCCACAAACCGCCCCCTGCACCCCGTCACATAAATGGAATTCAGGGGTGCAGGGGGGGTAAAAAAAAATCGATTTGGGGCAATTTTTAGGTTTCTGATCAGAAACTACATAAAGCGATCGCCGATAGGGGGGGGGGTGCCGAAACTACCCGATCGCCGATACGGGGGTCACAGGACCCCCCTCGGCATTGAGCCTGAGTGCCTGGCTGTGTGTAACAGCCGGCACTCAGCGCTGTCACCATGTCTGCAGACATGGTGACAGTTTTATGCCATGATGAGTATACTAGTCATGGAGCGCTAAGTAGCAGTGCTCCATGACTAGTATACATGTGATAGGTACAGTAGATTGTCACTCTCTCCTTCTCTGATCGCTTCCCTGACAGGAATGGGGACGATCAGAGAAGGAGAGGCACACAGTCCCTCCCTAACCCCCCTTACCTGCCCCGATGCGCTGCGATTGGTCCCTCTGCAGTATTGGACCAATCACAGCGATCGTGGGCGGGTCAGGGGTCTAATACAACTCCTTCCGGCTTCTAGGGTTGCCTAGCAACCCCAGCACGCCGGCTTCACTGAATCTTCAGCGCTCAGGTCCCTGCGCTGACAGTGAAGCAGATCACGTACATGCACGTGGGGATGCGGTGAGGCACCACATTCCCCCACGTACATGTACGTGATGTTGCGTGAAGGGGTTAAAAATGCCCCCAATGATAAATCAACCCCCTCTGTGTTCGCAGTATTTTATGTACAAAACTATTCTGAAGGGACAACCACTTTATGGTTTATGGATGTCATGTATCCTTCCTAGTGATATGCCACAACTTTCTCTGGTCAAAATGCCCCTTAAAATTTATTTTGGTTTATTACATGTATATGTGTATACATATTCATCTATGCATAATCATTCTATTTCTTTTTCTTTGCTTAGGTAGCGCCAAAGCCAGTAAATGCACCTATAGTGACTACAAGCCAACCACAGCAGCGACTGCTTATGCCTGCCACACCTCTCGCACAGATTCAACCAAACCTCACAAATCTTCCAGTCCTGACCCCTGCTCCAGGCACAGGAAATGTGGGTTATGCCGTCCTCCCTGCTCAGTATGTTACCCAGGTTAGTAAATGTCTGGACGGCCATTTAATCCTTTGTACCTCTGAAAGCTCTGCATTCTCTGCTGCATTATATCTCTGCTCTATAAACCTATTTATGCTGTTATCACATGTCGCATATGTTAGATGCCCTCATTTTAGGGACATTATTATGGATGTAACACTCGGACCCTTCAGCTCTATTCAAGAGAAACTAAGATTGTCATAAGGTTTTGATGGTGAGCTTGGTTTGGTTCAGTAGGACACGTATGGGTTCAGATCTTGACTTGGTTGTGCGTTTAGGTTGAATCACTTGATCATTCATTCATATACACACACGTGGACAGAATTGTTGGTACCCTCCCGTTAAAGAAAGAAAAACCAACAATGGTCACTGAAATAACTGGAAACTGACTAAAGTAATAATAAAAAAAACTTACTGAAAATCAGCTAATAAAAATCAGACATTGCTTTTGGATTGTGATTCGATAGAATAATATAAAAAAAAACGACTAATGAAACTGGCCTGGACAAAAATAATGGTACCCCTAGTAAAGATTGAAAATAATTTGACCATAAGGACATGTTAAACTAAGGCTACTTTCACATTAGCGTTTTTTGCGGATCCGTCATGGAACTGCAAAAAACGCTTCCGTGTACAATACAACCACATGCATCCGTCATGAATGGATCCGGTTATATTATGTCTTCTATAGCAATGACGGATCCGTCTTGAACACCATTGAAAACTGATCCATCCCCATTGACTTGAGGCTTCTTGCACACGAACGTTGTTTTTTTTTTCCCGTTTTCCATTTTGTTTTTGCGTTCCGTATACAGAACCATTCATTTCAATGGATCTGCAAAAAAAAAAAAACTGGAAGGTACTCCGCATGCCTTCCATTTCCGTTCAAAGATGGAACATGTCCTATTATTGTCCGCATAATGTATAAGGATAGTACTGTTCTTTCAGGGGCCAGCTGTTCCTTTCCGCAAAAAAACAGAATGCACACGGACGTCATCCGTAATTTTTGCGGACTGCAAAATACTGAAAAAGCCATACGGTCGTGTGCAAGAGGCCTTACATTTGTGTGTCAGGATGGATCCGTCTTGCTCCGCACCATGAAGCAAACAGCGTTTTTCTGTCCGCGATGGGGACGCAACCAAACGGAACGGAATGCAGTTTGGTGCATTCCGTTTTGTTCAGTTTTGTCCCTATTGACAATGAATGGGGACAAAACTGAAACGTTTTCTTCCGCTAGATCTTATGACGGATCTCAGTAGTGGAATTGAAAACGCTAATGTGAAAGTAGCCTAAGATGTGTACTGTAATTAGCATCACAGGTGTCTACAAACTTGTAATCAGTCAGTCTGCCTATTTAAAGGGTTAAAAAGTCACTTTGCTCTTTTGGCACAGTGGTTGGTACCACATTGAACATAGAGCTATAAGGAGAGAGTTAGAAAGAAAATTATAGACAAACATGTAAAGGGTAAAGGGTAAATGCTATAAGACCATCTCCAAACAGCTTGATTTTCCTGTTACTACAGTTGCACATATTATTCCAAAGTTTAAGGTCTACAGGACTGTAGCCAACCTCCCTGGATGTGGCCGCGAAAGGAAAATTGATGACAAATTGAAGAGACTGATAATACAAATGGTAACCATAGAGCCCAGAATAACTTCCAAAGAAATTAGATGTACCATCAGTGTCAGATTGCACCATCTGTCTCTGTCTTAGCCAAAGAGGACTTAAAGGCTATGTACACCTTTGGGGGCATTTTTTATTTATTTATTATTGCATTTCACTCATTTTGAGCTAAAAATAATTTTTTCAGTTGGTCTTTTTTTTCTGTAAATAGCCGTGATGCTCTAGTAGTAGCCTCTGGATTCTCTCTATTTTGCATCAGTTGGGGAGCTGACCGGTTTCCTATCTCTGCTTTCTCATATTATAAACACTCATCAAAGCTGAATCCTTATCTTACTGATAAGAATGTGGCTTAAATAACCTCTTAGTTTAGAGATGAGGTTTATTAGATGACAGCACAAAGTGAAAGTATCAGTCACACAGTTAGAAAAACAGTTAACCCTTTGTGACAGAACGGCTCAATATTTTTATTAAAGGCCAATTAGAAATAAGATTTTTTTTTTGCCAAAAATGAGTAAAATGTAATCAAAAACCAAAATTGCCTCTAAAGGTGTACATTGACTTTATTGAAAGACGACCGAGGAGGAAACCACTGATAAGATTCTGGGAGAGTATCCTTTGGTACAGATAAGACAAAACTAGAGCTTTTTGGCAAGTCACATCAGCTCTATGTTCACAGAAGCGAAAATGAAGCATACAAAGAAAAGAACATTGTACCTACTGTGAAACATGTAGGAGGTTATCTTTTGGGGCTGATTTCTTGTAAATGGCACAGGAAATCTCAAATCTGTGCAATAAAATCTCAAGACTATCAAGGCATTCTGGAGGGAAATGTGCTGCCCAGTGTCAGAAGCTTGGTCTCAGTCGCAGGTCATCGGTCCTCCAACAGGATCATGACCCAAAACACACAGCTAAAAACATCAAACATTCAGCCTGGAGAAGGCACCCTTCATACCGGTAGCAGTTTGCTCACGTCCAGTGGGCCAAAATACCTGTGGACAGATGCAAAAGTCTCATTGAAAGTTACAGAAATCGCTTGATTGCAGTGATTGCCTGAAAAGGTTGTGCAACAAAATACAAAGTTAATGATACCATCATTTTTGTCCATGCCGGTTTCATTAGTTTCTGTAAATTATTCTTTTTCAGCCACAATTCAAAAGCAATGTCTAATTTTCATTAGTTGATTTTCAGTAAATTTTTATTTATTACTCAGTTTCCAGTTATTTTAGTGACGAATGTGAGTTTTTCCTTCTTTAACAGAGGGGTACCAACAATTTCTTCCACGTGTGTACCTGAAGAACTGGTAAGCTACTCGTGGTCCGCTACAGTTATTCCTTTAAGTGGGGTTTGGCCCATGTGCAACAGGGTCTGACCGCTTTGGCTCACACTGATCATAAAGGGTCCCTAATTCTCAAGTGTGAATGAAGTGGGGTTGTGTGCATGCTTGCCTACCTCTATTCATTTCTGTGAAACTGCTGTAGATAGTGGAGCACTGTACACTGCAGTCCCATAGACAGTGACACATTTATCATCTATTCTGTGGATGTTGTTCGTGGGCCAATCCATTTAATTCAGTCTGAGTGCCTAGGGCCCACAAGTGAAATTTATTTTGGGGGCCCACCGTATGGATACATTCAAATATTGCCTGCTGACAGCAAGATTCTACTAGATAATTGAATATGGGGGTCCCTGCAGCAACTTTGAGAAGGTAGGTCCTGGGGAAAAGAGGATACTGGTAGCTTTCCTCTATACCTAGAAGTCATCTCAGCTCTGATCATGTCTATAATAATAAACTGGGGAGTTTCTTTAATAATCTATCAAGTTTTTTTATATGAACATAGGCTGGTTGAGGTCCTGTACATTGAATGTATGTATGTAGTGCAGTAAGTCTATTGTGTTATGTGCCACTTGTGCAGGTGGTGGGAGACTAGGGGACCACCGGGGGATTCACTTGTACCCCTGTAGGCCAGTCCGAGCTTGGTTGTGCACATTTATAATCCTGTCGTATGCACTGAATTTACTTAGGGGGCCAGATATACTAATCCTATTGATGGTGTAAACTTAGGCCATCCAGACCTGCCCCAGATTTATCACACGGGATCAGGCTGGATGAGAAATTAGGTGCAGGGATATAAAATTTTATCTAAGGCGTTTTTACTGGATCCGGCAGGGTTCAGCAAAAATGCTTCCGTTACATGTTGCGGTTTGCTCTCCAGTATGGGAACGCAACTAAACGGAACGGAATACATTTTGGAGCATTCAGTTCAGTTCTGTCCCCATTGACAATGAATGGGGACAAAACTGAAGCGATTTTTCCGGTATTCAGCCCCTATGACAGATGTCCTGAAAACTAAAACCCTAGTGTGAAAGTAGCCTAACTTATACTAACTGTTGGTTGGGTTAGTATGAGACAGACGTTTACCTCAGTTTTGGTGTTAAATGTTGCTTATTAGCCAAATCCCCCTTTTGGGTAAGCCACATCCCTTGTCCGCATAGTGTTAGATATATTTACCAAGTTGTGCCACATATTGGTACAATTTACGCCAAATATAGGTGCACATACATTACTAAACATGGGCCCATAGCTACAATCTAATATATACAGCTGTATGTATGTCCGCTAAAGGAATCCACACCGTCGCATTTACAATCCCGAAATTTGGCTCACCTGTGGTGAGCATTAAATAGAGGTAAAGGACCTTTGATGACGTCACTCCGGTCATCACATGGTACGTCACATGATCTTTTACCATGGTGATTCACCATGGTAAAAGACCATGTGATGACCAGTTTGACGTCATCAAAGGTCCTTTACCTCTATTTAATTCTCACCGCAGGTCCTAGTCAACAAAGGAGACACAAGGAGATGCCGGGCTTCACGATCAAGTGGACTAAGGTGAGTTAAATTATTTTTATTTATTTTTTTAACCCCTCCAGCGCTGTTTTACTATGCATTCTGTATTCAGAATGCTATTATTTTCCCTTATATTATGTTATAAGGGAAAATAATACAATCTACAGAACACCAATCCCAGGTTTGGGTACCAAACATGCGCAATTTTTCTCACGCGAGTGCAAAACGCATTACAATGTTTTGCACTCGCACGGAAAAATCGCGCATTTTCCCGCAACGCACCCGCCTCTTATCCAGGCAAAAAAACTGACGCCCGTGTGAAAGAGGCCTTAAATAGGCAGGGCGTTGGGGATGACACTGTTTAGGGAGTGGAGTGCTGTGGAGGTCAGTTAAGGCGGGCAAAAGACAGGCTTAAAAACCCCACCCCCAGATCCCACTAAGCCACACCCCTAACCTGGTTAGGCCACTCCTAGTCTCACTTCGCTGCTGACGGGCGGGGATTTAAAAAAATTAATGTAAAAATCTATTTTTGTCAGCTGCAGGATTGGGAGGGTGACTTTCTCCCTGCAGCTCCTGCTCAGACAGCACAGTGCTGCTGTCTGAGAGTGACCTGTTCAAAAGGACATCCCTGTGCCTGACTGAGAACAGGAAGTCCGAAAGCCGGACTGTCCGGCCTAAAACCGGACCTCTGGCCACCCTAGGGACAGGCTGCTGTGGAGGTCACAGTTAAGGAGATGGTCCGCTATAGAAGTCAATGTTAAGGGGCAGATTGCTGTAGAGGCCACTGTTAATGGGTCGGAGTGTTGTGGAAATCACTGTTAAGGAGATGGGGTACTGTGGAGGTCACTGTTAAAATCAATTAAAATGTTAAGGGGGCGAGATGCTCTGGAGGTCACTGTTAAGGTTCCAAATAAATGCTGATCGCGCTGCCTTAGGAGTGTGGAGTTCCAATCCCAATCCTTATTCCAAATGCGCAGTTGGAATAAGGATCTGGGATTGGAACGCCACACTCATAAGGCAGCGCGATCAACATTTATTTGGAACAGCGCCGATAAGTAACCACAAAGATTAGAGACTGCTTGTATTTAAAGGGAATCTGTCACCTGCTTTTACCATTTTAAGCTGTCACCATCGCCATGTTCACTAAAGTACCTTATTTCCTTACTTTATTTTGTTTTGTCCTTTTGATAAAAAAAAAAATGCCCTTTTTATGATATGCTAATGAGGCTCCAAGGTGCCTAGAGGGGCGTTTTTTCCCTCTCTGGTGCCCAGTGACGCCCCCCTGCAGTGCCCAGCCCGCCTTAATTTGAATCCCAAGAACGCCTCCTGATCCTCAACCTCCCACAGCCCCGGCAAATGGTTCCGCCTCCTCCCCACGTCATCGTCTACCTTCTAGAAATGCCCCGTCCTTCTTTCTGTCGGCGGTCAGAGATCCTGCGCAGGCGCGGTACCGCCTACGCGATCATCAACCTCCTCAGGGCAACAAAGTCTCACTGGGCATGCGCCAAGCCCAGTGACGTAATCTGAGCGCTGTTGCCCTGAGGAGGTTGATGATCGCACAGGCGGTACTGCGCCTGCGTGAGATTTCTGGCCGCCGACAGGAAGGACGGACGGGGCATTTCTAGACGATGACGTGGGTAGGAGGTGGAACCATTTGCCGGGGCTGTGGGAGGTTCTTGGGATTCGAATTAAGGTGGGCTGGGCACTGCAGGGGGCATCACTGGGCACCAGAGAGGAAAAAATGCCCCTCTGGGCACCTTGGAGCCTCATTAGTATATCATAAAAGAGCTTTTTTTTTTATCAAAAGGACAAAACGAAATAAAGTCAGAAGAAGACTGCAGGAAATAAGGTACTTTAGTGAACATGGCGATGGTGACAGATTCCCTTTTAAGTTTTTTGTTTGTGGGTTTCTCTATTCACTGTTAAGGTGGCAGGGAACGGTGGAGGTCACATTCTAAAGGAACGGAGCTATGTGATGGTCACTGTTAAGGGGGCGGGTTATTGTGGAAATCACTGTTAACCAAATGGAGTACTGTGGAAGTCACTAATAAAGGGACAGCCGCTGTGGAGGTCACTGTTAAGGGGGCGGGGTACTGTAGATGTCATTGTTAAAATAAATCAACTGTATCCACTACAACACACAAACATTAAATAAAATAGATGAAATATACCCGTGCAAAGCCTGGTCCTTCTGCTAGTTTATTTTATTAAATGTGTACGCATTGTGGATCGAATTTTGTACATTTTTTTTTTTTCTTTCTTTATTTTTATGAAGTTGCAGCAGTCGTCTTACGTATCCATTGCAAGCAATGCAGGAATGTCTGGAACCCAAGGTTCACAGAATCAGACGAGGCTACCACTGAATGGGTGAGTAGGTCACGTTCTCCATACTAATCCAGTGGAAAAGTGGATCAGTCCAATTCCAAATCTGATTTTTCTGAAGACATTAAGAAAATTATAGTTGCCATGGCAAATACTTCGCTTTACATGAGTGAGATTTCTCAAAACGTGTGCAGTGTTATTTGCTTTTTATAGTATATTAGGGAAAGCGACATACAATTATCTGCCATTTCTATTACTATACTTGTCAGTATATGTTTTTCATTTTACTAAATGATATGTCGGGCAAAAACAATGTTCTGTCGTTGTCTAAATGCATGAACAATTTCCCAATGTCAGTTTTAGTTTGCTCATTTAAAGAGTAACTCAATTTTAACAAGATGTCCCTATTGCCCTAATAATAGTTTTTCTAACATACTTTATTATTGGATTTTGTATTTTATTACAGTTTCCGTCCCCTAAAGAGCACCATTCCTTTCGATTAAAACTGACGTTTTATGTACACCGCTGATTGCTCAGCCGTGTACGGAGTACGGGCTGTAGACACTGTATGAATGGAGCTGCAGCAGTGCACACGGGCAGGAGCACATATTGCTGCTCCTGCCTGTGCCCCCTGGAGGATTACTAACTCCTGGCATGGCACATGGATACCCTGTAACCATGTGCTATACCAGGATTGGCTGAGGGGCTCGGGCTTCTTTACCATTAATACCTTTGGAGCATCTTGTAGTGTTTTAAACTTGTTCCGCTTTTCCTCTGTTACTCCTCCTGCAAGTGAATATATTGATAACAGGTTATCATATCCCTTGTTAGGGGGGTTGTCCCTGCCTAGTCTTACATGGTCATCACTGATTGGCTGTAGAGAAAAAAATAGAAACTTCCCTCTCCCTTGTAGGCTCCCCTGCTTAGTTTAATCTTGTGCTATTTATTGAATTTTCATAGCCGTTTTAAGAGCACTGCATTTAATGACATTTATTGTCGTCTTGGTTTCAGCATAATGTCTTCCGACGCAGCAAGTCGTCCAAGAAAGCCATGCAACTGCACAAAGTCGTTATGCTTGAAATTGTAAGTAGGTAGATTGCATAATCACTCCAGTAAGTTTAGTATTACATTTCACATACTTGCTTATGTAGTGATGTGATGTTAGTTGCACCACAATCTGCGACTTTTCCCCGCTCACACCAGGTCTAAAAAAGTGGGCAGGGAAGGCCCGGCAGGCCCGTCATTTACCATATTCTACGCTTGTTTTAGGCATCAAAAATGGTCTAAATGTAAGACCGCTCGTAAGCTGTCTTACATTTAGAAGCAGCGCTGGGTGCACTGAAGTTGTGTAGAGGCCTGTGCCTCTTTATAACTTCAGCGATCCACCTCCAGTGTAGGGGCTTTATTAACCCCTTAGTGACCGCACATACATCTTTTTACGGCGGTCACTAAGGGGCCTTAGGGCTGGGCTGCCTTAAAAAAAAGTGGCAGCCCAGTCTAAGCGCTGTGAGCCACGGCCCTGCTCTAACAGTTCGGACCGGAGTGCCGATCAGGGCTGTTTAACACTTTACATGGCATGTAAAGTGCTGACAGAGGGAGTGGATTCACCCTGTATCTCATCTGCACCTCACAAATGCGATCCCCGGGTGCTGATGTGTGTGAAGGCAGGCAGGGCTCTGATGTAGGCCCCAGACCAGTCTTCAGTAATTTCCAGCAGGCTGCGCCTCTCTGGCGCATCCTGCTGGTCAATGTTAGAATAGCATTGCCATTAAAATGCAATGCACTATAGGGATAATGCATTGAATTTTAAAAGCAATCAATATACTGAGGGACTATTAAGTGGTAAAAAAACAAACAAAAAAAAAACATTTATTAAATAAATAAAAATCTCCCCCATATGTTTGGTATTGCTACGTCTGTAACGACACTGACTACATAAATATCACATAAATTATCCCCTACAGTGAACGCCGTAAAAAAATAAAAAGACAGAATTGCTTATTTATTCTTAGTTGCCACTGAAAAAAATGTAATAACAAACGATCAAAAAATGCCATTTACTCCAAAATGATACCAATGAAAAATACAAGTCGTCCTGCAAAAATCAAGCCCTCGCACAACTCCAAGACAAATTAAGTTATGGGTCTTGGGAAGCGGCAATGCAAAAATATTTTTGTCTTAAAAAAAAAAAAGGGGAGGGGTTTATTGCTTAAAAGTTGTAAAACGTAAAAACACTATATGTATTTGGTATCACTGTAATCGTACTGACCCAGAGAATAAAGATATGTAATTTATACCGAAAAATCACCATAAAATTTATAACGTAAAAACACAGTGGCAGTATTGCTGTTTTTCCCATCTCCCTCCCAGAAAGAGTTAATAAAAGTTAATCAGAAAGCCTCGTCTTTTAAAGCATATATATAAAAAAACATATAACATGCAAAAAAACTGAAAAAAAAAAGAAATGCGAAAGGGAAGAGACAAAAGAGAGGTTATGATTATGGAACGGGTGGGAAAAAGGGAGGCGTCTGAATAGATGGTCATCTCTATAAATCAAGGTCACTCTTCACATAAATGGACACGGTATCAAATTTGGAGCCAAAGAACTCTGAGAGAAATTTCAGTATTTTTGTCAATCGGTCTGCGGTAAGGAACAGGGCCCCAGTGAGCAGATATGATCACATATATTAAACCATTGGGAGGTGGAGGTGGAGGTGGCAGAGGTTGCAATATTTTTTTTTTTCCAAAAGAGTAAAAATACACCTCTTAGCATTGTTCAAGAGTATTTTTTACTATGCATTTTGCAGTAATTCAAACAAATGATACATAGGCATATTAAGAGGTTGCTATTTGTGCAGGGAAACCATTACTACTCCACTCTAGATCTGTCCTCCATCCATTAATAGCAAATTTCAATTATTTTTCATTTATATGACTTTCACTCCTTTTAAAAACTGCAAATATGCTGAGGCAAACGTGACATCCTGACTGCACCAGCACACCCTGGCTGAGCCTCTCCAACCTAATTCAAGGGATAGAAAAACCATTAAGGGCTCAGCTGCTCAGCCAGAGCATGCTGGTGCAGTGTAGTCAGGATGTTATGTCTCCCTCAATCAGTCCACATCATGTTTGGACTAGACATGCAGCCAAATTATCAGTGCTTTACATGTCCAGTACGTTATTGGCCCATCTGCACCATGATTAACCCCACAGTGGTCTGTTCTGCTCTTTAGATCCAGTGTCCACTTACGAGATGAAGTGCAGAAATATCTCCAGCTTTTTATTTCTGATGGGACACTAATGCTGGAGATGCAGGACACTTATAACTCGGCTACATGACTGTGCAGCCCAAACATGATGTAGACTAATTGAAACAAATATTACATCCTGACTGTTCTATCCCTCAGCTGCTCAGCCAGGGCATGCTGGTGCAGTCACAGCAGCAGCCCTAAACTCCAGCTCCCTGTGGGGATAGAGGACAGAGAAGGCAGAGCAATGGGTGGACAGTGGGAGTCGAGCATTTGGAGGCAGCGAGGGGAGAATTCAGGACAGGAGGGTGTAGCAGCAGCAGTGGGGAGCAGCCCTTCATCATACCTCTTGAGTCTTGTCTGGCAATGACCTCCCCTCCTCGGGAATTTTTAGTGGTCCTACTACCCACGTGCCAGAAGTTAAGGTCGGTGCCGTCCATCCACCTCTCCTGTCAGTTGCTGCTTCAGATCCGGACCAATTTGCTGCTGGACTGCTTTCATTCATCTTCCCGCCGGTACTGCTGACATGTAATCATCAGGAAGGTGGATGGGAGGAGGTCAGCAGCAATGCGGGAACCTATATCTTTACATATACAGTTGCAAGAAAAAGTATGTGAACCCTTTGGAATGATATGGGTTTCTGCACAAATTGGTCATACAATGTGATCTGATCTTCATCTAAGTCAGAACAATAGACAATCACAGTCTGCTTAAACTAATAACACACAAAGAATTACATGTTACTATGTTTTTATTGAACACACCATGGAAACATTCACAGTGCAGGTGGAAAAAGTATGTGAACCCTTGGATTTAATAACTGGTTGAACCACCTTTGGCAGCAATAACTTCAACCAAACGTTTCCTGTAGTTGCAGATCAGACGTGCACAACGGTCAGGAGTAATTCTTGACCATTCCTCTTTACAGAACTGTTTCAGTTCAGCAATATTCTTGGGATGTCTGGTGTGAATCGCTTTCTTGAGGTCATGCCACAGCATCTCAATCGGGTTGATGTCAGGACTCTGACTGGGCCACTCCAGAAGGCGCATTTTCTTCTGTTTAAGCCATTCTGTTGTTGATTTACTTCTATGCTTTGGGTCGTTGTCCTGTTGTAACACCCATCTTCTGTTGAGCTTCAGCTGGTGGGCAGATGGCCTTAAGTCCTCCTGCAAAATGTCTTGATAAACATGGGAATTCATTTTTCCTTCGATGATAGCAATCAGTCCAGGCCCTGATGCAGCAAAACAGCCCCAAACCATGATGCCCCCACCACCATACTTCACAGTTGGGATGAGGTTTTGATGTTGGTGTGCTGTGCCTCTTTTTCTCCACACATAGTGTTGTGCGTTTCTTCCAAACAACTCAACTTTGGTTTCATCTGTCCACAGAATATTTTGCCAGTACTGTGGTGGAACATCCAGGTGCTCTTATGCAAACTGTAAACGTACAGCAATGTTTTTTTTGGACAGCAGTGGCTTCCTCTGTGGTATCCTCCCATGAAATCCATTCTTGTTTAGTGTTTTATGTATCGTAGATTCGCTAACAGGGATGTTAGCATATGCCAAAGACTTTTGTAAGTCTTTAGCTGACACTCTAGGATTCGTCTTCACCTCATTGAGCAGTCTGCGCTGTGGTCTTGCAGTCATCTTTACAGGACGGCCACTCCTAGGGAGAGTAGCAGCAGTGCTGAACTTTCTCCATTTATAGACAATTTGTCTTACCGTGGACTGATGAACAGCAAGGCTTTTGGAGATACTTTTATAACCCTTTCCAGCTTTATGCAAGTCAACAATTCTTAGGGTCCATTCACACGTCCGTTTTTTCTTTCTTGATCTGCTCCGTTTTTTGCGGAACAGATCAGGACCAGATCTGGACCCATTCATTTTCAATGGGTCCTGGAAAAAAATCGGACAGCACAATGTGTGCTGTCCGTTTCCGTTGTTCCGTTCCGCATGTCCGTTTAAATATAAAACATGTCCTATTATTTTCCGCAAAATTTGGATCCTGGTACAATACAAAGTCAATGGATCCGCAAAAAACGGAAGACATTCGGATGTCATTCCGTATGTCATCCGTTTTTTGCGGAATCCGTTCCTGGAAACAATTTTTTTTATTTATTCATTTATTTATTTATTTTTTCAAAGAAATCCAAACAACTTTATTTGATTATTGAAATGTATACATGTTTCCGTTTTTTGCGGATCCGCAAAAAACGGATGACATACGGAAACATTTTCAGGAACAACGGATCCGCAAAAAACGGACCGAAATTCGGATTATAGAAAAATACTGACGTGTGAATGTAGCCTTAATGGTAGGTCTTCTGAGAGCTCTTTTGTGCGAGGCATCATTCACATCAGGCAATGCTTCTTGTGAAAAGCAAACCCAGAACTGGTGTGTGTTTTTATAGGGCAGGGCAGCTGTAACAAACACCTCCAATCTCATCCCATTGATTGGACTCCAGTTGGCTGACACCTCACTCCAATTAGCCCCTGAAGATGTCATTAGTCTAGGGGTTCACATACTTTTTCCACCTGCACTATGAATGTTTACATGGTGTGTTCAATAAAAACATGGTAACATTTAATTCTTTGTGTGTTATTAGTTTAAGCAGATTGTGATTGTTTATTGTTGTGACTTAGATGAAGATCAGATCACATTTTATGACCAATTTGTGCAGAAATCCATATCATTCCAAAGGGTTCACATACGTTTTCTTGCAACTGTACAAACTGTCTTGCATAAAACTACTGGCAATTATAATAAATAATATATAGAAAGTCTCTATGTATTAATACGCATCAGACTCTTTTAGAGTAAAATCGCCTGTGCAGGCGTCTTTGACGCTCGTAGAGGCATTATTGCGACCTCAGATTCTTTAGAGAAAGTGTCGGATCTGTGAACATAACCTTAGGTAAGCATGACTAATCATGGGGGGGGGGGGGGTTTACTTCAGTGTTAAAACCAGCAGCCTGATGGGAGACTTTCTGTCATTTTCAGATATTGTGACTGTTTTGCCAACGGAGAGTTTTGCAACAACTGCAATTGCACAAACTGTTACAACAACCTGGAGCATGAGAATGAGCGGCAAAAAGCTATCAAGGTTAGAAAAACGGAATACAGAAGCTGTGTTCCCTGTATTTTACTAACTTAAAGCACAGATACCAAGACTATCCTCTTACAGGAGCCACAGTGTGCACAAACATTGTGAAAATGTTTTCCCTTTGCTTTACTTGGGTTACCAGGCGTGTTTAGACAGAAATCCAGAAGCGTTTAAACCAAAAATTGGCAAAGGAAAGGAAGGGGAATCTGACCGACGACATAGCAAAGGCTGCAATTGCAAACGGTCGGGATGCTTAAAGAACTACTGTGAATGCTACGAGGTAAAGATGTATCTTCCTTAGCTTGGAAAATGATGCTATATAAATGTCAGTTATTGTTATGGAAGTGTTAGGCTCTATTCACGCGTCCGCAATTCCATTCCTAATTTTGCAAAACAGAATTGCGGACCCATTAATTTCTATAGGGCCGCACTTCAGGGTCCGCAATTCCGATCCCGAAAAAATAGAACATGTCCTATTAAGTGCCGGCGATGTGTGGTCCGCAAAATGCGGAATGCACATTGCCGGTGTCCGTGTTTTGTGGATCCGCAAAACACACACGGACATGTGAATGGACCCTTACTCCGTGAACCACATCTGTCTTATTGTATAGATCTCCTGTTTTACACATTCAGTACAAGGATTGTCCTTACTCCCATCAGTTGTTTTCTCGGTTGGGACTCATAATTGAACTACTAGAAGACCAGAAGTTAAAGGGGTTGTCTAATTGGCAGGGTCCAACCTCTGGAACCCCTACCGATCACAAAAACAGAGGTCCTATGTTCCCATGTTTGTATAAAGTGGCAGTCATGAATGTGCACTGCTGCTCCATTCAGCTCTGAGGGGCTTTACCGTGATCAGGAGGGGCCTGTAGTTGGACCTTCACCAGACATGTGTTTGTGGTGGGACAACCGCTTTAAATTCAGACTGTAGGCATGACGGTGTTAATAAAATGTAAAAAAAAAAAAAATATTTAAAATGTCCTCGTTCCCAGCGCCACAGCTCCTAGTGGTCCCTGGTAGACCTGAAGTGACGGTACCCATTCTTGGTCAGAAGACTGCTGAAGCCATTCACTGGCCTCAGCAGTCACACATGCAAGAATGGCATATCACTGGTGAGCAATGCTACCTACAGTCTGAGTTTAAATTTATACCATACAATCCTGTTAACCTCTTAAAAGGCTTCTCTAGCTTTGTTCTCTGCCCCAGCCCCTTGAACCTGTGGAGGGAGGCATACTTACCTGCTCTCTGCAGCTCAGTTCTGCTTTCTTTGGTACACTGCTGCACTCCATTTCTCACTTGTAAACTTCCGCCACGGACAGGGATCAGTTATGTCAGTGACTGGCTGCAGCAGTTGTGTATCCCGAGCGGGATGTCACTGGGTCACATGAGCAAGTAATTGTGCTTCTTCCACAGATGCAGCAGGGATGAAGGGGTCCAAAAAGTATGAAAAGGCTGGAGAAGTCCTTTTGTTTTGGACTTTTTGGAAATTCTTTTGTTTTTTCAACTCCACATTTCAAAAGCCATATTTATTTTTCCATTGACATAGGTATATGAGGGTTTTTTTCTTTTTTTTTTTTTCTTTGCAGGATGGGTAGTATTTTTAAATTGTACTATTTTGGGGTACATGTAATTGTTGTATACATTTTATCAAATTTTGAGGTGTAATGGAGTGAAAAAACTGCAATTCAAGTTTTGTTTTTACGGAGTTCACTTCTAGGCGATGGCATGTGCACAGGCCCTGAGCTCATAGCGTCACTGCCCCGTAATAGTACAGCAGTTTGTGGGAAGTTCCCATGACTTAGTACTATGCTGCAGTGCAGGAATGGGTTAACATACATATATGCATACATACATTTTCATAATTCCTGTCTGTTGTACTATACAGAGATATTGGTATTTATTTCTACTTTGTTGTGGCAACCATTACTTTCGGAATTACCCTGCAGTGGTCTGATATAGTTTTTGTCTCTAAACTTATGTCTTGTTCACATCTATAATACGGAAGTCTAATTAAAGCCTTTTTTTTATTTTATTTTTTATTTATGCAAATTTCCCCCAGGCTAAAATTATGTGCTCCTCAATATGCAAGTGCATAGGTTGCAAAAATTTTGAGGAGAGCCCAGAGCGCAAGACTCTAATGCACCTAGCTGATGCCGCAGAAGTGAGGGTGCAACAGCAAACCGCAGCCAAAACGAAATTGTCTTCTCAGATCTCTGACTTGCTCACAAGACCAGCGCCATCACTTACAAGTGGAGGAGGAAAGTGAGTGATTTCCTTTCTCTTTTTTTTTTTTTTTTTTTTTTTTTTACTGATTCTTTTTTGTTCCGTAGGTTCAAAATTATAATACTAATAATTTCCCATAAATATTTGTCTCCGACTTTATTAAAATAGAATTATACATTTCTCCAAGAGTTCACTAGCCTAAAAGTTTAAATGGGTTGTCCCATCTGGGCATTTAAGGCAGATCCACGGGCTATGCCATAAATGTCTAACAGGTGCGGAGACTATATGTTTCTTGTTTCTTGTTCATGACACCACTGCAAACGAAAGCGATGGTGGCTGGCTGTCAATGGCAGGTTATGCTATTGGCGCCATGACACAAAATTGTGGAGAGTGGTCGAACTGTGGGACGCCACAGTAGGAATCTTTGTACACCGAACAAGGTGAATCGGCGAGATATACCGTGAGTACAGATATAATCTGCACAGACTGTATTGGGACTTTACAGAGACCATATTTCCGATACGAAAGGCCCTGCACATGTGGGCTGACTACATTCATAGCACGGTCGGAACCATATGTATGGTGTGCTCAGACTCCTGAGAGAGTCGAAATAGATGGGCGGTCTAAACATTTTCCAATATGGAGTCATATAGCTATATACACACAGTGATTTATTATCTAAGGTCCTGCATGAATTTGCTTTCTTGAAGAAACTATACGTTCCGCAGAACCTGTATGTGTCTATTATAAGCCATCTACTAATGATTATTATAATCTGAAATACAGCTGCATACACGCCGTCCAAGGTAGATTTCACTCTACCACATTAGCCGTGATCCAACGAGTCATCCCTACTGGGAGGATACGGATGCAGCTTTCTTGATATAGTGAACCTTGCAGGCGATGTCTATGTAAAACTTTGGTCCTCGATATATCCATATTTTCCTTTTTTATATATTTTATTTAATGTATACATGTTGATGTAGTTATAATACATTTTTTTATTCTATTTCCACGTGATTTCCAATTGTTCTGAGTGCCGGTTCAATTTCTCAAATTTTTTCCAATCCAGAACTAGGGGTGTTTCTCGGAACCTGAGCACCAGTTGTGGTTAATCGGAGTGAGCCATCTGTTTATCACTTGCAGATCTAAATCTCTGTTCTGTCTGTGCTCCGTAGCGGACCAGCTTATCAGTGATTGATACAATTTTCTTTGTGTGTATACAGAGGGGGCTGTCAGTCATTAATAAGACTATCTTCTGTACAACTGAACTCAGAAAGAGCAGAGATTTAAATGCATAGATTACAAAAATGTTTCTAAATATTTTACTACAAAACTATATATCAATCGGCTCAGCTCCTCCTGCCCTATTACATGCAGACTGCACTGTGACTGACTGCTATCCCTGTATACATACTTACACAGAGAATGCTCTCTCCCCATACTTACACAGAGAATGCTCTCTCCCCATACTTACACAGAGAATGCTCTCTCCCCCGTGTACAACTGAAGTCACAAAAAGCAAAGATTTGAACGTATAAATTACGACTTTTACTGAATCCTTATCCACATAAAACTATAGGGGGAGATTTATTTAAAAAAAAAAAAGGCTTGGTTTTCCATAGCAACCAGTCAGGTTCCACTTTTCATTTTTCCAAGCATCTTTGCTACAAAATGCTACAATTTTGATAAATATTACCCCACCATGTTATGACTCTTTGATAAAGTGTTTTTATTGTGCAAAAGTAGTGAATCACCCTGTCTTAAAGCGGTTGTGTCACTTCAGCAAATGGCATGTATTATGTAGAGGGCGTTAATAGAAGCCACTTACTAATGTATGGTTATTATTCATATTGCTTCCTTTTGCTGGCTGGATTAAATGCATTAGTCAGTTGCAGTATATTTAAAATTTTCTGCTTACAAAGACCCTTGCGTTCTTTTTAGGTTACCGTTCACATTTGTCACAAAGGAAGTTGCTGAGGCTACATGTGCATGTTTATTGGCCCAGGCTGAAGAAGGAGAAAAATTCTCATATTCCAAATCTGCCACAGAGCGGATGATCTTAGAGGAGTTTGGCCGCTGCTTGATGAGGGTAATCAACTCTGCAGGAAAAGCAAAAAGTGACCCTTGTTCTATGAGCTGTTGAACATAAGGCCTGGGGACTAGCACGAGTGACTGACCAGTTACTGTGGCTACGAAATGGAGAGCGCGGAGCGTACACAGACGAGTCCTAATGCCCAGGCAGTGACCGGCTAAATGTAATATAGCAACATAAAAATCGATTTTATGAGAAGCAGTACTTTTTAAGTCTTGAAGTTGATTTTTTCCTCTCTTCGAACCCTGTACAGATGACGACGCCCCACTGGTGAATCCAGAATCGTTTCTCATTTTCCTTGTCGTGTTCCTAATTTGATTAATTATTTTTAAGGTTTTCAGTCACCATCTTCTAATAGACAACCTTTATTTTTTTCAGTCTGAAATGGTAAGTTCAAAAATGCTGTGCTCTCGGAAACGCTTCGACAACATATTAATGGACTTACCAAAATTACCAAAATGTTTTTTACCAAAATTTGATAAAAGGTGCAGTAAGAAATGCCACCTTGCCATGGGTGGCAAGATTACAGTGCGGTTGGTAGACATTGCTGAGTGTTTCCATGTTGTCAATGCCATGGCAGAAGCACAAGACCAGAATATGGTTCATATGTTCCTGTTCAGCAGCTAACACGTTTGGAAGAACATATGGACGACTTTTGTGTTAAATCTGGTAACTGCTATCAACTTTTTTTTTTGTAAGGATTATATTAATTTGGATACTGCTGTATTTTTTGGGGGTTATATCAAGTCTGAGGGCAATGAAGAGCTCTCTAGGATCCTACTTCCTGCATATACAGATGTTAGTCCGCCTCCTGCCAGGATATGATCAGTAGCAAATAGAATATTTTATATTATTTTGGTATCCAAGTTCATACTACAGTCTGAATGATAAAGTGGTGCCCAATTGCAGAGTGAGGTAGAATTTTTCTATAATTAATGGAGGACCTAATGAGATTGAAGAGGTTGCAACATCACCAATAATGCTATCTTTATTTAAGTGGAAATGCTCTAAGGCTTCATGCACACGACCGTATCTGCTTTGTGGTCCACACATTGCTGATCCGCAAAATACAGCTACACTGCAGACCCATTGAGTTTAGTAGGTCTGTGGTCCACATTTTACGGCCAAGCATAGGACATGTTCTATCCTTTTGCAGAACAGACATAAAGGATGGAGAAAGTGCACAGATGACCGCAAAATGCACACCATGGACCTATTGGGGGAGGGAGATTTATCAAACTGGTGTAAAGTAGAACTGGCTTAGTTGCCCATAGCAACCAATCAGATTCCACCTTTCATTTTCCAAAGGAGCTGTGAAAAATGAAATGAGGAATCTGATTGGTTGCTATGGGCAACTAAGCCAGTTCTACTTTACACCTGTTTGATAAATCTCCCCCATTGAATGAATGAATAAAAAAAGACTGCACGTAGACAGCGATTTGTGGACCTCAAAATGGATATGATCGTGTGCATGAGGCCTAACACTGCTATTCAGTACAAACCCATATGTATTGTGTACCTTTATTTGTGAATATTACTATAAGGCCTCATGCACACGGACGTACCCCGGCCTGCAAACAGCGGGTTTGCAATATACGGGCACCAGCTGTGTGCACACCCAATCACAGATGCAAACCCATTCACTTGAATGGGTCCACAATCCGGAAGGTGTGGAGCGCTACTGAGCACTTGTGTGGGGGTCCGTGCCCCTGCACTGCAAACAAAATGGAACTTTTTCTATTTTTTTTTTTTCCTGGTACGGACGGATCCCAGACCCATTCAAGTGGCACCTGCATAGAACAGCCGAGCAACGGCCATGTGCATGAGGCCTAAAGCATTGAGCTGTCTGTAGAGATGATCCAAATGCTGGTTACAAGCTGAATGTAAGTGGAGGCACCCACACTCCACTAGTAATATATGTAATCTGTCCACCTTGGTCTCCTGCGGCATGCTATACAGTTAAAGTGGTTTTCTGGGGAGTACGTATAGATTGATGAGCTATCTTTAGCATAGGTCATCAATATTAGATCGGCAGGCGTTTGACTTCTAGCCTCTTTGTTGGGCCTGTGACTTGGACATTGTACCTGGCATGCAATGATCTCCAAAGAGCTGATGGGTGGGCTGCTGGAAGTCATACCCCTGCGATCTGATATTTTTTACCTGGCCTAAGGATAGGCCATCAATAATTTAGACCTTGGAAAATGGTTTCAAGTCTCGGGCAGCAGTTGTCATCACCCATTTGGAAACCCATACAGAACATAACTCTGCATGGATGAGATGCGTACTAAAAAGTGGTGTGGTGTGGTGTACTCATCAACTCAGGGTTTCCAACCTTTTACTTCGACATTTCTGCCACGTGTGAATATACACTAGTGAGCCAGCACGGTTTCAGCCTGGTTGAAGACTAATATGCTGGTTTTAAAATGTCATATCGTAAAAGAATTAAAAGTAGTGGCAGAGTCCTCCAAAGAAGAATCAAGCGGGCAGTGTCTGGACTGTAAGGAAGGACTGTTATCATGTATTCTGATCGTTCTCATCATAAATTCTGCAGTAGAATCATAATCACACTTGAATAAAGTTTAAGGCACCGAACCTTTAGGAATATGAGCACTTAATTTATCCACAGATCACGTTTTGAAGACCCTTTGTCCATAAACCTTAACCTTGTGCTTAAAAAGTTGACACCACCTTTCTGTAAAGTTAAAACGGCCGATCTCTAGTTTCTCTCCTCGTCTTGTGTGTTCATTTTCTATGTCTTTTGAAAATGTATAAATGTAAATTAGCGTGTAGATGGCCTTTGCATCGTGTATGTGTTTTGTAGAGCATCAGCTATTAGTATTGTACATAGTCTGTGCTTAATTCACTCTTTTGCATTTATTTTTTTTATGTGTATTTATACCTTGTGCAGAAAATGTGAATTTTAAAATGCAGTTGTAGATCCTGTATACTCACTTTTTGGCTTGTGAAATTAAGGTGCAACTAATGCTTTTCCTAGTATATGTATTTTTTTCTAATAGTTAGACATTAACCCATTTTATTTTAAAGTGGAACGAAGCCCAAATATTTAAGAGGCTTGTATTCAGTCTCTGCAGATTTCATTTATAAAGCTAATTGCAAATGATATCACTGTCACAGCAATTTGCTGATGATTGGCTGTTACAGTGATGAATGCCATGATCATGATCACATTTAGAGATGAGCAAATTGGTTGACTTCTTCACCTGTGAGAGGCTAGCGGAATATCTGGCCCTGTCAATCATACAGCAGGCGGGCGCTACTTTACTGGTGAAGAAGCCTGAGACAAATCAATTCGCTCATCTCTAATCCCATTTTAAGGTATAGCTTTTACTTTGCCTGGTCTCTTATTTAAAAAGAATTTCAACCTTACTTATTCAGACTTGATTGATCCTCATCTGCTGTTTCAAACGAAGGGGCCACGACACTCGCAGTTAAAAAGTTTTACAGGGGGTAAATATTAATGACCTATCAGATCAGTAGTACTAAGGCTACTTTCACACTTGCACCGGAGGATTCTGGCAGGCGGATCCATCAGACAAATGCATTGAAATACCGAATCCATCTCTCTGGTGTCATCTGGAAAAAGGGATCCGGTATTTATTTATTTTTTCACAGATTAAAAGGTTTGCGCATGCATGGACCGGATGAACGGATCAGTCAGTGCGGCAATTTTAATGCCGGTTCTGGCATGAATACATTTCAATGGAAATTAATGCCAAGTGTTCAGGAATTTTGGTCAGAGAGAAAACTGCAGCATGCTATGGTATTTTCTCTGGCCAAAAAACGTAAGCGGGACTGAACTGATTGCTCTCCATTCAGAATGCATTGCACTGGGTTCACACCTGAGCATTTTACAGCGCGTTCCTATGTGCTGTAAAACGCTCAACAAGGAGAAACCAATGATTCCCTACGAGAATGGTTCACACCTGGGCGTTTGAATGCGCTGTAAAACACCCTACGCTCAAAAAAGTTATTGAGCTTCTTTGGGGCATTTTGTCGCGCGTTCTCGTACATAGACTTTTGGGAACGCCAGTCCCATTCAAGTGAATAGGATTCTGCTGCAGTACCATGCACAGTGGCTATACGGGGTAGAATGCTGTGCCTGTTATACTATGAAGAGGCCTCATCCAAGTAGTCGGACCCCCAATGATCTGAAATACATGACTTATCCTGAGGCTAGCTCAATCAAATAACGCATATATAGCATAAGGAGAGAATATCTGTTATTAGTGCTCTTAAAAAGGGGTTCTTTGAGATTGCTGGCCTATCCTCAGGATAGGTCATCAATATCTGATTGGGGTCTGACTCCAGGCACCCTGCGAAGAGTCCACAGCAATTTGGTGAGTATCACTGCCTTTTCCGGGGCCAGTGACGTCTCATTGCCTAGATGTGCTGCTTATCCACATTCAATTGAATGGGGCTGAGCTGCAATACTAAGCACAGCCACTATCCAATGGATGGTGCTGCAGCCTCCTTAAACAACTGATCAGAGAGGGTCCTGGGTGTTGGACCCCCACTGTTCTGATATTAAAGACCTATTCTGAGAATAGGCCATCATTATGAAAATCTTGGAGAACCACTTTAAAATCACTTATTAGAATTATCAAATATTAAAAAGAACTTCCCCATCAGCTCTTTGGAGATCATTGCACTGCCAGGGAATACTAATGATACATTAATATTTCTGTATTTATAGTTACACCACAAATTTTACAGCCTACTGTAGATTGATGTGCACAATATATTAATCCCTTAACATTGAAGGTTGTTACTTTAGTAGAGAGGGCTCCTACTTTAAGAACTTGGGGCCTTACAGTAGGCTTCTACTGTACCAATGAGGTCAGAGGAAAGTTCAGTCCCGACTCCTAACCGTTTGATTTCTGTGGTTCACAACCACACCATGATAAAAGGGACTTGCCTATTTTCATAGGGCCTTCTCAGTCTGGGAGAACCATCTGCAGTCAGTCCTGAGCACCTACAAAGGGCTGTTCGGGACGCACTAGATTTGCCTTGACAGCAGTTTGTGTCATAGACACACAGACTAAAGTGTATTAGCCTACAGGGGTATGCTAGTATACGTTTAAAATGGTATTCCCATAATGGGGTTGTGTGCAAAATGTATAAAAAGGCATTATTCTATATACAAATGTAAAACACTACACATTAGATATGAACATAAAAACCTGATCAATTAATTTATTAGCTATTTAGTATTAAACATTAGTTGTACAAAATATTTTGACAACAAAAAATAAATGTTATACGTACTCCCCAAACAAAATAAAAATTTCTCCCACATAAAAGAAGGCCTCATACAGACACATCTATGTATGGCTGCCGAAATGCAGAGAAGCTAAAAAAAAAAAGTTACTGGTCATGTAGGAGTTCATCTGCTAGAATATATAGTTGTGGGATTGTTATAGTGACCTCTAGTGGTGGCTATTGGCTTTTGTAATCCTTGATTGTTTACATGAGTGATTTTAAGAGCACTAATCAATGTATTATTGAGGTGACATAGAATAAGAAGTATTCTCTGCTTATGCTATGTGTATGCCAGGCATCCTCAAACTGCAGCAAAACTACAACTCCCAGCATGCCCAAACCGCCTTACAGGTATCAGCAGGGCATTGTGGGCGTTGTAGTTTTACAACAGCTGGAGGGCCACAGTTTGAGGATGCTTGGTGTATGCAACTGTATTAAAGGGGCTTTCCAGGACCAACATGTTAACTTATCCATAGGCTAGAGCAGATGCTCTAGCCATCAGTGTGATTCGTTCGGGTCCAACACCCAGCAACCCCACGATCAGCTGTTAAATGGCAGCCTAACAGTTGTACAGAGCCATAACACCACAGCTCCATACACCTATCCTAAGTCCCAGAAAATCCCTTTCAAAGAGGACCATTTTATATTATTTATTGTTAAACGAAGTACCTTTACAAGCGGGGTATGCTCTGCTGATGCTGCTACAGCTTTTCTTTTTTTCAGACGCCCCTGTTTTGTTTTTGCAGTGTATGCTAATATCAGTACAGGGAGGAGACATCAGGGTTTCTCAGAGGGAGTCTCCTTCTCCCTGGCTGTGAGCTGTCCCACATCAGTCAGAGATAAAAAAAAAAAAAAACAGCTCACAGCCAGGGAGAAGGAGACGCCCCCTGAGAAACCCTGGTGTCTCCTCCCTGCACCGATGCTATTAGCATACAGGTTGCGAAAACAAAATGGGGGACGCATCAGCTAAGTGTACCCTGCTGGTATAAGGTACTTAGTTTAATATAAAAAAAAAAGTTAAAAGGTCCTCTTTAAGACTGCTTTTACATGTTGATTTTTAGTGCCGTTTTTTATGCAAAAACATTAGCTGAAGATCTACAGGAAATACTGCCACTGGCATTTTTCTTAATTCAGTTGCTTGCAGCTATTTTTGGGTAACAAGTGATAGTTCCAGATATTGCATAGTAAGCATATGAGAAGTACTGAAGTCAGGACAAACTGTCAATTTTTTTCTTTTGCAAGTGTGGCACACCCTTAAAGCTGGTTTCACAGTCCTCTGCCCCAAACCACTGCAGCTAGTTGTTAATTTTAAGTTTATCATGAAATATAAAACATGACAAAGTGTGGATAGCTTTTTTTTTATTATATAATAACTGTGCATGCCCGAGGCTTCTTGTTCCCTGCATTATCTAATGATTTTAAAACACCAGGAAAAAAAAACACGTTAAATATGGAGTGTGTTCTGGCTTCCAGTTCTCCTGCTCCATAATAGGAGCACCTATAGACTATAATGGGATCTGTTAGGCTTCCACGCAAGGGGAGACAATAGTGCATACAGGACTTTTGTCTCCGCTTTAAAAATCTTCTGATCAGAACCCTAACTGACCCCCTTATAGTCTGTTATTCGCTGAACAAGTTCTTCTGTTCCTATAACAGAGCAGAAGAAAGGGAAGGCAGAATGCTGATGTGAACTCAGCCCAAGGGGGGGCGCACGGCGAGGCAACTACTCTTGTTCTGAGCACCGCTTGTGAGCAAAGGTAATCTTCCTTTCTAATCTGATACTCTTGTAAATAAGGGAGGTTGATTTTTTCCTTCATCATGAAGTTGGACATGAATGGTTAAGTGTCTCACCTAATGGCCACAAGTATGTGCAGATTACTTCATTCACAGTTCTCAGGACCATGACAGAAGGCCGTTTGGGTTTAATTCTACTTTTAGGAATGGGGTAATTATCTACTCCTCAATTGTCAAGGTACAAGCCCTTTATTGTCTAGCCACAGGACTGGTGGGTTCTACCACTAGGGACCCCTGTTCTCTGTGTGAATGGAGTGTCCATCTACCCTATGGGGTTGCTGGAGAAAGTTCTTTAGAGGTAAATTGAGGGGGTGGACATGCATTGGTGTCTGCTGCTCCATTTACACAGGTAACAAAACTCCCACTGATCAGACACTTATGTCTCATCCTGTGTTATATGACAACCCCTTTAAATAATACTATGAAGAGGGGAGCGGGGCAGCATACTTGTTGGAGTGACATGCTATAACTTGGCTTGCTACATTCAGGAGGTCCTATAGGCTCATGTGAGATGAAGAATTGAGGTGCAACTGTCAGATTTCATGCAGATCTACTGTAGCTACCTGGATTGATGTGGCATGGTAGTTGGCCAGAGGTGTGACAACTTTCCCCAATATGATTAATATCTACATCCCCAGTATCAGAACGCCTTAAAAGCAATAGTAGTACCATGACAGCAGTAATTGTGTCTAGGGCTTGATGTAGTCAAGACTTCTACATGTCTTAATTCTGTTGCCTGACATTGTAAATCTGTTCTTTCAGCCTTGAATATTTGGAAAACCTTTTTCTAGTTCTGTATACATCTAAAAGTAGAATAACCTACAAATTTATATTTACTAGAACTACACAAAGATCTTTCTATATTGTAAAAAGCAAAGTAAATCACAGAAAATAAACATTTATATACTATTCTGTAATTGTGTGGTTGCCATATACTGACCAGCATGTTTATGTTCAAGATGGCCCCATTTTGGTTATTTTTGGGACCAAGGACCTCTAGATGAAAGATTTGCAAAATTTTACAAAGCGAGATCTCATCCACATGCTGTGAAAAATAGTGACTTCAAAGCCATACAGGTATTCTGCAGCTTTCCAGTGAACTCCAGAGCAAAGCACATTTTATTTGTGCAGACCCTGTCACACATCTGCCCCTACACATACTTTGTCCATATAAGGCTACTCACGCTAGCGGTTTTTGCAGATCCGTTATGAATCCGTTTGGCTCCACTTAGTCAGGCGGACAGCATACTGCAAGCAGCGTTTTGGTGTCTGCCTCCAGAGACTCAGACTGATGCATTCTGAGCGGATCCTTTTCCAATGCAAACTGATCCGTTTTGGACCGCTTGTGAGAGCCCGGGACAGATCTCAAACTTAGCCAAAACACTAGTGTGAAAGTAGCCCACAATATGTGTACATGGCCTGGTAAGGACTTCACATTTGTCAGTTATCTTTGCCACTAGTTGGAAACCGTGATGTTTCACTGGTAATATTCCTGCTGTAATTATGCACAGGATAAGTACAGACTGCCGCTATATGGACATGGCTTATACCAGTGTTTCCTGGAAGATCCAATAAACTGCATGGCACAGTGCCAACGCATCAACTGAAGATTAGCAAGTTTTGTATTTTGAACTTCATTCACGCTTTGTTTACTGTAAAAGGCAAGTTGTGTTATGGAGTCTGTTACCATGGACCATAACGCCGCTCTATGACAGAATGCATAACAGAATGGCTTTGAGGCCTTCTGTTATTCATTCCGTCATAATAGAAGTCTATAGGCTGCAAACAGATCCATGCCATTTGTTAAGCAGGAAGCTCTCCTGCATAACGGAAGTGGGACAGATCTGTTTTGCAGCCCATAGACTTCTATTATGACAGAATGAATAACAGAAGGCCTCTAAAGGCAGTTATAGAATTCTGTTAAGGCCTGTGGAAACAGAAACCATAATGAAATTCACCTTTTACCACCCAAAAAAAAGAGTCAAATTTCATAAGTGGAAGTTTACTCATCTCTAGTATAAACATGTCTTAGTTGATCTTAATTTTAGGCACAAGTCTCAAAGCTCATATTTCACTAGTCCATGTGCGCCAAAATTAAAAGGTGCCTGCCTCTTAATAAACTTGGCATCTCATTGTAGCTCAAACTAAAGCAAGGCTGGCATATGCAAGAAACTTCACATCTATGCCAGGAGTAATTTATAGACCTAGTTTCCTAAATGGGGTATTGCCATCCTAGACATTGGCATGTCACTAGGAAATGCATGAGGGATTGTGTCAGATGGTGAGGGACCTACACTGGAAAAATGGAGAGGTGAAGGCTCAAGAACCATGTGTTTTTCTGGGGTCTGGGCACCACCAAGTACTCACTGTAGTAGCACACCACGCTCGTGGTCACCACTCATTCATTTCTATGGGGCTGACTGAAATAGCCGAGCCAGCTCTCTGCTTTTTTCAGCAGCCCCATAGAAGTGAATGGTGTGTGCCCTCCACAACTTTTGGGGCTCTGTTCTCAGTTAGCAGGTCCCAGAGGCGGTTACTGCACACCTATCAGACAATGTGGGGCATAGCCTAGCAAAATCCCCTTTAATGCTGGACTGTACAGAACTAAAGAGTCTTTGCAGCTCCATTTTGTATAAAGTAAAATTTTAATGGTAAATGCCTTAATGATAGAAGTATAACTAGAAAGTAGGACACCCGTCTGGACAGACTACTAGGGCAGATTCAGTGCTGAGCACATCTGCTCCTGGTCCCACATCACAGAATAAGGCTGGCATCCAAGTCTTTGACACACCATCTGAGGGAACAAAGCAAGTAGATATTAATGTCAGCTAATATAACACTGGTATGTCACTACTATATACTATGGCTGTGTACGATAGCCACACTAGTAGTACATTTAATGAGCCGTCACATTGAACAGTCCCATGAGCATTTTTCCCCACAACCCTTTTCTTAATTTAAACCTTGTATGCTTGAGTCCAGAGGTAGTGGTTAGTGACAGGGCTGTGGAGTCGGTAGATAAATGCTCCGACTCCTCAGTTTTTTGTACTCCGACTCCCCAACTCTGACTCCTCTGTATTAAATATGCGAATGTATTTTATACATTCCTTGAAGGAAAGAAAGTTCTTCTAAGCTCTTCTAGCACAGAGGTAGTTGGGCAGAAGCTGCTGCCTTCTCCTTTGTGTGCTGATCTTCTGCTGAAGACAGGGCAGTGGGAGGATCCAGGAAGGGACATTTATTTTAAAACGATTTCCCTAGAAGAATCCCATAGTCATGTTTAAAGTTTAAGATAACATTCTGAGTTTACACGTTTTATAGCCTTAGCTGAATGACAGCAGTTTTTTTCAATGGTTTACAGCTTCAGTCTTGAGCTATTGACCCAGTGTCAGTGTCTCTAGTCCTGCAAAACACATTTACTTAATCCCTTATCAGTGAGAGGCTAGGTAAACCATGGGCATTGTGTTCCCTGTAACATCAGAACACAACACAATGGAAAGTATATGTATTGCCACTCCTAATTGTGCATTGCATGCCATATAGTGAAGCATATGAAAAGCACGCTTCTTCACATCACTGAACGCGTTTGTTTTGCGGTTACGTGAGGCATTGCATGCATTGGCCTTTATTCTTACAGTAGAGAAGTCATTAATTATAACTGTTTATGAATGCGGACATTTAAACTTGCTTTTTTTTATTCCAATTTAAATTTAGTAGGAGTCAGTCGGTTCATTTTTTGCCGACTCCAGGTACCCAAAATTGACTCCGACTCCACAGCCCTGGTTAGTGACCACCCTCACTACTCAGCATAGAAGAGCTTTACATTGGTTATCCTATAACTAATGTAAACAATTCTAGTCAGACATCAAAGTACATGACAACCTCTTTCTAGCAAAGCTAGAACCAGCCCTGTACCTCACATGGATCCAGAGATCTCCCCATTCAATGCTCTGCTAGATTGATATCAAGCTGGCAGCTTAAAGGGAGTGTCCTCTCTGCTGCAGCTAAGGGGGCGTGTCCATGCTCTCCCTATCCCAGCTCAGGAGCCAGTTGAAGGATGAAACTGAGCATGTGCGGCCATCTCAGTGAGCAGGTCAAAGATTACAGCAGTGGGAGCTATACAGATGCAATTACAAAAGTATTCAGATGCAAGTGCTGGTTTGAAAAATGTAGAATATTCTTCTTGGGACAACCCCTTTAAGGGCTTGTTCACATCTGATGTAGTTTTTTTTAGAGTTAGTTATTTATTCTTTGAAACCATCTGCAAATTCCATTGCATTTAGCTTTATGGGTTCCAAAAAAAAAAAACGACTAAAGCAGTATGCCAAGGCTTCAAGTTCTGCTCCTTTTGAAAATGTGAAGTATTGACCATGCAAAACTGCTGCCAGTGCTAGGTAGCAGCCAATAAGCTGGTTATACACATCTTTGTTTCACAATGCTGCTGCCAGCAGTCTACAGTCAGATGCCAAGAAGTGCCCTGAAGGCAGTCTCTCCTGCCAAGGTGCTCTGTAGCGAGCAGATTCACAACCTCCTGCCTTGTCTAACACTAGTATCAATTGAGCAGAGGGGAACTTTGCTACCCCCAAAAGATAAAGCAACCCTACCAACATGGTTGAAACATTACCTGTGGCTTATGCTTGTTATTCGCCCTGTGAAACAAATAACGAGGCATCATTAGCACAATACAAAGTAAAGCTGACCACAAAAAGAGGACAACTTATGTCCTCATATTAGAAAAATGAATCACGTGCATCATAATGTGAACAGCAGTAAAAGGTTTAAATCATTGGACATAGATAACACCAAAATGGCAATATTTAAAATGAATTCTCCATGTGAAACTAAGTCACTAGTAACACGTACAGAATCTCATTTAGATGCCATTTAACCTGTTCATGCATGAAGATATAGCTGTGTCATTCATGAGTGAGGGAAGTATGGAGAAAAAAAAAAAAATTACTGATGTCAGAATAATGCAATGCAAACACTTAGTTGCCGATAACACAACCATCTGCATCCGTTATGAATGGATCCGTTTGTATAATCATTAAAAGGGAACCTGTCACCAGGATTTTGTTTATAGAGCTGACGACATGGGTTGCTAGATGGCCACTAGCACATCCGCAATACCAAGTCCCCATAGCTCTGCTTTTATTGCGAAAAATTTTTTTTTGATACATATACTTTTTTTACACAAAATCACACAGAGCTATGGGGGCTGGGCATTGTAGATTTGCTAGCGGCCATCTAGCATCCCATGTTCTCAGCTCTATACACAATCAGTGACAGGTTCCCTTTAACATATACAAGACAGCTCAGTCATACTCCACTGAAAATCAATGGGGGGGGACAGATCTGTTTTCTATTGAGTCAGAGTTAAACGGATCCGTCTCCATTGACTTATATTGTGTGTTTTGCACTGCATCCCATGATGGAAAGAAAACTACAGCATGCTGCAGTTTGCTCTCCAGTATGAGAACAGAACGCATTTTGAAGAATTCATTGTCAATGGGGACAAAGCTGAAGCTTTATTTTCCCAGTATAGAGACCCTATGACTGATCTCAATACCAAAAAATAGAAACACAAGTGTGAAAGCAGCATTTGAGCACAGTGGGCCAAAAACAGAAAAAAGAATAAGGGAGTGCGTTTTACCCCCACCCTCAGAATTTGGCTTTTCAGTACGAGACATTGCAAATTAAATGTCTTTAAAAAATTCCCATGAGAAATAAGTTAATTACAGAGCTACGCGGGTGATAAGAGTAAAAACAGCTCTTTGAAGGCAGCAAAGAAAACTAAGATTAGCCAGACTATAAGGGGTTAAGATCAGCAAGCTATTGTTATCCGCATTACCTTTGGGAAGTAAATTCTCCAACGACTCCCGCTTCTCCATCTCTGACCGGCTCACGTGGAAGCTACAATAAGGAGTGAACAGCACCACTTTAGCCTTCGTATTACACTTGAGACATTTTGGCAGAGTGCTGGGTAAAAGTGGTTTACCCTCTGGAAACAGAGCCAATTTAACTTACTCTAAGTAAGGGATCTACAGCTCATGCACACAGACGTACATATTTTGCAGTCCACAATAACACGATGTCCGTGTGCATTCTGCAGAATGCAACAGCTGGCCCCTAATACAACAGTACTATACATGACTAATGCCAACAGGACATTTTCTTTTTGCGGAATGGGCACAGAAACTGAATGTACATGGAATAACTTTTTTGCTAAATATACCAGTCATGTTCCTTCCTCCTGCACTGGTCAATTATCCAACCTGTCTTCACAGAAGACTTGTTAAAGGGATGTGTCTCAGAAGATGACCATGTAAACATTGTTTTAGAATTTTTTTGGCAAATTTAGTTCTCACTTGTACATCAAAGTATGCAAACCTGCAATGTTCATACTGGCCACTAGGCCTAATGTTAACACTTCCTGTCTTAAGAGCAGCCACATGGGCCATAAACAATGGACAGGAGCTGACCCCATTGACTTCTATGGGACAGTTTGCTTGGCATGCTCTGACCTGTACAGACAACCCCTATTGTGAATGGTGGCTACTGCATTCTACATTGATATGTTAATTGTCATTCTAATCATGCCTGTGGTGACATCTGCTGAAACATTACCTGAAATCCACCACCTATCAGACCTACCAGCCAGTGTGAAAATTGCAGGATAATATACTTTAAGTGTAAAGACACAGAATTGGGAGGGAAATGGATGAACAACAAAGTTGCTGGAGGGAGACAGATGCTGCTAGTGCTAGTAAATTTCCCATCTCACCGCCATGCTTGATTCCCAGTTAAACTGCTCAGTACAGCCACACGGCCGCCATGAAGCCGTTGCTACAGTGAGTGGAGCAGAATCTCCTGCTCTCTCCATGTGCAGTCTATGGGAGACATGAGAACAGTTAGTTTTCACCCACTAGTTTAGGGAAAATTGACAGACTGAGGTTACAGATGGGAAAGCCAGTGATAAATACAGGATACATGGCAAAGTGGCCAGGTAGTGTTAGGTCTGATTAGCACAAGCCAAGAAAATACCAACCATGTGATGCCATACCTCCCAGATAGACCATGACTCCCATAAACTGTCCGCATCATAGTGTTGTATAATAGTTCCTACCACATGGCAGACCTATTGTACTGTGCTTGCATTACACGACTACAGTACAATAGAAGCACATCTGTAAGCATAATACATGGGATAGTATAGTTCTGTATGACCACTCAGAAACAGCCTCTAATTTTCAGCACATGCTGTGGCATCAGACGGCAAAGTCATCACCGGTCAAGACTTCGTAAATGACGTGGAGATCCTACCTGATGAAGAATCCAGCCATTACGACTTCTGTCAACTCATTAACACTGTCCTGTCAAAAGCGAAATAAAACTGCATTAAAGAAACATCCACCATAAATCTTAACCATCTGTATAGTTATGTATGACCACTCAGAAACAGCCTCTAATTTTCAGCACATGCTGTGGCATCAGACGGCAAAGTCATCACCGGTCAAGACTTAATAAATGACGTGGAGATCCTACCTGATGAAGAATCCGGGCCTTACGACTTCTGTCAACTCATTAACATGGTCCTGTCAAAAGCGAAAAAAAAAAAATCCACCATAAATCTTAACCACCTGTATAGTTTTTTTAGACACCCAAGAAGGGTGGGGTTAATATAGGCTACTATTCTCAATAGGAATGCCAGGTGTTGTACTCGGCTTTCCAATAAAGGAATGGTGCTAGCTCCTCCATCCAGAAGAGTGGGACCCCCTTTGATCTGAGTTAACCACAGGAAGAGGGGGATTTTCCAGCTTTGCACAACCCCTTTAAGTGGAAACATGACTGAAGACCCGTCACCCCTCCTGATGTGCGTTTTAATAACTACTCGTATTCCCCATGTAAAATTTCTGAGGAATGCATTCTTGAGCATGTAGTGCCATTCTTTTATTACTCATGCTAGAAGTTACAAGTGAGTTGTCAGCAGTTTGCAATTATGGTCCAGATGGGTCTTACCCGGGGGGGGGGGGGGGGGGGGCGCTACATATTGATATTATCCAAAAAGTGCTGCCAGTGGCAGGCTATGCAGAAATGCCCTCAACTGCCAACACATATATATGGGCCTTTGGAAATTGCTAGCTATTCATTCATAACTTGGGGGGGGGGGGGGGAAAGACAGAACGATAATACCCATAAGGATAGATACTCCAGAATTACTACATGGGCAATTTAAGTAATTGCTGAAAGCGATGTGTCAGGAAAGGTGTAGGAGTTTAGGGTACGCTCACCAGATCCTACAGTTGACTGCTGAATCCCCATAGACTATAACCGAGTCCAGCAGCTTCCCAGCATAAATCACTGGTTTCTACCCAAAAAAACGTCACACGCATTTATGTTGCATCAGGTACGATGCAGATGCAAATTAACCCTTACTCAGCTGTCCTCAGCCAGTCAAGTGCTAATCAGTGATATCATGATGTGAACAGCAAATAAGGCTTCATCACTGGACAGTGGAATCCCACAAGCATGGCCACATGAAATAACCTGCAGACAATCTCAGTACCTCGTAGCGTGCGGAACACAGCCTTGTTCATTTGGATTCCAGACCAGGTGCCACACCCTTCATGGAGGATTATGGAGTTCAGCCATGCTTCTCGGCTAGGCCCATCTAAGGTTGTGTTCTCATACCAGATGGCCCCTGAAACAGCAAAAATGGACTATTCAGACATGGAAAACCGAGATAATCACAGCAGTCACAATGTGAACATTGTTAAATCACTGGATGTGGAATATTAAAGCATTAGGTCAGCAGCTTCATTAGCCAGCTACTCTAAATCCGCATCCGCTTCCATCCACAAAGCAGTGGATCAGTGGAAGACAGGGCGGATTGAGTCCATGTGCCCTGTCCTATTCACAAAGGGACAGGGCACATGGACGTGCAAACCGCCCCACTTACAAAACAGTACATGAAAGAGAAAACCAGTCGTGTGAACGAGGCTTTGTGGATGGGTCATGACCATCCCACAAGATCTTTCCAAAGCCTCAGAACCAGCCACAATCTCCCGCACTATGGCACGCCTCAGTGCTGGCCAAATAAATATTTCTAGGGATTTCAGAGAAGTCTGGCAGCATTACAATCCTTTAAAAGGGATTTAACGGCAGCGCAAATAAAGCCCAAAGAACACCCGGAGTAGCCACAAGCCCAGCACTTACCTCTCTCTCCGAGCACCACGCTGAAATGGCCGCTCAGCTCTGTTCCACGAGGTTATAACGGAGATACGTAACCAGGTCACGTGTGCTACGTCGCTGCCAGAAGGAAGTTGTTGCGTCGTGCGTCTCTTCCCGCACACCGCGGCAGCCATTTTTGTTTCTGGCACCGTCGTTATTTCATTTACATTTTATGCCGTGCAGTAAACGGATGAACGGTGTCGTCTGCGGGATATTGTGAGCAATAGTCAATAGACATAAGAAGCGTCAGGGGAGCGGTAATCCCAGCAGTGCGGCGCTTGCGTGTCAGATATGCCGCCGGCCTGTCGGTTGGGTCGCGGTGTAGGCCTGTGTGGGCGGGGTTCTGGTTGCCACGTTGAGCTGGACGTGGAGGGGAGGGTCTGGGAACTGTAGAGCCGGGTAGGGAAGAGGCCGAAGGGACGTCCCGGAGCGAGACACATTGGGAGGGAATTGCCCTGGCAGCCTCCTTAGTGCCCAGGTCTTATGAACTTGCCTGTGCCAGCTTCTTCCCTGTGAACCGGCTTTGCCAGAAGTCGTCGTACTGCCTACCTGTGTAAAAGGCTAATCCTTCCTTCCCTGTGCAGCCTGGTCTGGACACAGGTGAGTGTGTGCCCAGCTGGCACTTCCCAGGAGATGACTGCACTCGGGGGCACAGCTCATCAATATGGGGGATCGTTTTGGTTAGGTGGCACCAGGCTGTGTGATGGGCACAGTACCCATCGTTCTCCCAGGTTCTGTTTACTTATCGCCCACCTGAGCCATGATTTCAGACTGTCATTGCATAATACAGGAGTAGTTGTATGTAAATGGCAATTATTATATCGATACTGTACGTAACCAATTACGGAATAACTGATTTTACTGCGTTCAGATCACAACTTGGGGAGAACCAGCAATCCTATTGAGGCACCCAAAGTAACAAAATGTAGAGTCTTCACCCTTTTTTTTTTTTTTTTATAGTGAGACCCTGATTGGTGTGGCAAGTTGAATGGCCGTACCTAGAAGCGTGGTAGGGCTTCCCCGATTAGCAAACTGGACGTAAAATCGAGTAGTGTGAGTGGGGGGGGATCTCCCAGTAGTATCCGACTAGACAAAGTAGTAGTGATTTATGGGACGAGCCAGCTGACCATGTCCGTGAAATAAAAGGATGACAGCGGCGCCATGTCACAATAAATATACAAGAAAATGAAATATACACATATTAGAACAAAAGACTAAGGGGGGGGGGGGGGGATTTAGCAAAACTGGTGTAAAGGAAAACTGGCTTAGTTGCCCATAGCAACCAATCAGATTCCACTTTTCATTTTTCACAGCTCCGCTAGAAACGCAAAGGATTGATCTGATTGGTTGCTATGGGTAACTAAGCCAGTTTCCCTTTGCACCAGTCCACTACTCATTACTGGAGATAATAGTCGGAGATCATGGTGGCAGATTCCCTCTAATCTCCTTCACCTCTGTACCTGAGGGGCTTCTTTCTTCTACCTCGTTGATCAGAGATTTCCATCAGTGATTGTGAGCCAAAACCAGATCTGCTCCTGTTCTGTGTTCAGACCCGCACACGGCCACGGATCGGATGTGGACCCATTCATATCAATGGGGATACAAAAGATGCGCAACAGCACACCTGTTCTATGGCCCCACAAAATAATAATCAGTTTTTCGGACAAGGATAGGACATTTCTGAAGGAGTAAAAAATGGCAGCAGGTCCAGGGCCGGTATCCGTGATTTGCGGACCGCAAAAACAAATCGGACCGTGAGCAGGGGTCCTTAGGCATTCGTTTTCTGAGCTGAAAGGCTGTCAACCAACGATCATAAGGTGGACGTGGCGAGAAGATTGTGGTCAGAACAATCTTTCCTGTATAATTCTTCCTATCCAGGGAAAGTCCAGCACGTGTATGTACAAGCACACATACCTCCCAACATCTGGACAGCTAAATCCAGCCTTATCATGACTGTGGGTAATCTGTTTCAAGTGTACATAAACTTTTATGTTTCATAATTCAATAGTTTAGGTAAAAATTATGAACTTGCCTGTCTCAGCACTTCTCGGTCTGTGAATTGACTGATCAGCAAGAGCTGGATTATCCGATAGACTTGCTCTGGGCCGTGAGAAAGCTCTCATCTGACCTCTCTCTGCCTCACCAGCTTGTCCTGCTCCTGCCCTCTCTATAGAACTCAATGGATTTCGGCTTGTTTCACGTTTGCCGATCCGACAGGCTTTTACCATCGGGAGCAGCCTGCTGGATTCAGCCAGAAAGCTGTCCGGCCCCATTAACTATAATGGGATCCGGCGGTGACCCGACCGCAATCCGGCATTCTGGAATAGGCTGTCGGCCTTGTGAATCAGTCACTTCAGAGAGGGTGGGGGAATACGTCTATAAGGAGGCACTTTTCATTAAAGAGAACCTGTCACCACAAAATGCAGTGTAATCTGCTGGTAGCATTGTACAGAGCTGGAGAAGCTGAGCAGAGTGATATACAGTAGAAATATATATGAGATATATGGGAAAAGATTCAGTAGCACCTGTAATTCATGCATTTAAATTAGTTATTTCTGACTTCAGTTGTACATGGGTGAGGTGATTGATAGGCACTCTCTGTGTTTGTATACATAGATATGTCAGTCACTGATAACATCTCCCACGTGAACAATCAGTGACTGACAGCTCTCTCTGTATACACACTTACATAGAGAATACTGTCAATCACTGATAACACCTCCCCTGTGTACAACTATCAGTGACTGACCACTATCTCTGTATACACACTTAGGGCTCATGCCCACGAACGTAAGGGCTCCGAGCCCGTGCTGCGGACTGCAAATTGCGGTCCGAAATGCATGGGCACCGATCGTGGGGCAGCCGCATGCTGATCGTGGACCCATTCACTTGAAAAGTACTGCATGCGGTGCAGAAGCACGGATCGGAACCCCACGGAAGCACTACGCTTCCGTGGTGTTTCTGGCCGTTCCGCCGCATCTCCGGGTTTGTGGACCCATTGTGCGGGGTGCACACAGCCGGTGCCCCGTGTATTGCGGGCCAATTTTCACAATACAGCCACGGTGGGGCAACGGCCGTTGTGAAAGAAGCCTTAATTTTTCTTTAATAAAATCTATTCCAAAGTTCACTTCTAACACTTATACTTTTTTTGTTATATAATTCAATAGTATAGGTACACTTTAAGGCCTTATGCACACAACCTTATTTTTTTACTGGATCTACCTTTATAACTTCCCTACTGCCCGTACAAATACATTGGCAGTAGGGTCTTTAAAGATGTCACTCTGGAGCGGAGCAGGAGCCAGAGCCATAGCCGCTGGGTTTCTGCTGTTTTAGGCAATGTGTGCGATCGTCGATAATGTTTGCCAACGTTTAACCCTTCAGTGGCCATAGTCAATTGTGACTGCTCCCAGGGTGTGTGTGTATATATATATACAGACGTGGACAAAATTGTTGGTACCCTTTGGTCAATGAAAGAAAAAGTCACAATGGTCACAGAAATAACTTTAATCTGACAAAAGTAATAATAAATTAAAATTCTATAAATGTTAACCAATGAAAGTCAGACATTGTTTTTCAACCATGCTTCAACAGAATTATGTAAAAAAATAAACTCATGAAACAGGCATGGACAAAAATGATGGTACCCCTAGAAAACACAGAACATAATGTGACCAAAGGGACATGTTAATTCAAGGTGTGTCCACTAATTAGCATCACAGGTGTCTACAACCTTGTAATCAGCCATTGGGCCTATATATATGGCTCCAGGTAATCACTGTGTTGTTTGGTGATATGGTGTGTACCACACTCGACATGGACCAGAGGAAGCAAAGGAAAGAGCTGTCTCAAGAGATCAGAAAGAAAATTATAGACAAGCATGTTAAAGGTAAAGGCTATAAGACCATCTCCAAGCAACTAGATGTTCCTGTGAGTACAGTTGCACATATTATTCATAAGTTTAAGATCCATGGGACTGTAGCCAACCTCCCTGGACGTGGCCGCAGGAGGAAAATTGATGACAAATCTAAGAGACGGATAATCCGAATGGTAACAAAAGAGCCTAGAAAGACTTCTAAAGAGATTCAAGGTGAACTTCATGCTCAAGGAACATCAGTGTCAGATCGCACCATCCGTCGTTGTTTGAGCCAAAGTGGACTACATGGGAGACGACCAAGGAGGACACCATTGTTGAAAACGAATCATAAAAAAGCAAGACTGGAATATGCCAAACTACATGTTGACAAGCCACAAAGCTTCTGGGAGAATGTCCTGTGGACAGATGAGACAAAAATCGAAGTTTTTGCCAAGGCACATCAGCTGTATGTTCACAGACGAAAAAATGAAGCATATCAAGAAAAGAACACTGTCCCTACTGTGAAACATGGAGGAGGCTCTGTTATGTTCTGGGGCTGCTTTGCTGCGTCTGGCACAGGGTGTCTTGAATCTGTGCAGGGTACAATGAAATCTCAAGACTATCAAGGAATTCTAGAGAGAAATGTACTAGCCAGTGTCAGAAAGCTTGGTCTCAGTCGCAGGTCATGGGTCTTGCAACAGGACAATGACCCAAAACACACCGCTAAAAACACCCAAGAATGGCTAAGAGGAAAAAATTGGACTATTCTAAAGTGGCCTTCTATGAGCCCTGACCTCAATCCTATTGAGCATCTTTGGAAGGAGCTGAAACATGCAGTCTGGAAAAGGCACCCTTCAAACCGGACACAACTGGAGCAGTTTGCTCATGAGGAGTGGGCCAAAATACCTGCTGAGAGGTGCAGATGTCTCATTGACAGTTACAGGAAGCGTTTGATTGCAGTGATTGCCTCAAAAGGTTGCGCAACAAAATATTAAGTTAGGGGTACCATCATTTTTGTCCATGCCTGTTTCATGAGTTTATTTTTTTACATAATTCTGTTAAAGCATGGTTGAAAAACAATGTCTGACTTTCATTGGTTAACATTTATAGAATTTTAATTTATTATTACTTTTGTCAGATTAAAGTTATTTCTGTGACCATTGTGACTTTTTCTTTCATTGACCAAAGGGTACCAACAATTTTGTCCACGTCTGTATATATATTGTAGAAAATGGTCTAAATGTAAGACACCTCGGAAGCTGTCTTATATGAGGAACTGACACTGGATCGGCCGAAGTTATGTAGAAGCCGGCGCCTCTTCATAACTTCGGTGAGCGCAGAGACGTCTAAAATGCCAGTCCTAATAAATGTGCCCCATATTTTGTAATGTCATGCAGGCATTTTAAAGAAGCATTTATGTACTATAGCTCTGATCCAACATGGGATTCCTCACAGACATGCTTGTTTCAGGTTTATGTACATATTTCAGGTAAGTTTGCTGTACATTTCCATGTAGGAGCGTTTCTTAATATGTTCACTGTGTCGCTGCTGAAAAGGTCAGCAGCTCCAGCTCCTGTAGACATATAGCAGTTAGGGTTCAAAGTGCAAACTTCAGTTTTCTCCATTCTGTCCACGTGGCTGAACTGGAAGCATTTTGCCTGAAGTCCTTTTCTGGTGTATGAATAGCAGCCCAGACTACTGACAACTTCCTTGCTGAGGTCTATTAATTTAATTTTTTTTCAAAGTTTTAGCTAGTCATACAATTCGGAAGGCGACTTCAGTAGTTTTCCAAATGTACCGATAGTGTAAATTGGTATGGTTCTACACACTGGAACACCCTTGGCCTTCTACCTGTGAAGTCCTGCATGAGGCCAAGTTGTGTAGACTGATGACATGACATCCATTCGGCCTCCCCCACTCCTGTCGGAGTTTACAACCCATTGAAAACGTATCAAATTTCTTAGAAAACCTTTTTTTTTTTTAAAGGGTTATCAGCGATTTTCATATTGATGGCCTATCCTCAGGATTGGTGTGGATCAGCTGTTTGAGGAGGCCTGAGCACTTAGACTTCTTCCTAGGCCAGGTGATAACATGGTTATCAGTCACATGGCCTTGGCTTAAAGTGAAGAGATGAGCTATGATACCTGGCACAGCCACTATTCAGTGGACGTGCTGTGCTTGGCAAGCTGTGGAGGCCACCATGCTCACCAGCGCTGCAGTGAGTGCTGTGGCTTCTTAAAACAGCTAATCGGTGGTGGTGCTGGGAGTCGGACCCTCGCCGATCTCATATTGATGACCTATCATGATGATGGGGCATCAGTATGAATATCCAAGAGTACCCCTTTAAAACATTCTCCTTGGGAGTTATGGAAACAGCATAGCTTTCTATGCTACATTGTTTAGCTCCCATTCACCACAAGGCTAAGTTCGGCTGCCTGATACGGCACAAATGCCGGCTGTTGCTTCTGCTCCTTGGAGGCTCTGTTCTCCTACCTCATTCCACGTCCTGCCATCCTTGATTGACAGGCCAGCGTTCATCTTCTCCTGCCGGCCCTGTGTGCTGGGCAAGTCTCTTGTTTGTTCAAAAATATTAAATAAAAGGCCCGTCCATCTCAAACCCTGAACCATTATTGTTCCGTTATCAGTGTTTGCAGAGCAGACACATTCAGAAAGAGTCCACACACGTCAGACGTCCAGTTGGCGAAATTCTCACTCCAAAGTACACATTGACACCGCTGTGGAGACCTATATTAATACACTTTACCTCTGCTTGGTAAAGAAGCAGTTCTCCATACGTCAGACATGAACTTTGTATTCAATGTTTCAGCCTCCAAAGATTTTATAGAAAGTTTATTTCATTCTATATTTAGATGAACTTAGGCCTGTTTCACATTCGCGGTAAACAGATCCGGCAGGCAGATCCAGTGAATACCGCAAATGTGAAACAGGCCTAAGTCCATCTATATGTAGATGTGCGCTGCAAAGATACCGTCCACGATTCACTATAATGGGACCACGGCAAATATGCCGAGAATTGGCCAGACGACAACCTCAGCGTGCAGCAGTATTTGTCTGGCCGCTCCTTGGCATGATCTCCACCGGCCCCCATTATACTGAATAGGGGCTGGACGGTATCTCGGCAGCACATGGTAGCGCCCAGTATTCACGGATCTGGCAGGCTTTTCCCAGGCTGAAAAAAGCGTGATGGATCTGTTCACCACAAATGTGAAACAGGCCTAAGCGTGCCTTCACACAATGCAGATTTTGTTGAAAGTCAATTCCTGTAGAAATCCATGTGCTTCCTGCCAAAGCAGCCCCATTCAGATGAATGGCACTGATCTTCAGTCACAGAAACGTTCTGCAACAAAATCTGCGTGTGAAGGCACCCTAACAGGTCCTTGTACATGCCTTTTTCGTGTCTGTTATGCAAACTATAGTTTGTGTCCATATTGCAGACAAGAATAGTCATTTCTAGTACATGGAGGGAGAAAAATATGGATTACGCATGGAAGGTGACCATATTTTGCGGGTTTGTGGACCGTAATCGTGTGCATGAGGTCTAACCCTCATTGTCAGGGTCTTCTCACCTTCTGTGCCTATTAGTCTGTAGATTCATGTTTATTATAATTGCTTGTTTTTATCATATGATATGTATTTAATTCCCTACATATTTTATGTGTACAGTTCCCTGGAAGTTAAAGGGGTTATCCTCTGGATAGGTGATCATTATCCGATCGGCAGGGGTCTGACACCCAGGACCCCTGCCCATCAGCTGTCAGGAGAGGCCGACGCTCCTTGAGTGCTGTGACCTCTTCTGAGGCCATGTGACATCGTGTTTATCGGTCACATGGCCTAGTTGCTACTCTGCCCCTTTAAAGTCAATGCCCAGGTCAGCCACTATGCAACGTACAGAGCCGTGCATGGAAAGTTGTCAGAGGCCTGCATCGCTCCCCAAAGCTCCGGTGAGCACCGCAGCTCCTTGAAACAGTCGGGGTTCTGAGAGTCGGACCCTGCCAATCTGATAATGACCTATTCTGAGGTTAGATCATCATTATTAATTCATGGGTAACCCCTTTAATGTCTCTTCTAACTATATCATGTCATATTGAAAAGCTTTTATATGAAGTGCAGATTGTAAAGGGGTTTTCCAGGACTTTACTGTTTTGCAGTACTTTTGGCATCACAACTACACGGCTTCTTCCACTGTGTAGAGGCCAGGGCTCTGAGGCTCTTCTCCTAGCCAAATGAATGGGAGAAGTCATGATGTTTGACTGTCTTCTAAGGTCTGCGCCATTGTGCCCAACACTGGTTTACGTCATCCTAATATTTTGTCTTGTTTCTATGTAGAATGAAGCTAAAAGAAATTGACCGTACTGCCATGCAGGCCTGGAGCCCCTCTCAGCAGCATCCCATATACCTGGCAACAGGTGAGTGCCGTTACGCCCCAAAGGGTTTCCGTTCTGTCCCTTCCTGCTTTCTGATGAGTACGCATTTGTGTTTCTCAATGAAACTGGGGAAGTTGCATTGCAAAATTCATTACTGCATAGAGCATTTGTGGCTATGTGTCCACTCCTTCTATGATGAAATGGCACTTTTCGATCTGTGCCTTTATGAGCCAAGGCCAGAAATGGATCCAGCAAGAATGAGACATGTAAGTTCGCCCTTTTATATTTCCCCTTTCTTTTGAATCCAGTTCTGGCCGTGGCTCAGAAAGCTGCATGAAAAGCACAGCGGCCTCTAATAGGGTTTTCTCATGTGCCGTTACAAGGATCCAGAGCTGGTGCCAGAATGCCATAGTATTGGCAAAGTTTTACCTATGTTGCCCAGACTAGTTCTGATCCCATTCTTGAAATAAAAACAAACAGACCGCACTGCTGTACACCAATATGAATCTCCTCGTCGCTCACAACGGGCTATTTTTCTCTGAATATTGAAAACACCATCCAGCCCCTCAGGAAAGCGTCTCTCCTCTTCCGGACACTCCTATAGGGATCAAGGATTCGCCACAATAGTGAAGTATTGGCAGACTTTGTGACTATAAAAATGTTTATTCTACTTACAAACACATTCTTGTTAAAAGCACATCAAGCATAAACCGTTTGTTTGCTGTTCCTGAGACTTGCTGTACCAAGTGGCTTCTGATTAAGTGGAGTTTAAAGAACCGGAGTTTAAGACAAGGTGCAAGAAACTAAGGTCCGATAGAATTTCCTTGTGTGTTGTTGGCTTGATTCTAGCTATTCCTCCAATTACAGCAGACAGAGTCTAATTCTAACTCGTATTTACTGTTTCCTTCTTTACTGTTCATCCCCATTTAAACACGTGCTCCAACGACAATGCCACTAAGTGTGTGTCCTATGCAATGTATGTGTGCCTTGAAGAGCCTTTCGAGGGTGAATACATTTGCACTAGATGCAATCATGTTGCATATTTGGAAGCCCAGATCTTGGATCTAAATAAGCAGCTTGCAATACTTAGGGGCACTGCAAAACTGGATAGAGGCTTAGACCTCACTGTGCAGGCACTGACTGGGGTCAGTGAAGTGGAGGAGGGCAAGATCAGGACTATCAGGTCAGCAATTGGGTTAATGTAGGAAGAAGGGGTAGAGGGAAAAGTGCCAGGGAGGCTAGTCCTGAGCTGGCACGCCCTAGTAATTATGCCTGTTTGGCTGATATTAGGGATGAAAGCCCAGGGCCAGCAACACTGCAGCAGGGCATTTCTCCTAGCAACCAGGAGGATTACTGCTGCAGAAAGGATGGGGAAAGGAGTAGGGCTGCAGCTAACGATTATTTGAATAATCGATTAGTTGCCGATTAATTTCTACGATTAATCGGGAAAATCGACAAAATTACAAAACAGAGAGGTTTATATGATCTTACTTGAAAAATTATGTTCAAAGGCCATATTAAAACAAATTGTGGACGACACTATTATGGGGGATCTGTGGACGACACTATTATGGGGGATCTGTGGACGACACTATTATGGGGGATCTGTGGACGACACTATTATGGGGGATCTGTGGACGACACTATTATGGGGGATCTGTGGACGACACTATTATGGGGGATCTGTGGACGACACTTATGGGGGATCTGTGGACGACACTTATGGGGGATCTGTGGACGACACTTATGGGGGATCTGTGGACGACACTTATGGGGGATCTGTGGACGACACTTATGGGGGATCTGTGGACGACACTTATGGGGGATCTGTGGACGACACTTATGGGGGATCTGTGGACGACACTTATGGGGGATCTGTGGACGACACTTATGGGGGATCTGTGGACGACACTTATGGGGGATCTGTGGACGACACTTATGGGGGATCTGTGGACGACACTATTATGGGGGATCTGTGGACGACACTATTATGGGGGATCTGTGGACGGCGTAGTTATGGAGAGGGGGATCTGTGGACGGCGTAGTTATGGAGAGGGGGATCTGTGGACGGCGTAGTTATGGAGAGGGGGATCTGTGGACGGCGTAGTTATGGAGAGGGGGATCTGTGGGTGGCGCAGTTATGGAGAGGGGGATCTGTGGGTGGCGCAGTTATGGAGAGGGGGAACTGTGGGTGGCGCAGTTATGGAGAGGGGGAACTGTGGGTGGCGCAGTTATGGAGAGGGGGATCTGTGGGTGGCGCAGTTATGGAGAGGGGGATCTGTGGGTGGCGCAGTTATGGAGAGGGGGATCTGTGGGTGGCGCTGTTATGGAGAGGGGGATCTGTGGATGGCGCTGTTATGGAGAGGGGGATCTGTGGGTGGCGCAGTTATGGAGAGGGGGATCTGTGGGTGGCGCAGTTATGGAGAGGGGGATCTGTAGGTGGCGCAGTTATGGAGGGGGGATCTGTGGGTGGCGCAGTTATGGAGAGGGGGATATGTGCACTGTTATGGGCATAACAGTGCACAGATCCCTTTCCTCATAACAGTGCACAGATCCCCCTTCCCATAGCAGTGCCATACACAGACCCCCCCCTCCTCCCCATAGCAGTGTTATACACAGACCCCCCTCCCCATAGCAGTGCCATAGACAGATCCTCCCCCCTCCCCATAGCAGTGCCATAGACAGATCCTCCCCCCTCCCCATAGCAGTGCTATACACAGACCCCCCTCCCCATAGCAGTGCCATAGACAGATCCTCCCCCCTCCCCATAACAGCCCCGGCCCCGATGCTTATAAGTCGGACTAATCACTGCATCTTTATTTTACCTTTTTACAATGACGCTCCTGTAACAGCCAGGCAGAGCGGACGGCGGCGTAACGTCACTCAATCACGTGACGCACCTGCTCCGCCCACTTCATGAATGAAGGAGGCGGAGCAGGCGTGTCACGTGAGTGAGTGACGTTACGCCGCCGTCCGCTCTGCCTGGCTGTTACAGGAGCGTCATTGTAAAAAGGTAAAATAAAGATGCAGCGACCGCCCGCCCGCATAGCAACGAATCGGCGATTATTCGATAACTGGATTCGTCGACAACGAATCCAGTTATCGAATATAATCGATTACATCGATTAATCGTTGCAGCCCTAGAAAGGAGTGCAGCAAAGATGCTGCTGGTAGGGGACTCTATTAATAGGAGGACAGACAGGGAGATGGAAGGTCCTTCAAAATGATTTTGGGGAACTAGGTGAGAGGCTCAAGTCCAGGACCTCCAAGGTAGTGTTTTCAAAAATACTACCAGTGCCACGAGCGTCACTAGAGAGACAATGGGAGCTTAGGGAGTTAAATAAGTGTCTCAGAAGCTGGTGCAGGAAGGAAGGGTTTGGGTTCATGGAGAACTGGGCCAACTTCTCTGTCGGTTACAGGCTCTACAGTAGGGACGGGCTGCACCTCAATGGGGAGGGTGCAACTGCCCTGGGGGAAAAAATGGTTAGATGGCTGGAGGAGCTTTTAAACTAGGATCGGGGGGGGGGGGAGTTGTCATACTAATAAGGGGGTAGATAGAGAGTGGGTTATAGAAGGGGACAGGGGGGATTTAGTGGGGGCTGGGGTTAGTGCGGAAAATAGGGAGAAGACTGGGCATGACTATACATTTATGAAAAATAGAACTGCTGGTAACAAGAACCTGTTGCATCCAAAAATTAACCAAGGTAACCCAAAAATCCTGGATAATCACTTTACAGGTAATAGTAATTTAAAATGTATTTTCACAAATGCCAGAAGTCTAGCTAGCAAATTGGGGAAGCTGGAGGCCATGGTACTAGAAGAACACATAGATGTAGTTGGTGTGGCTGAGAGATGGTTGGATTCTTCGCATGACTGGGATGTAAATATTTAGGAAAGACCGGGTCAATAGAAAAGGTGATGGCGTGTGCCTGTATGTGAGGAGTGATCTGAAGACAAGTGTGAAAGAGGCAATTGTGGGTGAGGATGTGGAAACCTTATGGGTGGAAGTTCAAAGGGATAATACTAATAATACTTGGTGTAATCTACAGACCCCCTAACATCACAGAAGAGATAGAAACGCAACTGTATAACCAAATAGAGCGGGCGGCACAGGCTGGTACAGTGGTCATAATGGGAGATTTTAGCTTCCCAGACATTGACTGGGGTCATGGTTCTGCCTCAACCGCAAAGGGGAGAAAATTCCTCAACTTGCTGCAGGACCACTTTATGGGCCAGTTTGTAGAAGCTCCCACTAGGGGCGATGCTCTGTTGGATCTGGTAATTTCAAATGATGCAGAGCTTGTTGGTAATGTTACTATTCAAGAAACACTAGGTAATAGTGACCACAAGATAATTATATTTCCCCCTAAACTATCAAAAGCAAACTCTGTCAGGCAGAATTTCAAAAAGGCTAATTTCCCTGGGTTGAGGGCAGCATTTCAGGGCATAGACTGGGAGCAGCTACTGTCGCATAATAATACTGAGGATAAATGGGAGAGCATCAAATCCACATTGAGTAATTGCACAAAAAAATCTACGGTCGGCTGTAGCGTTTGAAGATTACAAAGGGCTTAATCAAATCTGCAAAAAGGAGATAAAATTAGCAAAGATACAAAACGAACAGCAGGTAGCAAAAGAAAGCAAAACAAATCCCAACAAGTTTTTTTAAATGTATAAATGCTAAAAAAAAAAAAAAAAAATACATCTGAGCAGGTAGGTTTTTTAGCTCTGTATATACAAAAGAAGAGAAAGGAGCTGATATCTGTGGCGCCGGGGCTGTTAGTACATCCAGTGATATACTCAATTGGCTAACTGTAGATATGGTCCAAGAGAAGTTAAATAGGGTAAATGTGAACAAAACTCCGGGTCCAGATGCATTACAACCAAGAGTGCTTAAAGAGCTCTGTTCAGTCATTGCTATGCCCCAATATTCTCTAGGGACTGGTACAGTCAAATGTGGTGCCCATTTTCAAAAAAGGATCAAGGTCCTCCACAGGTAATTATAGACCAGTTAGTTAGTTTAACTTCTGTTGTGGGAAAAATGTTTGAAGGACTCTTAAGGGACTATATACAGGAGTATGTGATAATAATATTATAAGTGATAACCAGCATGGGTTTACCAAGGACAGAAGTTGTCAGACTAACCTGATTTGGTTTTATGAGGAGGTGAGTAGTAGCCTGCACAGAGGGGTGGCTGTGGATGTAGTGTTTCTGGATTTTGCAAAGGCTTTTGATACTCTCCCTCAAACGCTTAATAAGTAAAATAAGGTCTATTGGCTTGGAAAGTATAGTTTGTAATTGGAGTGAAAACTGGCTGAAGGACTGTGTCCAGAGAGTTGTGGTCAATGATTCCTATTCAGAATGGTCCCAGGTTATAAGTGGTGTACCCCAAGGTTCAGTGCTGGGCCCTTTATTATTTAATTTATTTATTCATGATATTGAGAACGAGATTAATAGCACCATATCTATTTTTGCAGATTACACTAAGCTCTGTAAAACTGTGCAGTCTGTGGAACATGTCCACAAACTACAAGCTGACTTGAACACTCAGTGATTGGGCATCAACTTGGCAAATGAGGTTCAATGTGGACAAATGTAAAGTTATGCATCTTGGTAGTAATAATCTCTGTTCTTCATATGTCCTAGGTGATGTAGCACTGGGAGAGTCACTTATAGAGAAGGATTTGGGTGTCCTTGTGGATGGTAGATTAAATAACAGCATACAATGTCAATCAGCTGCTTCTAAGGCCACCAGGATATTGTCATGCATTAAACGAGGCATGGACTCGCAGGGCAGGGATGTAATACTAGCACTTTACAAAGCGTTGGTGCGGCCTCATCTCGAATATGCAGTTCAGTTCTGGGCACCAATCCATAGAAAGGATGTACTGCAGCTGGAAAAAGTACAGAGGAGAGTGACTAAAATGAAAAGGGGCATGGAGGGTCTTAGTTAAAAAGAAAAATTAAAATAATTGAATGTATTTAGTCTTGAGAAGAGACATCTAAGGGGGGACATGATTAACCTATACAAGTATATAAATGGGCCATACAAAAAATACGGTGAAAAGTTGTTCCATGTAAAATGCCCTCAAAAGACATGGGGGCACTGCCTCCGACTGGAGAAGAAAAAGTTCAGTCTCCAGAAGCGCCAAAGCTTCTTTAGGCCTATTGCACACGACCGTATGGCTTTCTCGCCCAGTTTCCTTGGGGGACACAGAAGACCTTGGGTATAGCTCATCTCCATAGGAGGCGTGACACTAAGTGAAGACTGTTAAGCCCCTCCTCCACAGCTATACCCTCAGCCTGGAGAGAGAGACTGCCAGTTTTTGCTTAGTGTCCAAGGAGGCAAGACACTCCCTGCTCTGCAGGGCTCTTTTCTCTTTTTTAGGCTCCGCGGCTCCCGCGGCCAGCAAGCCGCCATTCCGGCCCCTGTCTCGTCCGGCGGCAGGGTGGGCTCCCGCGGCCGGCAAGCCGCCATTCCGGCCCCTGTCTCGTCCGGCGGCGGTGTGGGCTCCCGCGGCCGGCAAACGCTATTCCGGCGGCGGGGTGGGCTCCCGCGGCCGGCAAACGCCATTCCGGGTCCCTGTCTCTTCCGGCCGGCGGGGTGGGCTCCCGCGGCCGGCAAACGCAATTCCGGCCCCCGGTCTCGTCCGGCGGCGGGGTGGGCTCCCGCGGCCGGCAAACGCTATTCCGGCCCCTGTCTCGTCCGGCGGCGGGGTGGGCTCCCGCGGCCGGCAAACGCCATTCCGGGTCCCTGTCTCTTCCGGCCGGCGGGGTGGGCTCCCGCGGCCGGCATTGGGCTTGACTATGCCCCAGCAGGTGCCGGTCGGCGGGGCCCGCAAATTTGGTCCCATGCTTCGCGGCCTGCTGGGCCGCATTTCCGACCGGCCCGCGGGGTGGGCTCCCGCGGCTGGTTTGAGGCGGCAGGACGCCGCAGCATTCCGCCTCCGGTCCCGGCAGTATAACGGGCCGGGGCGGCAACTTAGCCCCCGGCTTCGCTGCCTACTAGGCCGCAATATTCCGGTCTCTGGTGGAGGGGGCGGGAACTTCTCCAGGCGCGAATTTTTCCCGCCTGGAGGTTCCTCCGCCCCCAGGGGATCGCACGCCGCCCTCCAGGCCGGATTCCTGTTAACCCTTTGGGGTACAGGCCGGCCCCCAAAAAATGGGTCTGTTTAGTTGGCCCCCTTTTCTCCTGTCTCTCAGGTGCCCCTATATGGTGGCTCCCCTTTAGCCTCAGAGGCTGTGTTTCAATAAATAAATAAATAAAAAAAATAAAAAATTAAATAATAATAGATCATGATTTCTATTAGACTGCGCAGGACGCTGCAGCCTCATCAGTGATGCTGCATGTCTGCATGACCTCTTTCCACAGGCGGCATGGTGTTGCGCTCCCAGCCTGCATCGCTGCTAGGGTATTTCCCCTTTTAGGCGGTTTTTTCTTGCCTCTTCCAGGATACGGTGCTGGCCAAGTGCGTTCGGCCCTTCTGCAGGCAGCATTCATCGTCTCTCCAGTTATGGTGCCTGCCATGTGCATCCCCCCCCTCCTAGGCGGGCTACTGCACTCTCCCTGGCTGGCCATGTGCATGACCCCCTTCTTAGGCGGAATACTGCACCTTCACCGGATACGGTGCTGGCCATGTGCACGACCCCCTTCCATAAGCGGAACGCTGCACTCTCTGGTTTTTGCTGCCGGCCATGTGCGTGACCCCCTTCCGTGGGCGGTACGCAGCACTCACTGGATTCGCTGCCGGCCATGTGGGTGACCCCCTTCCTGGGCGGAACGCAGCACTCTCACTGGATCTGTTGCCGATCATGTGCATGACCCCCCCCCCTTTTTTAGGCGGAATACTGCACTCTCACCGGATACGGTACTGGCTATGTGCACGACCCCCTTCCATAGGCGGAATGCTGCACTCTCACTGATGTGCTATGATGTACTTATGTACTATGTTATTATGCTGCACTCTCACTGGTTTCGCTGCCGGCCATTTCTTAGGCGGTATGCTGCACTCTCATTGGATTCCCTGCCGGCCTTGGGTATGCCTCCTTCCCTCAGGCAGCTTGCATACATCCCTCTGTCTGTGGTTGTTTCCTCGAAGGTACGTCGCTGGCCATGTGCATGTGCCCCATACATGGCAGGGTGCTTGCACTCTCGCTGGATCCGCTGTCGGCCATATGCATGACCCCTCTTCCGTGGGCGGTGTACGCACTCTTGCTGGATTCGCTGCCAGCCAGGGGCTTGCCTTCCTTCCTCAGGCGACATGCACGCATTCTTAGTGACTGTGTTTGTCTCTCGCCAGTACGTTGCTGGCCATGTGTATGACTCCCATGCATGGCGGTGTGCTCGCACTCTCCCTGGATGAGATGCTGGCCATGTGCTTTACCCCCCTTTTTTCTGGGCGGCATGCTACACTCTCACCGGATACATTGCTGGCCATGAGAATGGCCCTCTAACAGGGGTGGAACGCTTGCACTTCCATTGGATACGGTGCTGGCCTTGTGCGTGACCACCTCTCATTTCAAGGGCAGAATTTGGCACGCTCATGAAATTTACGGCTGTCCTTATATGGCTGTGCTGGACTTGTACATGTCCCCCTTCGTTGGCAGAGTAGTTGCACTCTCGCTGAGTTCAGTGTTGGGTGTATTGTGGCACACTCACTTAATGCTAGGATACCCTGTTCACGTTACCCTTTCGCTAGGTGGACCTCCTGCGTTCCTGCTGGTTTATAGGGTATGTCCTGCTTCTCTGAAGTGGGTACGGCCTTAGGCATCACTTCCTTTTGGGACGGGCCTTTGCACTCTTGCCGACTGCTGTTGGCCAGGTACAATTCCCCCCTTAGGTTTGTGCATAACTCCCTTTCAGGTTGCACTTTGCAATTCCGTACATGCTGTGGCACTCTGGGGCGAGCCCCCCTTTTTCTAGGTGGGTTGGCCTTCTCGCTGCTTACGGGGCTGCTCGTACGTATGCCTCACCTGCTTCCTGCGGCATACCTTTGTTTCTTGGGATGCAATGCTTGCCGCAAGCCTTGCACTCGTCCCTAAGGAGTTTCATTCTGTCCTCATGACCGAACAGGTTCTATTGCTCTCTGCTGCACCAAGCTGGGTGGTGCTCATTCACATTCCAGGGAGTGTTCGTGGGTCCTAGATGCATGCCCATTCGTCCTTCTGCGGCATTGCTTCCCTGCGCTGGTGGTCACATAGTCGAGAGTGCTGTTGTCTGCAGCGCCTCTCGAATTCTTCGTTTGCTCTGGCGGGACTGCGGTTCCCTTGCCTGCTGCAATTTCCTCCTCTTCGGCTGCAGTGTGGTATGTGTCCTTCCTCTTGGCGCCTCTACGCTTCTGTCTGATCTTCTACCAGGTTCGGGCTGCTCTTCTCGGGAAGGTCACCCAACTTCTCTTGGGTGCTCAGTTACCCGGGTCCGGAGGACCTCCGCCTTGGGTTCTTCAAGCGGTCCTATGGCTTCCCTGTTGCCCACTCCTCCTCCTTTCGGTTGGAGGGTGTTATGCCGGCCTCTGTCTCGACTGCCTTATCTCGCCGGCCTTGTTTGGCTCCCGCTCGGTACAGATCGCTCCAATGTGGCTTCCCGCCAGATTTCAGAGGCTGTTCTTCACTGTCCTCCCCTCTGGGGAGAGCATGGTTGTTCATGTGGATGGTTCCGGTGTTCCTTTTGGTCTCGTACTGTCTCCCTTGTTCACACTGGCTGTATTAGCTGTGTGCCTATTTACCGAGTCTACCGCGTTCTGTCCTCCCGCTGGGTGCAGATTGCGTGGCCCATTCTAAGACGATGGTCCTGCTGTAGACTTACCTTCTCGATAACTTGGGGGGACTACCTTTTCGGTCCAGATTGTCCTTGATCTCCCACTCCGGGACGGTACAACGTGGTTACATCAGCATGGATTTTAGCCTGTCTTCTCCTGGCATCTGGCGGATCCTTTGGGTTCTTTCCATCTGTCCTGCTCCCCCACTCGGGTGGATACGGGATAACGTTGTTCGAGGGCCGACTGGTCTAGTTTTGTCGACCCTTCTGCCTGTGTTGCTGGTCTGCGCCTGATCACATTGGGTCTTCGCCCGCTTGCCAGGCGACTCTAGCGGGCTCGCTACTGTCCACTCCTGGCTGTGTTTCGTCCAGGATCTGTCGTAAGACTTAGGTTTTTTTGTCTGGGTTTCTGTGGGAAGCTGTGCATTCCCCACTCTGAATTTCTCTCCCCATGGTTCGGTCTTTTACTTGAGGTGTCAAGTGTCGGCGCTGTTCTTCCTCTTCCAGCGTTCTCGGCCCTCTGGGCCTGCCAAGACCACCTTCCTCGGAGTGGCTCTTTGGTTCCTCTGTGCTGTCCTTCGGTACCGCCCTGGGGACTATATACTGAGCTCTCGGCGCTCCAATCTTGTCCTTGGAGCCGTTACAGAAGTTCTCTCTACCCCTTCTGTCCTGTACGGTTGTGTTCCGTATCAGTCGCGTCTCTGACGGGTGTCGGGATAGTCCTTTTTTTGTTACGAGCCTTCTGTCCTTTCCAGGACAGGGCTGTTCTACATCCCGTTTCTTCCTTCCTTCCTTCCTTCCTTCCTTCTGTAGGTGGTGTTTGCCTTTCGCTTCAACACCTCACCTGTTTGGGCCTTGCCGTTTTTACTTGGGGATCTCCGACTCTTGTAGCCGTTCGGCCTCTTGGGTTTCCAGGAGGTCTGTGCATAGGGTTGACGGACTCCAGGGTGGTTTTCCTCCGCTTGATCGGTTTGGCTATCGCTGAGGTTACTGCACCGAGGGCAGGATTCTGTCTTTGGTGTCACCGTTCATTTCACCAGAGCGGTTGGTGCCTCCTGGGCCGGAGGCATTGGGCTTCGGCCATGCATTTGGGCGAGGCGGCCACGGGTCTACCTTACGCGCCTTACCAAGTTCTTCAGGGTGCATACTTTGACTTTGGCAGATGTTGCCTTGCCCCGCCTGGGTTTGCAGGCGGCGGTTCATTGGTGCCTTTCGGGTGCTTCACCTTGGTGCTGTGGTCCCTCCCCCTTTTGGGCTGCTTTTGAACGTCCCAAGGTCTTCTGTGTCCCCCAAGGAAACTGGGCGAGAAAACGAGATTTTTGTATAACTTACCAGTAAAATCTCTTTCTCGCTCTTTCCTTGGGGGACACAGCACCCACCCATTCATTGTTTTTTTCTCTGTACGGTTTCCGAGTTTTTGTTGCCCGTCGGGTTGTTGGCTTGTTGGTTCCTTGTTGGACTTTGCCTTTTCTCACTGCTTGGACACGCAACTGGCAGTCTCTCTCTCCAGGCTGAGGGTATAGCTGTGGAGGAGGGGCTTAACAGTCTTCACTTAGTGTCACGCCTCCTATGGAGATGAGCTATACCCAAGGTCTTCTGTGTCCCCCAAGGAAAGAGCGAGAAAGAGATTTTACTGGTAAGTTATACAAAAATCTCATTTTTTCAGTGTTTTGCAGTCCGTTTTTCATGGATCCGTTGTTCCGTTTTTTGTTTCCGTTGTGTTTCCGTTTCTGTTCCGTTTTTCCGTATGGCATATACAGTATACAGTAATTACATAGATAAAATTGGGCTGGGCATAACATTTTCAATAGATGGTTCAGGAAAAAACGGAACGGAAACGGAAGACATACGGATGCATTTCCGTATGTGTTCCGTTTTTTTTGCGGATCCATTGACTTGAATGGAGCCACGGACTGTGAATTGCGGGCAATAATAGGACATGTTCTATGTTAAAACGGAACGGAAATACGGAAACGGAATGCATACGGAGTACATTCCGTTTTTTTTTTTGCGGAACCATTGAAATGAATGGTTCCGTATACGGACCGTATACGGAACGCAAAAAAAGGCCAGTAAACGGGGGAAAAAACGTCCGTGTGCAATAGGCCTTACTGTGAATCTGTGGAATAGACTTCCTCAGGATGTGGTCACAGCAGGAACAGTGGACAGATTCAAAAAGGGTTTAGATGAATTATTAAAAGTAAAAAAACGTTAATGCTAAGGAAAACATGTAGAAATCTGAGTCTCACTTCCTTCTGGGATTCACGTCTCCACCTATCCCTTGGTTGAACTTGATGGATGGATGTCTTTTTTTCAACCGTATTAACTATGTAACCGCATGCACATCCACGCCCGACCCGGGTTTCGCTCACGCGCTTCTTCACGGGCGACTCTGAAGAAGCGCCCTGAAGAGTCGCCTTTTAACAAGAATGCGTTTGTAAGTAGCATAAACCTTTTTATATGCACAAAGTCTGCCAATACTTCAATATTGTGGCGAATCCTTGATCCCTATAGGAGTGTCCAGAAGAGGAGAGACGCTTTCCTGGGGAGCTGGATGGTGTTTTCAATGTTCAGAGAAAAATAGCCCGTTGTGAGCGACGAGGAGATTCATATTGGTGTACAGCAGCGTGGTCTGTTTGTTTTTATTGCTTTTATAGTGTGAGACTTACCCACGTCACAGTTTGGACTGCAGCGCTAAATTATATAACGATGTATCGTAGTTGGTTTTCATTTTTGACTGATCCCATTCTTGGCACTTCATATACAGCTTCGTAACAAAACTTTATTACAACATGAAGCCTCAGGGTATGTTCACACATTGGATTTTTCCACTAGAAAAGCCTATTGCGGAAACATTCAGCCCTTTTCTCTGTACAGGGTTGAGATTCTCTAGTTTCAGGCTATGTATTTATACTGTGACCCATCAGGCAGCTCAGCTGAAGATTATCTCTAATCTCCTGAGAGCTCATAAACACTCATTATAGCTCAGTTCTTATCTTACTGATAAGAATGTGGCTTAAATAAGTGTTTCTGAGCTGATAAATAGTTAAGAGATAAAGGTCATTAGATGGCACTAAGTGAAAGTAATACGCTCACAGCTCAGCTAATACTTAAAGAGGACCTGTCACCAAAAAATGCAATGCAGTCTGACAGCACCATAGCTATAGAGCAGGATGAGCTGAGCAGATTGATGTATAGTTTTATAGGAAAAGATTCAGTAAAACCTGCAATTTATACTGCTTTTTCTACCTCCTGTGAATACCTGTTGGTACAGGAGGGAGGTGTCATTGGTGATTGACAGCATTGTGTGTATGTGTGCATACAGAGATAGCTGACAGTCACAGGGCTGCAGATATAAATGTAAAAATTTAACTGAATCTTTTGCCGCAAAACTACACTGCCCGGCCCCAAAAAAAGTCACCCGGCACCCCTGCCGATCAGCTCTTTGAATAGCGTTGCCTCCTCTTTGCTGTTTGCCTTTTAGCCGTTGCATCTGCAGTGGTGAGCAGGTGTAATTACACCCAAGACGTCCCATTCATTTCAATGGTACGGATTGCTCCTATACAGCTCCTATACCATTGAAATTAATGGGACGGCTTGGGTGTAATTACACCTGCTCACCTCTGCAGATGCAACGGCTAGAAGGTAAACAGTAAAGAGGAGGCAACGCTCTTCAAAGAGCTGATCGGCGGGGGTGCTGAGTGTCAGACCCCCGCCGATCTGATAATGATGACCTATCCTGAGGATAGCTCATCAATAAGTATAACTTGGACAACCCCGTTTAAAGTTGTTTTCCAGGCAATAGATATTTGTGTTCAGGATAAGTCGGTAATATCCGATCAGTGAGGATCCAACACCCTGCACCGGAAAACACTTTTAAGGCCTTGTGCACATGGTTGTGTCTGATTTTCGGTCTGCAAAAAAGCGGATCCTTGGAAAAATGGATAGCATTTTTTGTGCATTGTGTTTTTAGTTTCCTCACACCCTTTATTAGAAAGTACTATTCTCGTCCGCAAATAAGGGCAAGAGTAGGACCTGCAGTGAGTTGTAGAATCGGTGCACAGATGTCTGCCTCAATGACTTGTATGTGTCAGTCATGTAATCTCTTTTAAAAAGAAAAATGGACTGAACGCTGACGACAAATACGATTGTATGCATGAACATCTTCCTAATACTAAGACTGTTGTTTTTTTACTATACTTCTAGGCACTTCTGCCCAGCAGCTTGATGCCACGTTCAGTACGAGCGCATCTTTAGAGATTTTTGAACTGGATTTGGATGATCCATCACTGGATATGAAGTCATGCGCTTCCTTTGAATCTTCTCATCGGTATTCAGTTTGCCTGTTTTAATATAGATATTTTTTGTAATTTGCCTCGGGTTCTTTACCTAGAACTGTTTATTGAGTGGAACTATAACCAAGTCTTGACTAGATTTTACTATAAAGTGCAATTTGCACTATGTACATTTTGGGCACATTGATTAAACGCTGTGCGCCGGTTTCCTGGTGTCAGAAAGCGGCAAATTGTGGCACAAGTCCAACTTGCTCAAAAATGCTAAATTTTTTTTTTTTTGTTAGTGTGGGTGGTTGCTTGGCGTTTATAAAACAAAAAAGGGGGGGGGGGGGGGGCGCCTGTACATTTATTATAATTTACAGCAGAAAACTACTGTTAACTATATCTGAAATCAGATTAAGGCCCCATGCACATGACTGTATGTATTTTGCAGTCCCATTCACTTCAGTGGGTCCATGGTCTGCATTTTGTGGAGAAGTATAGGACATGTTCTTTCCTTTTGTAGAATGGACATACAGATGCAGAAGGACATGGATCATCTGTGTGCTTTCTGCATCCTAATGTCCCGCCTGCAAAAAGATAGACCATGTCTGCAAAAGGCGAACCACCGACCCATTGAGGTCAACTGGTCCGCACGAAAAATGCTTACGACTGCATTTGTATTTTGTGGATCCTCAATTTGCTGACCGCAAAATGTATGCAGTTGTGCGCATGGGTCCTTAAAGGAGTTGTCCGGGCTTTTAATATTGACCTATCCTCAGGATATGTCATCAATATCAGACCGGGGCTATGGAACGGACAGCATACAGTGTGCTGTCTACATTTTTTGGGGACCCTTTGAAATGAATGGGTCCGCATCCTATCCGCCAAAAAAAACGGAACGGACACAGAAACAAACATTCGTGTTCATGTAGCCTTATCCTGAGGATAGGCCATCAATATTAAAAGCCTGGACAACTTCTGTAATAAATGCTCCCCTCTGTCTTGGAGAAAGCAGTTCTTTTGAAGGGCTTTGCTCTGCTGTGGACATACATCCTCTTCCTGCTTCCGACACTGGAATGTGTCTACTTGGTTTCATGCATATCTTAAAGGGGTTCTGCACTTTGTTTTAACTGATGATCTATCCTCTGGATAGATTATCAGCTTTTGATCGGCGGGGGTCCGACTGTTTTGAGATGGCAGCGGCGCTCCAGCAGCGCCACCGCCTTCTTACTGTTTACCGCTGGCCAACTGACGTCACGACGAGTATCAACTAGCGTGGGCGGGGCTAAGCTCCATTCAAGTGAACAGAGCTTAGCCCTGCCCACGCTAGTTAATACTAGTCGTGACGTCAGTGGGCCAGCGGTAAACGGTGAGAAGGCCTGCTGGAGCGCCGCTGCCTTCTCAAACAGCTGATCGGCGGGGGTCCCGGGTGTTGGACCCCCGCCGATCAGAAGCTGATGATCTATCCAGAGGATAGCTCATCAGTTACATGAAAGTGCAGAACCCCTTTAAATAAGTGCTTGACCAAGGCTTACAGGGGATGTTCAGCTTTTTGGACTTGGCGGTCCCCATCTTGTCACTGCTGAGTCACATGCCACTTTTACAACCAGGGGTGAGCAAAATCACCCAACAGGATGGTAACCGACCTCTGATTTTCAATCTAGCGATGAAGATTTTAATACTAAGTTGGATAACAAATGACCAGTGAAAATGAACCCGCTAATAATATGTGTATCCGTTATTTCCTGAAATGACTATTTCTTTGGTCACCTTCGCATTTTTATATATTGTGTGCGCTTCTTACTTGTCAGGTACCATAAGCTTATTTGGGGGCCGCATACAATAAACTCGGAAAGCAGCATTTCGGGTGTTCTCATTGCCGGAGGAGAGAATGGAAATGTCATTCTTTATGATCCAGCCAAGATTCTGGCAGGTGATAATAATGTGGTGATCGCCCAGCAGGATAAACATACTGGACCAGTTAGAGCTTTGGATGTCAACCCATTCCAGGTACTTTTCTCGTTCTGCTCCGATATTGCCCATTACCTTGTGAATGGTCCTTTTGTAACGCCTATAAATGAGTAGTTCTTTTGGCCTGTATGTGCTTTACTTTATCTGTCAGGTTGTCATTTGTGCTTTTCTGCTTCTTTATAGACCAACCTTTTTGCATCTGGTGCCAATGAATCTGAGATTTACATTTGGGATTGTAATAATTTAGCCGTCCCCATGACGCCTGGAGCTAAATCGCAGGTAAGATACAGTGGCTTTGCCTATGCTTGGTTATATGTGCTGCTTGTTTGTTAAATGGAGCACCAAAGGGGCCTATTAGACTGACCAGTGTTGGAGCAGGATGAGCTCCGATCGACAAGAAATGTGCTGAAGCAAAGTGTATGGAAGGATTACTATGGCAGTCGTTCCTCACCGATTACTGCCGAGTATGGTTTCATTTTGATAAAAGATGCAAATCCTGCAACTAATTTATCAACTGATCGGTGGCACCATTATATCAGGAACAATTGTTACTACGTACGCATTTCCTGATAATTGCCCCAAAATTTGCTCAGTGTACCACGGCCCCAACTTGTCCTTGGTGCTTGTCAGTCTGCAGATTCTCTGTATGCACCTGAAAAATAGTCTGGAGACTGCAGAGAGGGTCCTTAGCTTTATTAAAGGCTTTGTCTCATCTGGACATTGGCTATGCCATAGATGTCTCGATGGGAATACCCCTCTAAGGGACAGAACTTAACGTGACCCTACACCTTTGATAGCTGTTGACAGACAAGCTCATTCGGCCAACAGCTATTCCTCCCAACCCCTTGAGCCTCGTTCACATCTCTGGTAGGACATCCAGCAGTGATCCGGCCGCCTTCCGGCATAAATACCCGGTTTCGGCTTGACAAAAAAATGTTGCATGCAATGTTTTTTTTGTCCTGCCGACAGATGGCATTTTCACCGGCTCTCCTTAACGGCGATGTGAGCTCAGCCTTCCCCTCTCATACACCGGTACTCTTAGCTGTGCGTGTGATCTCAATAAGGAAGGCGAAATAAGCCATTGCCAAACATTTAGTTTACGTGCCCATTCCCAGTCCTTCTTTCCCCCAACTTCTGCTCTCATACATGATTGGCCAGTCTTCCCAGAATCGGTGGGCTCGGCTGACATTCATTTAATGTCTATGGCCACCTTTACTGTGCCTGGCCTTCTGTAGCATATTGTGCAATTATGGGGGAGGGGGGCAAATGGGCTGAACTTCATATACGGTGTATCAAGCACAGTGAATGGAAACCGCATTGATCAGGAAGACTGAAGGATTTTATACGTTAAAATCATAATGGGAAGAGCAGCATTTCCTTTGATCAGAATCATTTTGTGAAATCCCTTTATTTTGTATTTTTAAACTGAAACCTATAACAAAACCTCCCTTATAATAGATATTTCTTATGTAATATTGGGATTATCACTGCATGATTAACCCTCAAACATTTCAGCCTCTGGAGGACATCAGCTGCATTGCATGGAACAGACAGGTTCAACACATTCTGGCTTCTGCTAGCCCCAGTGGTCGAGCCACAGTATGGGACCTTCGGAAAAATGAACCCATTCTTAAAGTCAGCGACCACAGCAACAGGGTATAGTAAATACGTAACTCTGCGCTGCATCTCTTTAACCATGTATGTACTATGAAGGCTGAAAGGTCATCGTATCCCAACCTTTGTGCAGATGCATTGCTCTGGAATGGCTTGGCATCCTGATGTCGCGACACAAATGGTCTTGTCTTCCGAGGACGATCGCTTACCTGTAATACAAATGTGGGACCTTCGATTTGCCTCTTCACCATTACGAGTGATGGAAAATCATGCAAGGTATGTAAAGAAAACTTTTCTCTAGTCTCTCGCAGCAATGAGGGAACCCATTTTAGAAGTTTGAAGGTGTTGCAAAGCATCTTGATTCTTCATTTTGGGACCATGAAACATGATCTTGTCGTGTGATAATTTTTCTAGTGCCTGTGTTCCTTTTCTACGGGTGTATCCCATTCTACCCTCAGCTATATGCTTTTTTTAAAATCAGGGGCATCTTGGCTATTGCTTGGAGTTCGGCAGACCCAGAACTGTTACTGAGCTCTGGGAAAGACTCAAAAATACTCTGCTCCAATCCAAACACCGGAGAGGTAAGTGACCGTAGAAATTGTAACCTTTTTTCATTTATTGCTAGAAATGCTTATAAATTATTAGAAACATATTAAGGAAGCTAATTGTATTTTATGTGTCTCTACCTTTAGAGGGTTTCTGTCACTAGAATATTCAGTATTAAACTGGCTGACACTAGCGATGTGCTAATGTCAGCTGCACCTAACTCTGCTATTCTAATGACTATCCGTGCCTCCGTTACTGTAGAATTCTTACTTTTATAATATGTAAATGAGCCTCTAGGAGCAAAGGGGGCGTTGCTCCTGCACCTAGAGGCTCCCGTCTCCCACCTCAAGTCACGCCTTCCAAGTGTTGATTGACAGGGCCAGGCATCGTTCGCTTCCTTCTGCCTGCGTGACTTGAGGTGGGAGACGGGAGCCTCTAGGTGCAGACACAACACCTCACCACCCCCCCCCCCCCCCTCTCCCCGCTCCTAGAGGCTCATTTACATATTATAAGAATTCTACAGTATAGCAGAGTTAGGTGCAGCTGACATTAGCACATCGCTAATGTCAGCCAGTTTAATACTGCTGAGCTGCACTACCAAGCACTGCCACTATGTGATGTACGGCGCTGTCCATGGAAAGCTGCCGGGAGCCTGCATCGCTCTCTGAAACAGCTGATCGGTAGGGGTGTCTGGACTTGGACCCCTGCTGATGTGATAACGATGACCTATCCTGAGGATCGGTCACTATTATCTTTTCCAGGATAACTTCTTTCATAAATAAGATGACAAATTCAGATTCTTGGGCCAGCAATGAATTCTCTTAGTCGTAATGTCCTGCTTTGGAATAACCACCAGTTTTTTCTTGACGTTCTTAGGTTTTATATGAACTGCCGACAAATACACAGTGGTGCTTTGATATCCAGTGGTGTCCGCGGAATCCTGCTGTGCTTTCTGCAGCATCTTTTGATGGACGTATCAGTGTTTATTCCATTATGGGTGGTGGCAATGACAATCTTAATCAGAAGCAGGTGGATAAGGTACATTGCGAGCAGTTCATCTGTTTATATGGCATGGTGCAGATATTATATGATTTTACAATGATGTAATCTACATTAAAAGTTTATATCACTCACATTTTGGATTTGTCCTAATTGTGAATGTAATGCATGTGGCTATGGGTTATTTCCTTGGCAGCTTTCTTCATCTTTTGGGAACTTGGACCCATTTGGCACCGGACAACCTCTTCCTCCACTACAGCTCCCTCAGCAGACCACACAGCAGAGCAATGTTCAGCCCCTGAAAAAACCACCAAAGTGGTTGCGACGACCAGTTAGAGCCTCATTTTCTGTAAGTGTTCAAGAAATGCACTTTAAGGATCTTAATACATGTGGATTTTTTTGCCAGTTAAAAAAGAAAACTCTAGAATAAGTAAATGTTTTTAATTTGGTTTGTGTTTGTTTTTGTTTTGGCATTTTTTTTCCCTGGTGTTTTTTTTTGCACCCAGTGTGTCTTACCAGTAGCATTTTCTTCATGGCGATTCTTCCCTATAGAGAAGCCCTTCTCAAAACGCCTCAAAAATGCGAAGAGCTTCAGCAAGCTGCATTTTTGGACAGAAGCAAGAAAGAGAAACCCCACATAATGTACAAAAACACAGAGAGCAAAAAAAAAAAAAAAAAACTATCGTTCCCTGCATTTCTCATTTCCTATAGACCTTCAGCTAACATCTGGCGAGGCCATTTTTTTTTTTTGTGGATTCTATGCTAACCCATTAACTTCTATGGGGCCCTTTTCTATTCCACAGATCCACAAAACAAATGAAACATGTCCTATATTAGTCCGTGAAAATCAGGACATGGGCCCCATTGAAGTCTATGGGTCCGCAAAATACTAATACTGGGTCCGCAAAAAAACGGATAGCATTTCAGTATTTTTGCAGACGGCATACAGCCGTTTGAATGAGCCCTAAGGGTCCATTCACACATCCGTGTGTGTTTTGCGGATCCGCAAAGCACGGACAGCGGCAATGTGCGTTCCGCATTTTTGTTGCGGACAAGAATAGGACATGTTCTATTTTTTTCAGGACCGGAATTGCGGACCCGGAAGTGTGGGTCCGCAATTCCGGATCGGGGCCGCACGTCGCGCGGCCCCATAGAAATGTTATGGGTCCGAAATTCAGTTCCGCAAAATGCGGAATGGAATTGCGGATGTGTGAATGGAGCCTTACTGTATGAGATTCTCCCTTTAGTAGAGGGCATCACAAAACACATTTTCTATGCTTGATTTGAAATTCTGAGCAATATTCCGCTCTTTGGAAATGCATTGAGGATATTTAATTGAGTAATATCTGAACAATTCAGCACTCTTGTCGAAATGCCTATGGGCAAATGCTGATGTCTGTTCAGCATAGGTTTTTGAGACTAATTTTACAACTTGTGATTTTATGTATTTTTCCTTTCCTTGTCATAATTAGTAGACCTGTCGGAGCATTTATTCTGTCGGGGTCCATGGTGGCTATAGCAAAGTGACCTGGAGAGAAATATTAATGGCACCACAGCAGTCCTATTCCAATCTATGGGAGCTCCATCAAGTGGAATCCCCAGTCTTATTAACTTTTGGTGTTGGAGGTTCAACTCATGGACCTAACACTTGTCTCTCAAGTAGATGGCTATAGTATATATCACCATTTTTATGCTTTGTGTTTTTTTTTTTTTGCAGTTTGGTGGGAAGCTGGTTACATTTGGGAATGAGAAGACTCAAACAGCCCAACAGCCTCCACAGGGTGAACGTCTCCATGTGTATGTCAGTCAAGTGGTCACTGAGGAGGAGTTCCTTAACCGCTCTAACAAGCTTCAAGATGTAGTCAGCACTGGTGCTTTCCTTGAGTACTGCCAGAAAAAAATTGATGATGCAAAGAATGACTTTGAGAAAAATGTCTGGTCATTCCTAAAGGTGTGTATTTCATTTCCATTTGCTCTGCTGTTGATTTTGTGGTCTCCATGCTGAAATAGTGACAAGCATCGGCAGTGGCACAGAAACTGGTCAATTAATTCTTTAAGATGCAGCGTTCAACAGCGATCACGGTATCTTTAAGGTTAGGCAGGGGGTTGCGGCTCCCTCTGCCTTCCGATCAGAGCCCCACAGTGAAATTATGAAGCTCTGATCGGTTACCATGACAGCTTTGGTCATGCTGGAGGTTCCCAGGCCTGTCATGGTAAGCGGTCGTCTTCTAAGCTGTGTTCTTAAAAATATATAAACGATGAAAAATTCGGACCCATTCACTTTCAATAGGGCTGGAGCGGATGCAAATCCGCATTTCTGGGATCTGCAATTCCTTTCCTGAAAAAAAATGAACATTTTCTATTATAGTGTCTGTGATGTGTGGTTCGCAAATTGCGGATCACACATTGCAGGTGTCCGTATTTTGCGGATCCGCGAAACGCTTACGGACGTGTGAATGGACCCTAACACTAAGTATTCTTCTAACTTGAACTTCCTTTATTCTTAGGTAAATTTTGAGGATGATTCTCGGGGCAAGTATCTAGAGCTTCTAGGATTCAGAAAGGAAGATCTTGGATCAAAGGTAATTATCTGTCTTCATGTCTGACAGATTGGTTGTGGATGAGGGTTTCCTTTCCTCTGTGACCAGTATTCTCCACATGTCATATGCCTTTTTTTATCCTATGCTGAGAAGTGTAACTGTCATTTTTTATTTAATTTGCTAGTTTATTAGAGCTAGGCATGTATATCTGAGTTAGTCTGTCAATGATTGTCAAGAGATCTGTAATTACCTTATAATAACAGCTTTCATTAATGTCCTCTGTCCCTTTCCACTGCTCTCTTAAATGACTGTTGCTAGGGCTTGTCTGTCTTCCCTTTAGTATAACCAGAAGACGGAGAGGCGGTCCTTCACACTACATGCCTGCATTAGGCTTCAGAGTGCGGAGGCGTGTCTCTCAGTAATCCCATCTGATTGGTTGGCAAGGAGCTGCTGGCTACAGCAAGTGTGTACGGGAAGTGAGGGAAAGCAGTTTTGGCCTCAGAACTAGCAGAGGAGCCATCTTGTGAAGATCCTCATATTGTAGGTGTTAAAGGAGGTTCTGTATTATTATTATTTTTTATTTAAACTGATGATCTATCCTCTGGATAGATCATCAGCATTTGATCGGCGGGGGTCCGACACCCGGTACCCCTGCTGATCAGCTGTTTGAGAAGGCTGCGGCCTTATCACTGTTTACCGCAGGCCCAGTGACATCACGACTAGTATCAATGGCCTGGGCGAGGCTAAGCTCTGTTCACTTGAATGGAGCTTAGCCCTGCCCAGGCCATTGATACTAGTCGTGACGTCACAGTGCCTGCGGTAAGCAGCGAGAGGGCCACAGCGCTGCCTTCTCAAACAGCTGATCGGCAGGGGTCCCACCGATCAGATGCTGATGATAGATCATCAGTTTAAACAACTGCAGAACCCCTTTAAAACCGTCGTAACTAAGGGAAAAGCTCAAGGAATACAGTGTTTATGTGAAGAAATGAAATGCTGCTTTATGGATAATACTGCAGCAGTAACATATGCTAAAATTGACTTTTTTTAATGAAAACATGACAGTTACACTTTAAGGCTACTTTCACACTAGCGTTCGGGTGTCCGCTTGTGAGCTCCGTTTGAAGCATTCTGAGTGGACGCGAATCCGTTTAGAATGCATCAGTCTGGCAGCGTTCAGCCTCCGCTCAGCAGGCGGACACCTGAACGCTGCTTGCAGCGTTTGGGTGTCCGCCTGGCCGAGCGGAGGCGTGCGGATCCGTCCAGACTTACAATGTAAGTCAATGGGTACGGATCCGCTTGAAAATGACACACTATGGCTCAATCTTCAAATGGATCCGTCCCCCATTGACTTTCAATGTAAAGTCTGGACGGATCCGTCCGAGGCTACTTTCACACTTAGAAAATTTTCAACAATATAATGCAGACGGATCCGTTCTGAAGGGAGCCACCGTCTGCATTATATGAGCGGATCCGTCTGAGACGGATCCGCTCTGAACGCTAGTGTGAAAGTAGCCTAAGTCAATCTTTACTGCGGCCTCTTTCTCGGGATAAAGGATTAATTTAAATTTCTGCCATGCCACAACTTCCTTATACTTTTCTTGAATCTAATTTTTTATGGAATCTGGATCGCATGGCCCTGGCATTTTCTTTTGTGGCACTTGTTTACTGTTGTCTGTACTGGTGAGGAAAAAATTGCTATTGCACGTCACAAGGTGGCTTCTATGCGCAGGCCCCAGGTGAACCAGTACGTGTAAGCAGAAGTGAAGTTGGAATACATACAGTAATGTACTTTTTTATTTTTGCTCCAGATTGCATCTGTTTTGAGCCATGTGGATGGAACAGATCTGGTAAGTGAAAATAAAATTTGTGTTTGTATGCATAGAATGGATTTTTTTTTTTTTTGCTGAAACCTCAGCTACATCTGGTAGCAAGTGAATAAATAAAACTAGCACTGCAAAAACTTTTGAAGATAGTCTGTTCTTATTAAAAGGAAAATGACAGCTGAGTTTGATAGGGGAATTTATTAAGGCTACATGCACACGACCGTTGTGTGTTTTGCAGTCCGCAAAACACGAATGACGTCCGTGTGCGTTGCGCAATTTGCGGAATGGCATGGACAGCCTTTAACATAACTGCCTATTCTTGTCCGCAAAGCGCGGACAAGAATAGGACAGGTTATTTTTTTTGGCGGACCACGGAACGGAGCAACGGATGCGGACAGCACACTGAGTGATCTCCGCATCTTTTGCTGCCCCATTGAAGTGAATGGGACCAAAACAACGGCCATGTGCATGAGGCCTATGACTAGTGTTTTATACATGGGTCTTGATCTGTGTTGAGGTGGCGTGAGATGCACCACACTTATGAACTGAAATCTGTGCCAGCCAGGTTCTGGTGTTGATTTCAGATATAGTTTACTCTGCACTGCCCAAGTTCAAACCGGAGTGCAAAACCTCCCAAAAAGTAATTTAGGTGTTTTTTGTTTTGTTTTTGTTTTGTTTTTTTGCACAAGCAGGGCTTGATACATTTTTATCCTTATGTGTAATTTTAGCTCTAGGTATGTAACACTATGTATACGTATAATGTAAGAGGAAGGTGAGAGAGCCCTAGGCTACTTTCACACTAGCGTTCGTCGGTCCGCTCGTGAGCTCCGTTTGAAGGGGCTCACGAGCGGACCCGAACGCTTCCGTCCAGCCCTGATGCAGTCTGAATGGATGCGGATCCGCTCAGACTGCATCAGTCTGGCGGCGTTCAGCCTCCGCTCGCCTCCGCACGGACAGGCGGACAGCTGAACGCTGCTTGCAGCGTTCGGGTGTCCGCCTGGCCGTGCGGAGGCGTGCGGATCCGTCCAGACTTACAATGTAAGTCAATGGGGACGGATCCGTTTGAAGATGCCACAATATGGCTCAATCTTCAAGCGGATCCGTCCCCCATTGACTTTACATTGAAAGTCTGGACGGATCCGTACGAGGCTATTTTCACACTTAGCTTTTATATGCTAATATAATGCAGACGGATCCGTTCTGAACGGAGCCTCCGTCTGCATTATTATGATCGGATCCGTTCAGAACGGATCCGATCGAACGCTAGTGTGAAAGTAGCCTTAAAGGGGTTCTCTGGGAAAGATATAAAAATTGCCTACAAGACATCATAGAACGTGACTAGGATGGGTTTCCTCCACTTGTAGAGCTGCAGGGGGGGCTGTGGCCTGGCTTCACTTTACATTACTGAGTTTTAGTGTTCAGGATGCTCAACTTGATGACATATTTCATGCACGTTCCTTTACTATCTGTTGTAGAGCAGGAACTCTAAATGTGTCTGTAGTGATAATAATGGAGCACCGCAGCCTCATTAAGCTGCTGATAGGCGAGGGTTCCATGAGTCGGACCCTCACCAATCAGGTATTGATGAGCTGTACTAAGGATAGACCATCAGTATTGAACTGGGTACTAGAGCCTTCTTTCAGTTGTTCAATTTCCCCCAAAAAAGTATAATTTCATTCTAATATTGTAATCGCTTACATATCTCATCATTACATTCACACAAGGAAAGTTTAATTCGATTCCAACAACTTGGAGTCTGGCTGGGAGAGTAGATGGCTGTAGTGATTGTGTGTCAAGTGAAGATGTCGTACTCTTGCTGGTCTCTGCATACTGTCATTTCCTTTGCTTTGTTTCATTTCTATAAATGAGAATTAGTGTTTTTAACCACTGAAAACTTTAGTTCATGGTGGGAATATTTTTTCTTTATAGAGTTTTTTTTGTTCTGCATCTCAAAGAGTTTTCTGGCTGTATGGAAATAAAGTTTAATGGCTATGGACACCTTCGGGGCAATTTTTATTTGGTCTTCATTAAATATCTTCAGCCATTTTTTAGATGCGGGGCTTCAAAATCAGTCTTTTTGCAGAATGTCACTTCTCAAAACCATCAGCTGATGGCTTGTGTGAAGCCTTGTCTCTGGTCTCCTGACCTGATAAGCACTCTTCTGGATAGATCATCAACTTCTGATCGGCAGGGGTCCGACACCCAGGACCCCCGCTGAACAGCTTTTTGAGAAGGAAGCGGCGCTTCAGTAGCGCTGCGGCCTTCTCACTGTTTACCGCTAGCCCAGTGATGTCAGAAACTAGTATCACTTTCCTGGGCAGAACTAGCTCTGTTCACTTGAATGGAGCTTAGCCGAGCCTACGCTAGTTGATACTAGTCGTGATGTCAGTGGGCCGGCGATAAACAGTGAGAAGGCCATGGCGCTACTGCTTTCTTAAACAGCTAATTGGTGGGGGGTCCCTGGTGTTGGACCCCCGCCGATCAGAAGCTGATGATCTATCCAGAGGATAGATCATCAGTTAAAACAAAGTGCAGAACCCCTTTAAGCACTCTTATCACCCTTAGGCCCCCAGCACACGAACGTGTGCACACCGTGGTCGTGCTGCGTCCTGCAAAATGCGGGCCGCAATGCATGAACACCGTCCGTGGGGCAGCCGCAGCGGATTGCAAAAAGATAGAACATGTCCTATTTTTTAGCGGAACGGAAGTACGGGTCAAAACCCTACGGAAGCACTCCGTAGTCCTTCCGTAGGGTTCTTTTCCGTGCTTCCGTTCCGCAGCATTCCGCATCTCCGGATTTGGGGACCCATTTAAGTGAATGGGTCCACATCCGTGATGCGAAATGCCCACAGAACGCACCCGTGTATTGCGGATCCGCAATACGGCAACGGGAAGCACACGTTCGTGTGCAGGGGGCCTTAAGCACTCTATCACCCTTAAGCACTCTAAGGCTACTTTCACACTCGCTTTTTGGCTTTCCGTTTGTGAGATCAGTTTGGTCCTAATGCATTCTGAATGGAAAAGGATCCACTCAGAATGCACCAGTTTGCCTCCGTTCTGTCTCCATTCCGCTCTTGAGGCAGACACCAAAACGCTGCCTACAGTGTAATGCTGTCCGCCAGACGAAGCAGAGCCAAACGGATCCGTTCTGACACACAATGTAAGTCAATGGGGACGGATACGTTAGTAAGTCTGGCACAATAGAAAACTGATCCGTCTCCCTTTGACTTTCAATGGAGTTTATGACTGATCCGTCTTGGCTATGTTACAGATAATACAACCGGATCCGTTCATGACGGATGCATGCGGTTGTATTATTGTAACGGATCCGTTCTTGCAGATCCATGACGGATCCGCCCAAAACGCTAGTGTGAAAGTAGCCTTAGTTTACTATAGCTAAACTCTTATCAAACCTTAAATGAGTCAGGAGATCAGAGATAAGGCTTCACATGAGCCATCAGCTAACGTGACTGAGAAGTGATGCTCTGCAAACAGACTTATCTTTAACCTTTGTATATCTCAAAATGGCAGAAAATCTTTAATAAAGACCAATTGCAAAAAATTATTTTTAGCCCAAAATTTGTAAAATGCAAGGTGTCCATAGCCTTTAAAGGCAACTTTCTAATGTTTTCTTATTTCAGTTTCTCACCACTTTTTTAAAATCCCCGCTAGCTGTCAGTTGGCACATTTCTGTTGACATCCAGAGGTAGGAAATCTGTACAGACCTATAACTTATCATTGTTGTCGCAAGTCTAGACAGAAACTCTGCATCTTATCTGCTACGTGTGAACAGACCTGAACAGCTCTGTGAACGGTCTGGATTTTTAAAGAGGACCTTTCACCGGTTCTTAAACTACAATTAGGGATGAGCGAATCGATTAAACATCCAAAGTCGATTCGCATTAGACTTTGTTAGAATACTGTATGGAGCGAGTGTTCATGACCTCTCCTAAACATGCTCTACAGTGCCGGTGGAAGGTCCTCTTTAATTATTTGTTTTAGTGTATCACGGTATATAAATCCAACAAAAATTCAGACCGTTTAGTTCATAGAGAACTGCCGAGTCTGGAAGCGGTGGTGGGACACTCTTGCCATGTGGTCTGCTTAGGTTTTCAGCTTTTGGATAGGAAGCAGAATGTTTGCATTCCCTGACCGCAAACAGGGAGCTTCACAATGGCCGGAACCTTACCTGTTTTTAATGATCATATGACCCACCATGAACTTTGGTTTCTCCATGATGATTTCTGTCTTAACCGCGTGATTTTTTTTCTCTGTCTTTAATGCTTCCATACTTTGTTTTGCATTTATTACTATATTGACATAAGACTGTCACAGAAACTGACCATGCTGTAGAGAATGAGGAGGAGGAAAGTGAACCGACAGAGGAGCTGATCTTGGGGGAGGTACTTTTTACCTTCTTTACTGCTACTGTGCTCTCCCCTGTGGCCTCCATGCTGTTCATGACTGTATTGTCACACATGCCCTGCTTGCAAGACGCTCATTAACAATCACGTTATGATATACCTATTAGGATGTCTTTCCAGGATAGTGTCTTGTGGAAATAGTTTCTACTAATAATTTGAAACCTAGTTTCTGTGACTGCTTTGCTCTCTAGTTGCTGAGAACATCATCCACGCGTGTCCTGCTATACCTTCCATCCATGTCAACCCACCTGCCATATCAACCTGGTGTTTCATACGGGCACTGACTGACTTTATTTTTTTTTTTCTTACTGTTTCTTAGAAAGTGAACCTACAGAATGAAGAAGGGAGTGACACTGTCCCGTCAGGTGAAACGTTTAATATATCAGTGAGCGGAGGTAAATTCATTACTAGTGCTGTGCATCACCTACCTTCACACAACTTCTCATCAAACTGTTCATAGTCAAGTCCAGTGTTCTGAAGACATTTTGGCGGATTCTTTGGGATTTTTGTCCTTTCTTGGTGTCCAATTTATATTATCGAAATCACAGCAGAATATTGCACATTCCTAAAATACCATATGCATTTCAAACGAAGTGTTCTTGTTCACAGCTTACTTAAGTGTGTTTCATTTGTAACCAAGCTATGCACAAGAACACTTGGGGGAACATTTATTAAGACCAGCATTTTAGATGCCAGTCCTAATAAAGCCGCATAGCTGGCGGTTAATTCACCAAAGTTATGAAGAGGCACAGGCCTTTCCATAACTTCGGCGCATCCAGTGCCAGTTTTAAATGTAAGACAGCTTCGGAGCTGTCTTACATATAAACCTTTTTCTATGCCGGCTGTCCCTTTCCCGCGCCACACGCACAATTTTAGACCTGGAGTGAGCGGGGAAAAGTCACAGATAGTGGCGCAACTAACTATTGCGCAGCCATCTGCACCTGAAATACGCCTAATTTAGGCTTATTTCAGATTAGTAGATGACCCCCTTGGTTCGAAATATACAGGTGTACTGTACACACATGTATGGGACTATGCACATGCAGTTTGTAATGGACAGAGATATGTAGTAATTTACAATTGATGACAAGTGCTGGATCCTCAAATTGTTTTGTTTGGAATGTCTGGTATATAAAGCAAGTGCCTTATATCAAAGAAAGGATCAAGGATAATTTTTTCCCTTTGAAACTTTTGATCCAAGGGGGACATATAAACCCCTTTCTAAAAAAAAAATGAATTTGATCGAGAACCTAATTATTTTGTGCAATTAGTAAAAATACGGTACCAGCGTCTATGCAAAAATATAAATGATTTATTATACAGTGATTTATATACAATGAATATATGACCAATAATATGCAAAGACAAGACGATGAAATGTTACCCAAAATATGCCACTAGATGGTGCTGACACACCACAAATTTACCAATGCTAAATCTAATAAACCAATGCGAAATATGCCATTTCTGCTTATATCATCAATTGATTCTATACAGAAATTCAATAAATAAAATGACTGATAGGAATCCTTGCTCTGCCAAATTATGAACAAATCTTGGGGTGTTTGGTAGTATTGCAATAAACCTATAAATTATCGGCTTGATATCAGACTAGGGGATATAAAGATTCCCAATAGAGAGTTTCCTCTGAAAAGCAATATAAATTTTTAATCAGCAATATGCATCGTTGCTGAATAGTGATAATCTTGATGGAGCAACTAATCTTATCTTTCCGCAATAAGCGAGGATTGGCTAAGAATCAAACCAACTAATTTATATGAATACGACATATAACAAAAACATACATTACCCAGAGGCAGATATTTTGCAGAGTCTTAAGGGAAGTCAACTCTCCAGAATTTTCTGATAATCAGTATATCTTTCTCAGGGCCCTCTTTCTTTTTCTTTTCCCTTTTGGTGGTGGTCCCTTTACCACTAGTATGTGGGTAATTATCCACAAACTTATCAGACGAATACGCCCTCCTAGATTAGAGTTTTCCAATCATGTCGGATGGGTGTGTACCCATGATAATGAAAGAATTGTGGATCATTATGGGACACAGGAGCTTCTTTCAAAAACAACTGATTTGACGGTTTCATTCCATACATCTTTGTACACTCCCTAGTCATTGCATTCCATTTTACAGCCAGTGCTGTATGAGAATATTTGTCTGAATTGAAAGTTTTATGATGTATTGTCAGGTTGATGTTTTCTACCTGCATAGTTGAAAGCTATAAAATATTGCATCACTTCTTGTCCTTACTGGTATATCTACTTTGTGTTTCTAGATGTTGATGGACTTATCACCCAAGCTTTGCTGACTGGTAACTTTGAAAGTGCAGTTGACCTTTGTTTGCATGATAATCGTATGGCTGATGCAATCATTTTGGCCATTGCTGGAGGACCTGACTTATTGGCCAGAACACAAACAAAATACTTTGCAAAATCACAAAGCAAAATAACAAGGGTACGAGCGTTTCTTCTTTTCTGAATGTATGTTTCTGTGCATTACGTACAATACATGTTGTTGGGAACGAGAGAAAAGGCAGACAGGTGGTCTCCACAAGAGAATCAGTACCCCCTTCTACCCACCAATGCATCTTATCTAGCCAACCAGTACCCTGCTAGGGTCAATAATCTGAGACCGCTGTGTCCAGGTGGGTATCTTCCTTATGAGAAGGATTCTGGTTTTGCTTATATACAAAGTCATGAACAGGTGGACAGGGAAATATCTGCAGCCGTTCCACCTCTACCCTCTGGTCCGGTCCTTGAAACCCCCCCCCCCCCTTTGGAGGGGAATGTCCCCCCCTCGGGGCCACCCCTCCCCAATTGACTACTGCTGGACTTCTTATCTTTAAACTCCATATATAAATGAAGTAGTACAAATAAGAACCATGATCTGATCATATATCAGTATTTTTCTGACTGTATACTGTCTTTCTGTCTCTGTCAGTGCATGTGATTTTATATACTGATTGGGTGCAATCTGTTTTGCTTTAGCTGATTACGGCTGTTGTTACCAAGAACTGGACGGATATTGTGGAGTCATGCGATCTAAAGAATTGGAGAGAGGCGCTAGCTGCCGTGCTGACCTATGCAAGACCTGAAGAATTTGCTTCTCTGTGTGGTATGAATATAGGGTTTTGAGTTTTTTTTTTTTTTGTTTGTTTATGGAGAATGTTTTGTGTTGTCCATTGCAAAGCAGTCAGATATTTTCTATCTTGTGTAGTGCAAAGCAGAATATTATATAATGTTATATCCAGTATCTATAAATTCTTATTGGCAACACCAGAAGGCTTGTACAGTGTAAACTAATTATAGCGCATTACATTTATTATATATGTAGAAGTGTCAGTTTATAGTATACTAGAATGGTACCTAAACCATTACTCAAAGCACGGAAGGCACAGCGGCGCTTCTTAGAGGGCTCTGCACCTTTTAGCTTGAGTCAGCTTTGCACTGCTTTCGCAGCATGCGGAGTATGGATCCATAGAAAGTATATAGGATATGTTCTCCACATGCTGCAAAAGCAGAGCTGATACAAGCTGTAGGTGCAGAGCGCTCTGAGAAGCACTGCTGCGGCACCTTTCATGCTTTGAGTATATGTTAGCTACTCTTTAACTGTGTGGGCTTCTTCTCCTGGGTGGTCACTAGGTGGTGCCAGAATCCTACCACTGTAATGTCGCGCGTGCTCTTTACAGGGGATCTAGTCATGACTGGGGAAAGGATTCCCAGAGCTCCCTACTGACTGCCCATGGTAGTGACATGCTGTGCACTGGAAGACTAGTCATGACTGGGGAAAGGATTCTCAGAGCTCCCTACTGACTGCCCATGGTAGTGACATGCTGTGCACTGGAAGACTAGTCATGACTGGGGAAAGGATTCTCAGAGCTCCCTACTGTCTGCCCATGGTAGTGACATGCTGTGCACTGGAAGACTAGTCATGACTGGGGAAAGGATTCCCAGAGCTCCCTACTGTCTGCCCATGGTAGTGACATGCTGTGCACTGGAAGACTAGTCATGACTGGGGAAAGGATTCCCAGAGCTCCCTACTGTCTGCCCATGGTAGTGACATGCTGTGCACTGGAAGACTAGTCATGACTGGGGAAAGGATTCTCAGAGCTCCCTACTGACTGCCCATGGTAGTGACATGCTGTGCACTGGAAGACTAGTCATGACTGGGGAAAGGATTCTCAGAGCTCCCTACTGACTGCCCATGGTAGTGACATGCTGTGGACTGGAAGACTAGTCATGACTGGGGAAAGGATTCCCAGAGCTCCCTACTGACTGCCCATGGTAGTGACATGCTGTGCACTGGAAGACTAGTCATGACTGGGGAAAGGATTCTCAGAGCTCCCTACTGACTGCCCATGGTAGTGACATGCTGTGCACTGGAAGACTAGTCATGACTGGGGAAAGGATTCTCAGAGCTCCCTACTGACTGCCCATGGTAGTGACATGCTGTGGACTGGAAGACTAGTCATGACTGGGGAAAGGATTCCCAGAGCTCCCTACTGTCTGCCCATGGTAGTGACATGCTGTGCACTGGAAGACTAGTCATGACTGGGGAAAGGATTCTCAGAGCTCCCTACTGACTGCCCATGGTAGTGACATGCTGTGCACTGGAAGACTAGTCATGACTGGGGAAAGGATTCCCAGAGCTCCCTACTGACTGCCCATGGTAGTGACATGCTGTGCACTGGAAGACTAGTCATGACTGGGGAAAGGATTCTCAGAGCTCCCTACTGACTGCCCATGGTAGTGACATGCTGTGGACTGGAAGACTAGTCATGACTGGGGAAAGGATTCCCAGAGCTCCCTACTGTCTGCCCATGGTAGTGACATGCTGTGCACTGGAAGACTAGTCATGACTGGGGAAAGGATTCTCAGAGCTCCCTACTGACTGCCCATGGTAGTGACATGCTGTGCACTGGAAGACTAGTCATGACTGGGGAAAGGATTCCCAGAGCTCCCTACTGACTGCCCATGGTAGTGACATGCTGTGCACTGGAAGACTAGTCATGACTGGGGAAAGGATTCCCAGAGCTCCCTACTGTCTGCTCATGGTAGTGACATGCTGTGGACTGGAAGACTAGTCATGACTGGGGAAAGGATTCCCAGAGCTCCCTACTGTCTGCCCATGGTAGTGACATGCTGTGCACTGGAAGACTAGTCATGACTGGGGAAAGGATTCTCAGAGCTCCCTACTGACTGCCCATGGTAGTGACATGCTGTGCACTGGAAGACTAGTCATGACTGGGGAAAGGATTCCCAGAGCTCCCTACTGTCTGCCCATGGTAGTGACATGCTGTGCACTGGAAGACTAGTCATGACTGGGGAAAGGATTCCCAGAGCTCCCTACTGTCTGCCCATGGTAGTGACATGCTGTGCACTGGAAGACTAGTCATGACTGGGGAAAGGATTCCCAGAGCTCCCTACTGTCTGCCCATGGTAGTGACATGCTGTGCACTGGAAGACTAGTCATGACTGGGGAAAGGATTCCCAGAGCTCCCTACTGTCTGCCCATGGTAGTGACATGCTGTGCACTGGAAGACTAGTCATGACTGGGGAAAGGATTCTCAGAGCTCCCTACTGTCTGCCCATGGTAGTGACATGCTGTGCACTGGAAGACTAGTCATGACTGGGGAAAGGATTCCCAGAGCTCCCTACTGACTGCCCATGGTAGTGACATGCTCTGCACCGGAAGACATCATTGAAGGTTCCATATGATTTACTGGACTGGGTCATGTGACTGCAATTCTGGTCCCGATATATATTATATATTACAAGCTGACACTTCTGTGCTTCATTAGACTAGAAAACCCCTTTAATATTTGAACATTGAACACTGATGGCCTATCCTCGGGATAGGTTAGCAATCTCAGATCAGTTATACTGTTGGTACCCCTGGCAAGTGGCCTTTTAAGAATATTGTATTGCTATTACACATTATAGTGGAACCTTTTTGCTTTGGTCCAGAAACCTAAATGTATTAACTTGAGCATGAGTGTATCCGTGAGACAAAGAGTACAGCAGAATGTAACATGTATTTCTAGCTGATCTTGTGACATAAACCCTGTGATTACAGACCTATTGGGCTCCAGACTTGAAAAGGAGGGTGATCCATCTCTTCAGGCCCAAGCCTGTCTATGCTACATCTGTGCAGGGAATGTGGAGAAGCTGGTGGCCTGCTGGACCAAAGCTCAGGATGGAGTCAGCCCACTGTCACTTCAGGTGATTATTGTGAACTATTTGTCCACAGATCTCCAAGGATGCTCTCCATTCTTTTAAAGGGAGTCTGTCCCTGCGATTATCTGCAATACTACACAAGTACATTGCCATGCTGTCAGGGCTCAAAGCTCATCTGAAATCCATTGCTCTGGACTGCTGGGCTCCCACTCAGGAGCCCTCTTTATTCTAAGCGCAAGCTCAGCGGTCTGCATGTTTTTCAGTGCAGCTTTGAGCGCTGACAGTGGGGAAACAGGCGCAGTTTAAAAATAAAAAAATATCAATCTTGAATCCTTTTCTGCAGTAGTACTATTGGTCGTTTTTGCTAATATTGAGTCTCTTGTTGAGATTAGAATAGGTACAGACCTCCCAGTGTTAAATAAAAGAGGTAGTCCAGGATTGGGGACATTGCTCGAATAGTACAAGTGTGGCATACACATTACATACAAGCAGGTAGTACCTTTTGGCATGGATTTCTACAGTCCCGTTTTCATCTTTGAAATTCATGGCCAGAAGTTACTGGTTTCTTCTCCTCAGTGACGTACCGGGTCCCTTGCAGGCGAGCAAAGCATCCTCTTCCGCTGCTCAGGGAGCCCGGTGACGTCACTGGCAGCATAAGTAATTTATGCAGAGTGGATGGAGGGGAGCGGTAACTAGGCTGGCCGACATCGCGCTAAGCATTGCCCCTCCAGTCCGGTGACCTCACCGGGCAAGGAGCTTCAGAATGAATGGATATGAATATTGATGAGGGGAGGAGTTACAGCGACTGGCTACCATCCCACTAAGCCCCGCACCTTGACAACCTGCTAAGCCCCGCCCCTCCAGTCCGGTGAGCTTCAGAATGAATGGAGGTGAATATTGATCAATACAGTGGCTGGCCGACATCCTGTTAAGCCCCGCCTCTCCAGTGTGCGGTGATTTCACCGGGCAAGGAGCTTTAGAATGAATGGATGTGAACATTGATGAGGGGCTGAGTTACAGCGGCTGGCCGACATCCTGCTAAGCCCCGCCTCTCCAGTCTAGTGACGTCACCGGGCAAGGAGCTTTAGAATGAATGGAGGTGAATATTGATGAGGGGGGCAGAGTTACAGCGGAGCAGAGAGACAGCTGTAACCACCTGATGCCTCGCTGCCCCAGGACCCACAGGGCAGTGCAGCCAGAAGTCAGAGAAAGATAAACAGATATATAAACAATGAGTGGGGGACCGTTGGAGCCACATAGAAGTAGCGAAAATAGCTGAAAAAATATGGAGGCGCCTTTCATTTAGATGTACATTGTGAATAAACGTGTTTTTAAAAAATAAATGGGTCCCGGACAACCCCTCTAGGTGATAGGGCGAAACACGAAAATCAGCATTTATACAGAAGTTGTGATTCAAAGCTTAGGAGTTCATTGTTTGGTGTGGCAGGGCTGTAAAATTAACCTTCTGGCACCAGGAATGTGGGGTATTCCAGGATTAGAGAAGATTGATGGCCCATCTCTAGGACAGCCACCAATGTATGATGGGTCTGAGCCACCCATACAAAAAGAGACCCAGTGCTGTTCTTGTATATGTGACCGGGTCTGTTATTGCAGCTCAACCTTCTCTACATAAATTAGACTGTCTTATAGCACCAGACACAAGGGCGAGACTGGTGCTGTGTTGGATACTGCAGTAAGGTGTCCTTGTGTCCAGCTAGGGTTCTTTTAGTGGATGTTCCACCAATCATTTATTGGTGCCATATTATACACAATAAACCCCTCGCTTTGTGTTCCCCAGCCAACATCCTGCCATTTGTATCAGATTAAAGGGGTTGTGCAGTGTTATGATAGTCAGGATAGGTCATCATTACCAGACAGGCTATATGAAGAGGACACAGCACACGTGTGAGCGCTGTGTCCTTTTTCAGCTCCTTCTGCCGTTCACTTGAATGCGAGATAAGCTACAATCTAGATCTCGCACAGCTCACATGAGCTCTGCGACCTTTTCTGACAGCTGAGCCCCCGGCAATATGATATTGATGATCTGTCCAGAGTATCAATATGAATATCGTGACACGACCCCTTTTAAATATAGTGGGCAGCATTAAAAACAAGAATGTGTGTATACATAGTTAATGGCTCCTTTTTCTTTTTAATTTACTTTTAGGATCTTATAGAAAAAGTGGTTATCCTTCGTAAAGCTGTGCAAGTCACACAAGCTGTGGACACACAAGATGTAGGTGTCCTCCTGGCGGATAAGATGAGTCAGTATGCCATCTTACTGGCAACTCAGGGAAGCCTTGCAGCAGCTATGGCATTTTTGCCCAACAATACCAACCAAGTAAGTGGAATTGAACAATCTCTAAGCCCTAAACTATTGAATTGCAACTCACCTGCTCTCTTTTCACCCTTTCAGAGTACCACATCACTATTTAGTTAAACCCCTCAATAAAGTGTTGTCTACCACTACAACCCCAGTCCATAGACCATGTTAGGTCCTATGAACCTCATGGAGGGGGGGGGGGGGGGGGCGTCTTCCGTTCATGTTCTAATATGACAAGCAACTCTATAGGAGGAGTTCTTTCTAGTGGACCTGGCACATGGGCAGGCATTGAATAGCCAGCAAATACTACCACACTTCCCCTGCTTCACTACCAGCTTTGCTAGGGGGTCGTCTTTGTGAGACAACTTATTTTAAAGGACCTGATTGTAAATACAGAACATAAAAAGTCTCATGGATTCTGCTTTTAGGCACACGTGACCTTTAATATTGCATACAGTTTGAATCTGGGCAAGTAGGAGAAGTTTCATATCTGAGTAGAAAATGGAGATTTAAATTATTAAATTCACGTTATCCAAACACAGTTTCTCCATTTTTTTTATTTTTTTTTATTTTATTTATTTTACTGATCAGTAAGAAGCGTGTCCTGTAAGCTGATGTGCTGCTCTTGTGGTTTTCTTTGTACTTTGCCCTTCTGCCTGTTGATCCACCCAGCACAATAAAGACTACAAACGCCTTTTGAGGGCATTTTTGTATGATTTGGATTATACTCGTTTTGGGCTACAAATAATTTTTTTTATTGGTCTTTATTAAAAACTTTCAGCAGTTTTTGCCATACATGGTTACGTTTCAGCCTAGCTGCAGAACAGCAACATGACAGGACTTTAAAACTGAAAGTAAGATAGTCTGGAGCTTGACTGAGACTTAAAGGGGTCATACCCACAATTTTATCCAGGCAGCCCCTCTGATATGAGCATTGGAGCATTTGATGCTCCGATGCTCTCACTTGCCCTACACTGTATCGCGCCAGGTCTTTTTTGTTTATTTTTTTATACTGCCGGGTAGAGGCTTCCGTCCAGCAGTGTATTCGGTGATGTCACTGGCTCCAATGGACTGGCTTTAGCGCTGCCCTAGCAGTTTTACAGGCTAGGGCAGCACTAAAGCCCACTCATTAGTACCGGTGACATCACCGGGCTCACTGCTAGGCGGAAGTTTCCATCTAGCAGTGCCTATGGAGAGCTCGGTACGTCACCGGATTGCCAAAAAATGTTTTTGCCCTGGGCAAAGGTGATATGCTCCGATGCTCATATTAGGGGGGATGCCTGGGTAAACCCTGTAGCACAAAAACTACTTTTCATGAAGACCAATTGAACAAATGATTTTTTATTTTTTTTTCCCAAAAATGAGTAATATGAAAGCATTTAAAAGCCCCCAAAGGTGTTCATAGCCTTTCGTCACACTGGTTCAAATGCTTGTATATTTTTATTTTCAGCATTTTTTATTCTTAATTTCTTTTTTATAATTATATTAGTATTTTAAGAATTTTGCACTGAAGTCATTCAGCACCAAGGTAGTGTGACTGCCTCTGCATGTTACCATGCACCTTGTTACTTAGACATTGCAGTGTGGCACAGATTAGATTAGTTCTGTTGTCTTTTGTTCACCAGCTGAACATTGTGCAGTTGCGGGAGAGACTGACACGCGCACAAGGAGAGAGCGGCCCTAGCACTATGGCACCCCAAGCAACACCAGTGGTTCCACAGCGCATGCCAACACACGTGAAACCTACACAAGACAACCAGTACTACCCACAGGTAAGACACTCTGGGGAAGATTTATCATGAGGGGATTTTTACAAAGAGTCTGTGTTACCTTAGTTTGGGATGAAAGTCAAATGTTGCAAGATATTCGATAAATGTGTCAATCTTTAAGTCTAACACTTCTGTCTTGAGAGGTCACGCACTTTTCTACCAACTTTTGGTTGGCTTACTTTGAGACTTTGAGATTTTTATTCCAGAATTGTGGAGCAGTTAGGCCCTGCCCTTGCCCACAAAGCACTGCCCCTGTCTACTAAGCCCCGTCTCTTTTCAAGCATGTCAGTTAAAAGTGAAGAAACCCTAGGTGCATTGATTTGCCCCAATTTTTAGACACATTTTATAAACCTGGGCCAATGTGTCTGTTCACTGTCCGCTTACAGGTCTTGAAAATGCTGAGAAACCGGAAGGCAACATATATTAGAAACTTGCTAAGTATTTAGCATGAACCTGTATGGATGACTTTTTGCGTCTTGTGTTGGCGTGTAGTAGATTATTACATGTTATTACATCTACTTTTAATAATATTATTACATATATATTTTACCATTAACAGTTTCCCCAGGTACAGTAATCATGATGGTATTTGAGCTTGGTGAATTTTATTTTGCAGGTCTCGTATTTATCAATTATGCTAATCACCGCAAATTCTTTGAAGTTTTCTTTGGTGTCTCTTTTCTAGGGACCTTTGGTGGGTCTTCTCTAGGGGCCTGTCTCCTTTTCCATTCAAACACCTTTCACACTATGCTTTTATTTGTGCAACAGTTGTTTTATGGCAGCCCTGTCTTCACACTTGCCTTATACTTAACCTGAAGTCTATTTAATTCCAACCACATGGTTTTTGATTAGTGCCATTTATTTTTGTAGGACCATAGGGAAAATGGTCACCCTTTGACCAAGGCACCATTTAGTTTCCATTCTCTTAGTTTTTCCAGTGATTCTTATTTCTTTGTTTACTTCAGGCTAGAATTGCCCCTACTGTCACTTCCTGGAGTAACAAAAACCCTACTGCCCTTCCCAGCTTTGCACCCGCTGCCTCCTCTTCCTTTGACACACAGGTATAACATTGCAGTACATGGAAGGTTTGCCTCTTCTTTTCCTTTGCAGGGTCACATCGCATGCACTGGGCAACACTTGGTGTCTGAGTAACATGACTTGCTCTGGTTATGCTATATCTTCCTTTCTGAGCCATTTTGCTGGATAAATATGGCTGGTAGTTTTGAGATATTGTATGTTTTACTTTGGCGCACTATTATTTTAACAGAATGTAGACTTGCCATTAACGTAGACACGTTTCACACTTGCTTAGAGTGGAAATTGTGACAAATACCCCCTGCTAATATCTGATACAGTTAGATACTACAGTTAGTAGTTATACTAGTATGTAAATTGATTGTCTTTTTTTATTTTATTTTTTTACATTTTGCAGAGGGAAAATCCACCACCACCACCAGGCTTCAACATCCCTGGCAACTTGTATCCATCTCCTCCAGGGCCTCCGGCTCCTCCACCAGATTCGAACGCTAACCCTTATCATATGAGTGCCCGGCAAACATACCCACAAAGTATGTGTCCTCACACCTTACAATGTAGTTGTAGAGAGTTAAGCGTGTTCCCATCTGATAAAGTTATGGGGTTTATTGAAGGGGATGCATGCTGATTTTGCACTGTGACCCCTTCACTGTATTTCTTTGATCGGTGGTGCTTCTGGCCCCATTCACTTGGCGGAAGCAGTTCCCCTGCACAGTGGATAGCTGGGAGTGCAGTGAATGTGACGGGACTGCAGTGCTGAATCATACTGTGGCGGCGTATCCAATCTGTATAATATCGCTGTATGCGACAGGAATACGCCTTTAAATTTTAATATATGTGCCGGAGGTAGGAGTGTGTGTGTATCTATATTACATACATTTGTATACACATGTATATACCTGTCACGTACGGGAACCGCCCAGGCCACGTGACCCGTGACTGCCAAGGGTCGATCTATTTTCACGCACTCAATCTCTTGCGCCCCTACCCACAGGCCTCAGATTGAGCCTCGATCACACCCTGACACAGCCTCTCATGCACCCCAACACGCTGCCACCATCTATGACATTTAAATGACCACACCGATTATTAAGGGCTCATAGAGACCCCACAGCGCCCCACTCGCAAGCAGGCTCACATTGGCACAGGCCACACGTATAGCATATACACAGTAACACAGACTGCACTCATACACTTAAAAAAAAAATTAGTTTACTGGGCTCGTTCGGGGCACAAGGCAAAACCATTAGAGATGTGCTGTAATGTACTAAAAAGGTACAGTACTTAGTTACAAAAAGTTAAAAGAAGTAAGACATGCATAAACGTGCACAAAACTGTATAAAAATAAAAGGATAAAAAGCAGAAAGGTTCTTACTCAACGAATATGTGGTCAGAGATCCTTCTGGTTTCCGGGGACTGGGGGAAAGTGGAGCGCAACCCAATGTTGATCGGATGCCCATATTGTGTCAAAGAAATGTTCCCAATAGTTCATTTTATCCCCATTCGGCAGAGGGTGGATCTTGAAGTCTCCCTCCTATTGTGTTCCAGCCTTCTGGGATGGTCCTCATACGTGTGCATGCTCCACCTCTCCTACTTAGCTGGCAGACATGAAATATTATTAAAACATGGCTCCCCGTCCACATTAATGGATATTTGGGACCCAACATGTTTTAATAATGTATATTATATCCGGCTGATCATTTTGATACCACACATGACCGGTGTAATTGTCCCAGAAGGTGAGATATTAGTTATGTGGGAATGCTGTCTGTCAGGGATGGCATGTTTAGACACCCTACAATGCCCACATCACACGGAATACAATGATCACAATTATTAATTTGTGAGTTGTACCAGAGATGAGTTATTGCTTATGAGCTATTTTCTTCATCCTCTGGCCTTGGACCCCCGCGGGGTGGGGTTCCAGGCTGTCCGAGTGGCTGTATTTCCAGGAACCACCTTCATTACCACTTTCAAGGGGCCAGTTTTTTAACATTCAGGTGATAAACTGATTTCCTCCAAGGGTGATGCGTATTCCAACTGCAGGCCCAGACGGAACGACACAAACAATTACAGAATGGAAAATATGTAGGATTACACAACAGTGTGATAAAAGTTATGAGAATTGTTGTCCATTTCTCACAATACCCATATAAGATTATCCTACAGATGCTTTTTATTACATTGTTTTGCTTCATTATAGGAGCAGAGCATCGGAAATAACAAAAGCGTTGTGTGCTTTTAACTCCTTAAGGACCCATTCTTGTCCTGTGGTCCTTTTAGTTTCTACAACGGGATTATTTATAGGTGGTTTCCACTATGTAAGCCCCACAAAGTGACCTTAGAATTGAAGTGGTCCTTAAAGGGGTTGTCTGGGTTCAGACATATCCCATTTTCACCCAGGCAGCCCCCCTGACTTGAGCATCGGAGCAGTTCATGCTCCAATGCTCTCCTTTGCCCTGTGCTAAATTGCGCAGGGCAGAGGCATTTTTAGGAGTACCGGTGACGTACTGGTGCTCTCCATGTGACTGCCAGGAAGCCTGGTGACTTCACCGGCACTGATGGATGGGCCATAGCGCTGCCCTAGCCAGTAAAATGGCTAGGGCAATGATAAAGTCTGCCCATCAGAGCCGGTAACGTCACTGAACACACTGCTGGACGGAGGCTTCCGCCCGGCAGTTTGTTATAATAAACCAAAGAGCCCGTGCCCTGCGAGATGTAGCGCAGGGCAAGGGAGCACATCGGAGCATGAGATGCTCCGATGCTAGCCTCAGGGGGGCTGCAAGGGTGAAAATAAGGGTATGTCCGGGTTCAGCTCTGAACCCAGACAACCCCTTTTAAAAAAGTGGGTTTCGAAAATTTTCTTAAAAATGCAGAGGCCCCTAACTGCCTCAAACGAAGATTATGAACACTATCTAAGGTGTTTTTCTTGGATACATAACTATCAGGAGGAGATTTATAAAACTGTCTACATAAAAAAAGTTGTATTGCCGTATCAACCAATCACAGTGCAGCTTAGCTTTTACCAGAATATGAAATAAAGGTGGCACTGTGATTGGTTGCTATGGGCAACAAAGATATCCTTTTTAGTGGGATTTTTTTCCCCAAATTTTTTTCCATGATGTATCTGGACGTGTTCTCTTTCCATGATACGTTTTCTTTGTGTATTTCAGTTTAATGTAAAAAGCATGTTTGCGTTTGAATAGATGTACTGTGTAAGGTTGAGGAGCTTCACTTAGTTTATCCCGCACTGGACATATGCCCTGTACTGTGATCCAGAGCTGTATTCACATTTCTGTGTGTCTCTCTTGGAAGCAGGTACTGTAGGCCGGAGCTGTATTCACAATTCTAGGTTTCTGTTAGAAGCAGCAGATAAGTTTGTCATCACGTAATAAATGATCTTTGCTGAATATGCTACGGTCTAAGATATGATAACTTACCACCAGGATGAGCGCAATAAAAACTCAAATAGCAGGTTTATTATTATAATTGTTTTTTTTTTTTATATAGTTTACATGCATTTTCATCAAATTTGTCGTTCCTGGCTTGTAATACAAGCTGTAACGTGGTCAGGGCAATGTACTCACAGCAATGCATTTATAAAGTTTTTCCACTTTGGCTGTTTTAAGGTATTGTATAATAAATTGTCTTCTAATGTAAACTGTAAAAAATGTGTTCAAAGGTGGGCATTTATATTTAAATTGTAATAAATGTGTAGTTTTGCATGATATTGCTTTCTTTAAAATGTGCAAACTAATACGGTTACTAAATGATGTTGTTTTTTTTTGTTCCCTCTCTGTTTTTGGTATAGCCTATCAACCTACTCAACAGTATTATGGTTCTGAGGGACCCGCTGTCTATCAACCTCCACCATCAGCCGCCATTTCCTCCGCCTCTTCCTACCATAACTCTTCGTATGCCTCGTCTTCCCACTCTGTTCCTCAGCCTCACTATCCTGTGCAGCCTTCGCACACTCCCGTGTCAACATTTGCTCCCGCTTCTTTCCCTCCTCCTGGACCATCTCTTCAGCATGCCAGGCCAGGAGCGCCAGCTACCTCTGCTCATTATGCAGTACCTCCACCTGGATCTACAGGTACTCTGCCTGCTGCCAGTGAGCTGCCTGCATCCCAGAGAACAGGTCTGAGCATGAAATGGGGTGGGAGCATGGGATTCTTAACCTTTTTTAACTGGGATCGTACAAAGATGAATGCATGTGCCTATATTTTGCTTACAGGTTTATACTTTCTTTTTGGTTTCTTTTTACTATTTTTAGTTGAATATATAGTATTAAAATATATATTGGGGCAGATATAGTAAAAAATTTATGACACCTTATGATGGGAAGTCAAAAATTGTGGCGCACGTCATATTTGCACTACAATTGGTGAATTTGTACACTTCTCACCACTTTTTAAAAGTGCCAGGGCTTGGCGGGAGGAGGTTATTAGCAGCCCTAAACATTTTCTATAATTTATGCCAGAAACTACCATGAATTATTTACCGCAAATCTTCTGCAGCTCATGGCCTGAATCTCTTAGGCTACTTTCACACTGGCGTTTGGTGCGGATCCGTCATGGATCTTCACAAACTCGTCCGTTCAGATAATACAGCCGTCTGCATCTGTTCAGAAAGGATCCGTTTGTATTATCTTTAACATAGTCAAGACGGATCCGGCTTGAACACCAATGAAAGTAAGTGGGGGACGGATCAGTTTTCTGTTGTGCAATATTGTCGGTGAAAACGGATCCGTCCATTGACTTATATTGTGTGTCAGGATCCGTTTGCCTCAGTTTCATCAGACGGACACCAAAACGCTGCAGGCAGCGCTTTGATGTCCGCTTCCAGAGAGGAATGGAGGCAGAACGGATGCATTCTGAGTGGATCCTTATCCATTCAGAATGCATTGAGGGCAAAACTGACCCATTTTGGACCGCTTGTGAGAGCCTTAAACGGATCTCGGAAACAGAAAATCAAAACGCCAGTGTGAAAGTAGCCTTAAAAAGGTTGGTGCATTACCACCGTGCAAGTTCACCGGTGAACTTTAGACTAAGACCAGCATGGGAATCGCCTGTCTTAATTGTGTTCCTTCCTGACAAGCGCCTGCTCGTCAATGGAGACTGCTGCGATTACATTCAGAGATCTCCTTTACTGTATAAGGAGGAGCGATCACTAATGCCATCGCTTGTCCCCATACAGAATCATTGTTTGCCAGCAGCCAAGTGTAATTAGACAGCACGATCTGCTGCCAGCAAACAATGATTTAAAGGGTTTCTACCACCAGAATTACTGTTATGTAGCTGACTGACATTAGCGATGCACTAATGTCAGCACTACATAACAGTATGTTTCTGACATTTGTCCCTGCAGCTGTTTTGGTAAAAAAAAAAGCGCTTTTATTATATGCTAATGAGCCTGTAGGTGCTATGTGGGCGAAAAATCAGCACCTAGAGGCTCTGTATTCGGCCCAGTGAGTGAAGGCCGCTCTCCTGATGCCGGGTTCCTCACTGTGACGTAGTTGCCGCAGGCGCACTGAGGAATCCGACACCAGGAGCGCATCATCCGCCTACAGAAGTGAACGGCGCAGGCGTGGGATTTCAGCAGCGATGTGGCGGACCGTGGCATCAATCAAGAGGGGCGGGGCGGGCAGAACAGGGGATCTGGGCGGGATAAAGGGTGAGTAGACGGAGCCCTAGGTGCTTTTTTTTTGCCAAAACGGCTGCAGGGAGAAAGGTAAAAAACATACTATTATGTAGTGCTGACATTAGCGCATCGCCAATGTCAGTCAGCTACATAACAGTTTTTTTTTTTGGTGGTAGAAACCCTTTAACTGTCCACACATACTATTCTATTACCCGATTAACGAGCATTCCTACAAATGATCATTAGCAATAATCTGCCTGAATATCTGGCATTCTAAAGGTGCCTTTAGTAACTCTGCCTCATGGTGTCATGCTATCACCATATTCCCTTTTGTTTTCCATATTTCTGTCCGGTATAGTTAGACTACAGTCCCATCTGAAGCAGGTGCTTTATGAGTTTTGTGGATACTCCACGTAAAATATATTTTAACATTTAACCTGATGTCCAGTTATTACTTCCCTAAGCTCCATCATCCGTCATGATGCTGAATAAGCGCTGTCCAGCTTTTGGCAGCCCCTCATAGTAGTGTTGTCTGCCTGGAACAAAAGCTAGCCAGACACCTCAGGGCTCGTCCAGATGACGACTTTTCCTTCCGATTCCCCTATAAGCATGCACACTCGGCTTGGCCTAGCATGCATGAGTTGTCAGTGGAGAATAAGTCACTGGCATGTTGGGTTTCAGAACTTACAGAATAGTGGACTGTGATGTGTAGCTTAACACACAAAAACCAGATGTGATACAATAGAGGCAAATGAATGGCAAAATAAGTGCTTTATCAGCGCTAGAATTACCATTCATAGAACTACTCATATACCAGAGAAAGAGACCCACACTGATGCTAAATGTAGATATGTCAGCTAGCATTACTTAGGCTGACCTTGCTGGGTGTAGCAATGTTGCATTGGTTCAAGCTATTCTAGAAGTTACTGGCTGATGAAGAGGCAGAATGTAGCCATGGCCTGTCCAGACAGATCCTAAGGCTGGTTTCACACGAGCGTGACAGATTAGATCCGGATGCGTTCAGGGTGTGTTCAGTGAAACTCGCACCAAGTTCAGTCAGTTTTGTCTGCGATTGCGTTTAGTTGTTCAGTTTTTTCTGCGCGGGTGCGATGCGTTTTTCACGCGCGTGATAAAAAACTGAATGTTTACAAACAACATCTCTTAGCAACCATCAGTGAAAAACGCATCGCACCCGCACTTGCTTGCGGATGCAATGCGTTTTTCACGCAGCCCCATTCACTTCTATGCGGCCAGGGCTGCGTGAAAAACGCAGAATATAGAACATGCTGCGATTTTCACACAACGCAGAACTGATGCGTGAAAAACAACGCTCATGTACACAGCCCCATTGAAATGAATGGGTCAGGATTCAGTGCGGGTGCTATGCGTTCACGTCACGCATTGCACCCGCGCGGAAAACTCGCTCGTGTGAAAGGGACCTAAGAGTTAGTCTTGATGAAAAATGTATGACTTTCTGTGCAAATACCTATAATGTTAGATAATAAGTGATCTTTGCATCTTATCTGCAGAATTTTCCACTGTTCAAGATATGACAACTTTCCAGCAAGGTGAACAGCATACTGCAGCGTGCATGCAATACCAAATCAAATAGAAATATTCTACCATTGATATTCATTTTATCAAGCTCATTGTGCTTTATCCTTTTCATTAATCTAACAACCCAAACTGTTATAGGGGTGTTCCTGAGTTTATATTTTTTATTTTTTTATTTTAGTGATTACCTGCAGTGTTCGCCAGCGTACACATGCGGGCTGCCATCTTGACTCACAAGTCCGGCGATGCACAGGTAAACCTGTGCCGGTCTGAAACAAATGCGGTCACAGGCAAGCAGTTCCGAGAACAGCCCGATGAAGGCCCCATTTGTTTCAGACCGGCACAGGTAAGGGCTTACCTGTGCATCACCAGACTTGTGAGTCAAGATGGCAGCTCGCATGTGTTTGCTGGCGAACACTGCAAACTGGCCATCACTGATGACCTATCCCATATCAGTGGGTGTCTGACACCTAGGATTCCCGCCAATCAGCTTTTTGAGAGCAGCAGTGCTCGTAGTAGAGCGCCAACCTTCTCTCAGCTCACCGAGCACATCGCCGTACATTGTATAGTGGCTGTTCTTGGTATTGCAGCACAGCTCCATTTACTTCAGTGGGGCTGATCTGCGCCTAGGCCAGTGACGGCGAACTTTGGCACTCCAGCTGTGGTGAAACTACAACTCCCAGCATGCTCCATTTATTTCTATAGAGTTCTGAGAGCAGCCAAGCAAGGGGGGGAATCTTGGGAGTTGTAGTTTTACCACAGCTGGAGTGCCAAGGTTAACCATCACTGGCCTAGGCCATGTGGCCTAGGGAAGGCTGTCGGACCCCCACCGATCAGTATAAAAGCTTTGGAAAACACCTTTAACATATGAATAATCAAGTGAAAAAATAACTTAGAAGTGAAATTATAAAACTACTAATTACAATGCTATGACTATGAGCCCACCATTTTATTGCTTCACTACATCAAAAAACAAAAATAATTGAGCAGACCTAAAAATAAATGTAAAAACTTTAAACTTAAATAACCTTAAAAATAAATGTGATTTAATATTTTGGTATACCGTGCCTATGCAGACCCATGTATCTCTGTGGTTTGTGACTATGAGCCCTATATGTAGTCTGATCCTACAGTCATGTGTTTCATCTGACCTTCTTCTACTGACTGTAGGACTTCAAGAAAAGGGGGCTGATGAAACCATGGAAACCTATAAATATATGTAGGGGCATATAAAAATTTTAGTATAATTTAAATGAAGGCCATTTACAAAGTTCTTAATTTTTTTACATTTTAGTTGTATTAGAGCAATAAAAATATTGTTTGCAAAGGCGCACATACTGTACTCTTCAGGAGTTAATTATTTTTCTGTATGCATAAGCAACATAACGCTTTAGTGTGCAATTAATCCTACAAGAAAAGCTTAGACCGAACCAAACCTCTCTTCCTTTCTTTTTTTCTCGTGTGCACTCATTTTTTTATTTTTATTGTTGGCCCAAAGAATTGAAAAGATCAATGTGGCCAGGTCAAGCGTGCCCACTGCCGCTCCATTCATCTCTATAGGACAGCTGAGCACAGCGTTCTGCTATTTATAAAACTCCAATAAAGATGAATAGAGCAGCAGTTCGCATGTCCGACCTGCACTACGAGGGGTACGCGGCTCGGTCTCGTGATTCCGCGGGGGGTGGGGTCCAGCAGTAGGACCCCCACTAATAGTTTTACCTTATTCTGTGCATAGATGATGACATTTAAGAACTGAAATGATCTCATTAAGGCGGTGGCTACACGTCACACCATATGTCATTTGGCCAAAGATCACAGTGTAGTGTTGCCCACATCACAACTGATGATAGTAAGCAGTGTTGTCTTACTGCAATGTGACCGTTACAAGAAGTCGAGACCAGCTGTCGAGGTCAGAGCAACACATCTCCATTCACTTTCATTCGTTGGGGTGCAGGCAGTGCTACATTGTAATCTTTGGTTGTGCGACATCTGAGGCCAGAGTCACCATCTATCCCCAGCCTAACCTATACACATTTTTACATGTCGGAAGGTTTGATTGTTTGGGTTAATGAAGGGTTTCTCTGATGGCTAGTACGAAGCAGACACGGTGGTCTTCTGACTACTGGGCTGTTTTTTCTCAACTTGTAGATTTGTCCATCAAATGCAAGTTACCATTCTATTAATTTGAATGAGGCAATCATTGAGTCAGGTTTGATTAAAGTCCCTTGACTTCATTGTGACAGACTGACCTTTTTGTAGGTACAGAAATCTCTGGGTCAACATTCCCCAACTTGTGGCTCTCCAGCTGTTGGAAAATTACATGCCCTGGACATGAAGGGAGCTGTAGTTTTGCAACATCCTCAAGTTGAGATCACTGTTCTAGGTTCTGGAAATGGTCTCTTAGTAATTAGAATGGGTTATGGCTCACAGACCCCAGAAGTGATGTTTTTTGTGACTGAATATTTAGAAGACCCACCAGTTACTTACACCTTAAAGTGTGGTCCAGCATTTTGGCCATTTTAGCTGTTCCCAGCAGAGTGTTGTGCCTAGTGAAAAAGTCATATTCATGCTCTCTGACACTCCTTTGCTCCATTCAGTGATCTTTTGGTCCCCGGCCCTGTAAATTTCCGTACAGGGTCATATGTTCTGCTGAGACCAATGACTGACTTAAACGGCAGTGTGTTTTCAAGAGGCACTTGACCTAGCAGTGAAATGCTATTTGGGGAAATATTACTGCAGAGACCAGTGATTGTCCACAGCAGCGCACATGACCCTATCCAGAAATCTACGGATTAGGAACCAGAAGATCAGTTTCTATTTTGAGTGTTGATGGCATATCACTAGGAAGATATGCGATAAGTGCAGGTCCGATGTCCGGGACGTCTCCCAACTCCAGAATAGGGCTCCCAAGGGGAATAGAGAGCAGCCGCGCATGTGCTGCTACCCTCTGTTGATCGCTATGGTAGTTTGGAAAATAGCCGACCATTGGCTGTACTATTTCCAGCAGTCTCATAGCGGTGAATGAAGGAGTTGCCGTGCTTGTCTCACTGCTCTCTTTTCACTTCCTGGTTCCCATTCTGGAGGCATGGGACTCCTACCTGTCTGACATTGATGGCATAACCTAGCAATATGGCAGTAGAGCCATTTTTTTTATTATTGATTTACAACTCACACTTTTCACACTGTATAGCAGCTGCAGAAACCTGCTGTGTGATGAATCCATCAAACTAGCAGCTCGTTCTCTGGCTGAACTTTCTACTACACTGGTTTGTGGCCAAATTGAGGTTGAACTTTGATTTGGGCCATACATTAGCTTAGAACAAAGTTCAGCAGAGATCAGAGGGGTGCCGGAGAACAAACCATCAGTCATCCAGTCTGATAAATTAGTCACCCACCAGCTTTCTGCAGCTGCTGTGTACAGCAACCGCAGAAGCTGAACGGGACAACGTTTTTTCATTAAAATGTTTATTAGCCCAAAATACATAAATCAATAATTCAAAAATGGCTTAGAAGGGTTACATAACCTTTAACATACCAGGACCAAGTGTCCTCTTCCTCCTGTCATACTTAAAGCCTTCCTTATTTTCAGTTTGAGCTTTTTGGCATTTTCATCCTGCTCGTGCCCAAAGTGAAAGTATATAGTCTGCCAGATGCTCCCAAAATGCACTGCTCTCTTTATCACGGATTTTAGCCTTCTATCTGAACAGAGAATAACAACCTTGTATAATTTAAATGGAGGCTAAAGGGCAGCAAGAGTAAACCAAAATCCTACAACACCTGTATTGAAGAATACATTTATAATAAGCAGTTCCTAATAGCGGTGACAAGGCTACACTTCAAACCAGTAATTATATAGCAACATTTCTATACCACCTGAGATGCTTCCTGGACATTACTGTAGTCCATATCTACATGGCAGATTTAGTGTCTCCATTTTAATAAAGAAACATACATACAGTACAACATTTTTTTCTCACCGTGTCACCATAAGTGCAGGCCCAGCTGGACAAATTTGAATACCTGTAGACCTTTTCTTCTAACCCAAAATTAGGGGGCATTCACACGACTGTATCCAATTTGCAGTCCGCAAATTGCACATCGGCAATACACGGATACCGGCCATGTGTGTTTTGCGGGGCTGTGAAACAGACATACAGATGCTGACGGCATACAGTGTGCTGTCCGCATCTTTTGCAGCCCCATTGAAAATGCGGATCGGATGCAGACCAAAAATACGGCCGTTTGAATGCCCCCACACTGGGCTTTTGTGGCATTGTTTCCGTGAAAAAATTTTTTTTTTTTATCCATAATCCTATAATCGGTGTCAAAATCTGCTCTATTAGGCAGCATCTTTTTAGCAGAGTAAACTGACAATTGCTGTCTTTCAGGGCCTCAGAATGGATGGAATGACCCCCCTGCGCTCAGTAGAACTTCCAAGAAAAAGGTTGGTGGCAGAAAACAGTCCATCAGTCATGTCCTAACCATGGAGGAGATCTCTAATGAGATAGAAATTGATCAATTATTTCTTAATTTTCTTTGAAGGTTCTTGAAAACCGCATTCCTCCTCCACCAATCACAGCTCCTATACTGAACCCGCTGGCAGACCCACGCTCCCAACAGCAGCAAGCTCCATTGCCCGCAGCTCCTACAACACCAGTACCGTATCAGCCAACTCACATGCCAATTCCACAGCCAGGCGTACACCTTGATACCTCTAAGCCCAGTACAGAAGGGGCTCCTGGTGCACCGATTGGCAACACCATGCAGGTTATTTTAAAAAGTCACTTCTCTTACCGCATTTAGAGAAACAGAGCAACGGGACTGTGCTCAGTGTCAAAGCTCTTCTTTTCTATATCACTAGTAAATCATTTAACCTTGATATTTCTTCCATTGTCCTAGCTTTAACCTTTAAGACGAAACATACACTGTATTGACCCAAACAAGGCTACATACAAGCATTGCAAGTTCTATGGATGGGTCCGCCAAAAACTGTAATATGTTATTGGTTGAATTACCAGAGAATTAGTAGGAGTAAAATCCTTGTACATACCTGTTTCATGAGAAAGAAATGTACTATTTGTTTGTCCATTCTCTGCTTTTTAAAGGCTATTCACAGTTTGCCTGCTGAAAAGATCACTAAGAACCCAATCCCCGAGGAGCACCTAATCCTGAAATCGACTTTTGAAGCTCTAATCCAAAGATGTTTATCATCAGCCATTGACCCTGTGAGTTTCACTGACTTCTTCTCATGGCTTAGTTACTGATTGGTTCCATTACACTTTGCGTAATACATGTTGTTCAGAAAAAATCTGTCTCTGTTCATACTAACAGTTCCATCACTTTTGATAGCAGAAGAAGTGCTGCATGCAGTGCTCTGCTTGGCATCATTGACCTTGGAATTTGCGCAGTGTTAACATGTTCTCTCTTTTCCAGCAAACCAAAAGGAAATTGGATGATGCAAATAAGAGGCTAGAGTCCCTGTATGACAAGCTAAGAGAGCAAACGGTAAGGTTTGCAATGTGCAGAGTGTGTCACTGCATGTCCCAGCACTTTCAGAATACCCTATCATCTAATGGAAAGTCTTGGAGCTTTGTACAGAGCTGTAATAGTGGAGTCTTGTTGTACCTACATATGAAATCGAAGAAGATTCCATTTTATGCCGCATGATGTTTGCCTTATTACAAGCTCCATGCTTATGGATCTGTCATACACATGGATTTGATTAAGTCTGAAACACTTATGTTATTAGTTTCAGATATACTGCTGTTAGGTGCAATGAGATGAGCTAGACTCTGCTTAAAAGTCCTGACCATATATATCTTAAAATCTTTGTCTTCTTTCACACTGAAGAGCTTTATGCAGGAGGCTGTACGGCAACACAGCTCCATGTTAGAGTCACTGTGACATGCTTTTTCACGTGTCTTATATAAGTAGCTACTGAGTCCTAAAAAGAGTAACTCATTGAAACGGAATCCTAGACCACATACCACGACCATTGGGGGGACACAGGACCATGGATATAGCTGCATTCTCAGTCACTTATGGGGGGGGGTGATGCTCCATCTCGCACTTCCTGTAGTGCAACTTTTTCCCTTCTTCCTAGTAGTCTCTTCTTTTTGCAGCGCAACAATAGTCATCGGAATTACAGCGCAACTAAACGGAATTACAGTACCTATTGGACAGCTCTATTATGACACTATATAAAACGGTCTCATAAATAATGCATGGTTCACACCACTTGGTTTTTGAACCCTTTTAATGGCCAATCTGTTTTGTGCCTTAATGACCAGGAGAATTTTTTTTTATAGTCACCTTCCAAGAGACATAGCTATATTTTTCCATCGATGTTACTGTATGAGCGCTTGTTTTTTGCAGGACATGTTTTAGTTTTTAATGGTGCCATTTTGTATTACACATAACTTACTGATTAACTTTTATTAACTCTGCGAAGAAGATAGTAAAAAAAAACTGCAATTACGCCATTGATATTTTGTGTTCGGTTCTGGGCATATATAACACAGTAACTTTATTCTTTGGGTCAGTGCGATTACAGCAATACCAAATACATATTTTTTATTTATTTTTTTACTTTTTACCACTTTGACCTTTTTATTCTTAAAAAAATAATGTTTTTGCATTGCCGCATCCAAGACCCATAACTTTTTTTTTTTTTTTTTCTTTCTTTTACTGCTGTGTGAGGGCTTGATTTTTGCAGGATGACTTGTATTATTTTGAGGTACATAACACTTTTTTTGATCGCTCTTCATTTATTTAATTTTTTTGTGGTGAATAAGAAGGTGAGGACTGATAGTAAGTAGCTGTTGGTGGGCGATTCCATCAGAAGAGGTGTGAAGTTTGAGGAGAATGGTGTTGTGAGATGTCTCCCCGGTGCTACTGCTAGCAGGGATAGACAAAGGATCCTTAATATTGTTAGGCAAGCAAAGCAAGAAAGGAAGGTGGATGTTATTGTCCATCTTGGGACAAATGATCTGGATTGCAATGAGGTTTCAAAGTTGAAAGAAGCTTTTCACACACTTGGAAAGGATATACGGGAGGTTGCATCAACTGTTTCATTCTCTGCAGTTTTGCCTGTGCATAACCTTCAGCATGACAGGAAGATGCGCATTAAGGAATCCAATGTATGGCTTGGTGAATGGTGTCTGAACCAAGGGTTTGGTTTTGTGTCTCATGTTAGCTCTCGTTGGAATGGAAAAGAACTGTACAAGAAAGATGGTTTGCATCTTTCTCTCAAGGGAACGAATGTCTTCGGTTCCAAGTATTTGCTAAGGAGCATTTAAACTAGGAAAGGGGGTCAAAAGAGTGATAATCCAGCAGTCCAACTGCCCCCCGGAACAATGCCAGAAGAGGCCAGTAGCACAAAGGTTAAGAAATGACAAGCTCAGATTCTTGTCTACAAATGCTCATAGTCTAGGGAATAAGATCAATGAACTTAAGGCTAGAATGGCATCTGAGAATATAGATTTAGTGGCTGTTACTAAGACGTGAATGAAAGGGAGTAATTACTGTGATATAACAATACCAGGGTTCTCTCTATACAGGAAAGACAAAGAAGGGGGAGGGGTGGCCCTGTATATGAAAGATAGCATAAAATCTAATTTGATACAAGTTGGCGAGAACAATTTAGAGTCAGTTTGGGTTACCTTGCAGCTTGATAATCATAAGGTAACTCATATAGGTGTGATATATAGACCACCTAGCCAAGTCAAAGAATTAGATGATCTACTAGTTGAGGAAATAGCTAAAATGACCCTGAAGGGGAAAGTTATCATTATAGGAGACTTCAATCTTCCTGATGTAAACTGGAAAACCAAAATAGCTAGTTCTGCCAGGAGTACAGATATTCTAAATTCCTACTGGGATTATCTCTACAGCAAGTCTTTACAGAGGAAGAGGTTCTAAGTCAACTGTCTAAAATTAATACAAATAAGTCACAGGGGCCTGATGGTATACACCCAAAGCTATTAAAAGAGCTCAGCGGTGAACTAGCAAAACCATTAACAGATTTATTTAACCAATCACTGGCAACAGGAGTCGTCCTAGAAGATTGGAAATTAGCAAATGTTGTGCCCATTAACAAGAAAGGTACTAGGGAGAAATCGGGCAACTATAGGCCAGTAAGGCTACTTTCACACTTGCGTTCGGGGCTCCGCTTGTGAGTTCCGTTTGAAGGCTCTCGCAAGTGGCCCCGAACGGATCCGTCCAGCCCTAATGCATTCTGAGTGGATGCGGATCCGCTCAGAATGCATCAGTCTGGCACCGTTTGTCCTCCGCTCCGCTCAGCAGGCGGACACCTGAACGCTGCTTGCAGGCAAACGGATCCGTCCAGACTTACAATGTAAGTCAATGGGGACGGATCCGTTTGAAGTTGACACAGTATGGCTCAATTTTCAAACGGATCCGTCCCCCATTGACTTTCAATGTAAAGTCAAAACGGATCCGTTTGCATTACCATGAACAAAAAATATATATATATATATATTTTTTTTTTTGTTCTGTTCATGGTAATGCAAACGGATCCGTTCTGAACGGATCTAAGCGTTTGCATTATAGGTGCGGATCCGTCTGTGCAGATACCAGACGGATCCGCACCTAAACGCAGGTGTGAAAGTAGCCTAAGCTTGACATCAATAGTGGGGAAATTAATGGAAACCATACTTAAGGAGAGGATTGTGGAACATCTAAAATCCCATGGATTGAAAGATGAAAAACAGCATGGGTTTACTTCAGGGAGATCATGTCAAACTAATCTTATTGATTTTTTTTGATTGGGTGACTAAAATAATAGATGGCAGAGGTGCAGTAGACATCACTTATCTAGACTTTAGTAAGGCTTTTGATACTGTCCCACATAGAAGGCTTATCAATAAAGTGCAGTCTTTGGGCTTGGACTCCTATATTGTTGAATGGATTAGTGGCTGAGGGACAGACAACAGAGGGTTGTAGTCAATAGAGTATATTCAGACCATGGTCTTGTTACCAGTGGGGTACCTCAGGGATCTGTTCTGGGACCCATATTGTTTAATATCTTTTATCAGCGAAATTGCGGAAGGCCTCGATGGTAAGGTGTGTCTTTCTGCTGATGACACAAAGATTTGTAACAGGGTTGATGTTCCTGGAGGGATACACCAAATGGAAAAGGACTTAGAAAAACTAGAGGAATGGTCAAAAATCTGTCAACTAAAATTTAATGCTGATAAGTGCAAGATAATGCACCTGGGGCGTAAAAACCCAAGAGCAGAATATAAAATCAGTGATACAGTCCTAACCTCAGTATCTGAGGAAAGGGATTTAGGGGTCATTATTTCAGAAGACTTAAAGGTAGGCAGACAATGTCACAGAGCAGCAGGAAATGCTAGCAGAATGCTTGGGTGTATAGGGAGAGGCATTACCAGTAGAAAGAGGGAGGTGCTCATGCCGCTCTACAGAGCACTAGTGAGACCTCATTTGGAGTATTGTGCGCAGTACTGAAGACCATATCTGCAGAAGGATATTGATACTTTGGAGAGAGTTCAGAGAAGAGCTACTAAACTGGTACATGGATTGCAGGATAAACCAGGAAAGATTAAAGGACCTTAACATGTATAGCTTGGAAGAAAGACGAGACTGAGGGGATATGATAGAAACTTTTAAATACATAAAGGGAATCAACAAGGTAAAAGAGGAGAGAATATTTAAAAGAAGAAACACTGCTACAAGAGGACATAGTTTTAAATTAGAGGGGCAAAGGTTTAAAAGTAATATCAGGAAGTATAACTTTACTGAGAGAGTAGTGGATGCATGGAATAGCCTCCCTGTAGAAGTGGTAGCTGCAAATACAGTGGAGGAGTTTAAAGGGATTCTGTCACCTCCCCTCAGCCAAAAAACGATTTTAAAGCGGCCATGAAGCACAGCTTACCTGGATTAAGCTGTGCTCTTTTATCTTGAAATCCGTCCAGCAGTTACTGCAAAAAACGACTTTGATCGATATGTAAATGTGTCCTGAAGGTGCCCAGAGGGGCGTTTTTTTTCTTCTTAGTGAGCCCAGTACCGTCCCTCTTTCAGTGCCCAGCCCGCCTTCCTTGTACTTTCTAACCGCCGCCCCCAGCCTGCCACAGCCTCTCCTCCCCCTCCCTCACGCCGAACGAAGTCTCGCACAGGCGCAGTACCCACTGAGGGCTGCGCCTGTGCGATCAGCAGGAGACTGAGGGCGGCAGCTTCATCTTCGTCACTGGGCATGCGCCGAGCCCAGTGACGTCCGATGTTAGCTCTTTCCCTCAGTCAGCCTGGTAGGAAGCGCAGAGGATTGCCGATCGGCTGCTGCACCCTGCGCTTTCTCCAGTCTGCCTGCCACTGTGAAGACGGCCAGCGATTTCTTTCCCCACCCTCCCTTCAGGAAAGAAATAAGTATTTGTTGGGGCGAATTAGGTATTATTATATTAAGTAAAGCTTTACTGAATTTATACATTTTCACTGAGCAAAAACAAATACTGATTTCTTTCCTGAAGGGAGGGTGGGGAAAGAAATCGCTGGCCGTCTTCACAGTGGCAGGCAGACTGGAGAAAGCGCAGGGTGCAGCAGCCGATCGGCAATCCTCTGCGCTTCCTACCAGGCTGACTGAGGGAAAGAGCTAACATCGGACGTCACTGGGCTCGGCGCATGCCCAGTGACGAAGATGAAGCTGCCGCCCTCAGTCTCCTGATGATCGCACAGGCGCAGCCCTCAGTGGGTACTGCGCCTGTGCGAGACTTCGTTCGGCGTGAGGGAGGGGGAGGAGAGGCAGGAGAGGCTGTGGCAGGCTGGGGGCGGCGGTTAGACAGTACAAGGAAGGCGGGCTGGGCACTGAAATAGGGGCGGTACTGGGCTCTCTAAGAAGAAAAAAACGCCCCTCTGGGCACCTTCAGGACACATTTCCTTATCGATCAAAGTCGTTTTTTGCAGTAACTGCTGGACGGATTTCAAGATAAAAGAGCACAGCTTAATCCAGGTAAGCTGTGCTGCATGGCTGCTTTTAAATCGTTTTTTGGCTGAGGGGAGGTGACAGAATCCCTTTAAGCATGCATGGGATAGGCATAAGGCCATCCTTCATATAAGATAGGGCCAGGGGCTATCCATAGTATTTAGTATATTGGGCAGACTAGATGGGCCAAATGGTTCTTATCTGCCGGCACATTCTATGTAAGCAGCAATTCTGGCTTTTTTAACAGCGTTCACTGGGTTAAATTACATAATAATTACATAGTGCGAGTCTTTACGGACATGTCCCGATACTAAATATGTAAAGGGGGTTTTATTTTTGCAACTTTTCCATGGAAAAAGTTGAAAAAATAAAAAATTTGAAACCTCTTTTTTTTTAAAACATTTACTAGTCCCACAAGGTCACTATAATAGGCGATCTTTTGATCGCTTCTAAAAATACTTTTCCTATAGTGTAATTTTAATGTCAATGCCATACTGACATTCACCAGCAGGCTACGCCAGAGAAGTGCAGCCTGCTAGGACACCCAAGAGCCAGGCCTGGGGCCTTCACTGGCCATGGTCTGTCTGCACAGACATCGGCACCCTGCAATCTCATTTGTGGGGTGCCGATGGGAGACGGGAAGTTCTCTACCTCTGTAACCGGTTACTTGCTTCTGTTGCCTACTGCATGTAAGGGGTTAAACAGCCCAGATCCTCCCAGGCTGTTAGAGCAGGTACGCAGCTGTTATGTTACAGCCGTACCCAATGTGAAAGGGTGACATCTGCTGCAGAATCCACCATAATAAGTGTTGTGATGCAATTCACTAATGTAAGACCGCACATCATTTTCATCGTATGCATACCTGTGGTTAATGTCTAGTTCTGTTCTAACCATGAATCTTTTCTCTTCTAGCTTTCTCCTGCAATAATTGCAGGTTTACACAGCATTGCTAGAAGTATCGAGTCTCGAAACTATATGGAAGGGCTCAACATCCATACCCACATAGTGAGCACCAGTAACTTCAGTGAAACGTCTGCCTTCATGCCAGTACTCAAGGTAGTGCTTACCCAGGCCAATAAACTTGGAGTGTGAACTCTTTATTCAGAGACTTCTCCACCATTTCCTGAAGAAGAAAGAGAAGCTCCCGCACCTTGTATGAGATGATGGACCAAGGACTAGCATGTTTTTAAAACTTCCAGAGCACAAACACCCATGACTCCTGAATTTGTTCATCTTTATTATATTTTATCTAGGGAGTTTTTATTTTTATTTTCTTTAAATAATATTGTATTTCATGAATTATCCACAGCGCATGTCAGAGTCGAGTTTCCAGAATCATGCTATTAAATATGTGACCAAGGATATTTTTTTTATTATAATGGTTTACATTTCCAAAAGATTTGGTTGCCAAATTGTGTCATCTAAAATAAAGTATGTGATCCAAATTGAAAAATTTGTATTTTTTTTCTTTTCCATTTTAAATTGCATGTGCGTAACTTCAGCACTCATTTAGGGACTGGTTGAGAGTTAAAAGGATTGGCCCATCTCACACTTTGATATGCCACTAATGTCTGATAGATGCAGGTCCCAGTAATTGTATAGAATGGAGTCCCCAAAGCGAAGGAGAGTGTACCGCGCATGCGTTGCTCGCTCTCCATTCAAATGGGGAGCACTGTCCCCCCTTTCTCTTGATTGTGGGAACCCCAGTAGTCAATCCCCGCTGATCAGACACTTACTCAACCCCTATCCTGTGGCTAGCGGATAAGTTGTTTTCATGGAACAACCCCTTTTTTTTTTTTTATACATTTGTATTGACCAAGGACTTATTCACATATCAGTACGTCTCTTTTTATCTGCAGACCGTTGGTTCACAGGGTAGTAATGGAAGCTTGCGCTGCTTTTGTCCGTTTTGTGGGCAGAAGGCAACCATTCTGTTCAATAGGCCTATGAATAACATGGACAGCATATGGGTGCCAACCATGTGTGGTCTATGTATCAGTGATCCATTGCATAGAAATTTACAAAAACACAAATCAACCAAGGAGAAAAAAACAAACGCGTCCGGAACTAAGGATCAGCATTTTTTTTGTAGCATTTGTAAGGGGCGTTTATCTGTATAGTTTATTTTAGCACATTTTTCTCATTCATCTCATTGGGGGACACAGGCATTGACCATGGCTGTTGCAGCTAGGAGGCGGACACTTAGCGCACCAAGTGTAAGCTCCTCCCTCTTCAGCTATATCCCTTCTTGCAGGGACCAAGCTAATCAGTTTTTAGCTTAGTGTCTGTAGGAAGAAAAAAAGGAGATGGAGTAATCTGCATGGGTGTACATGGAAGGTGGAGGGAAATGGGAAGAATTGGGCGCCAGGGGATAACCACAGGATGGTGTGGAAGGAGGAAAATAACTGCTGGAGAATAGGCAGCTCCCCAGACCCAAAAACTAATTCAGTACCCACTAGTGGACTGAGGTGAGAATATAATCGTTGGTTGGCCGAGTATCTCAGGGATCCTGTTAATACCCAGGGGGCGCCACATAGACAGTAGAGTTACCTATAAGGTTATAGTGGATTGCACTATTATCTTGACGAAAGGTTGCACTTACTTTACCGGGGAGGAGGGCATAGGATGAAGCTCAAGATACCTATACCTCAACCTCCCCTGCCGAGATCGCTTCACAAGATGTAGCAATGGCTTCCTGGTCCCCAAAAAAGATGACACCAGGCTCCAACGAATGAAGGAAGTCTTTTATTGGTTCAGTTCTCAAGAGCATATACATGTAACAGAAAAGGACGGACTTATATAGGGGAATACAAACACATGATATGGGGTCATCACCCTTAGGGGAGGGGAGCAAAGGCCAAAGAATGATGTCATTTCCTGTCTACTGTTATATTCATTGGGCATAATGGTAAAACCAATAAATTCAGTGATCTTGTATGTCAAAAATGTACAGTAGATCCTTAGATGAAGGATATTTGTGTAGCCATACCTAAATGCTAAAGAAAAAATGAAACCGGAAGTAGGTGTGTTTTGCGTTCCACCGTGGAGCGCAAAGGTGCCCCCGATGTGCGTTTCATCATGGAACGCTACACCAGGCCGAAAGTATAAGGGGAGGATGGACTTTATTGTTTGGAGAACCGGTGCGCTCATAGTAAGAGTGCATCGGCTGGGGCTACTGGCAGAGTATAAACGCTCCGATGCGTTCCACTATGGAACGCTTCGGGCAGGAAGCATGGGGGCGGGTACATGTGTGAGAGCTTGTCCCAACCCACTGGTCAATGTGAGGGCTGATCATTATACCGTTGCGTTCCACCCTGGGATGCATCAGTAGATGGAAGCAGATTAACTCTTTAACTGAAATGTGGAATTAACTAGTAGTTAATAGAATTGTATAAAGATAAAGTAGGGATTAAAGAGAGAATAAAAGTCAGTTAAAAATAAAAAGTGAGAATAAAAGTATGCATATATACATACACATAAACATACATCATATACACAAATAAATATTATGTGAACCCTTCTGGACATATACAAACTCTAGAACATATAGATATAGATATATTAAAAAAATATATAAATATATATATAAAATGTTCAAGGAATTATATATATTGTACATCTCAAAGCATGTATAAAACGACAGACGCTCCAGTAGGTGTGTGCATATAAAAAAACTTCAGTAAATAGATAAACGTAGTGCAATATAAATGCATACAATTACAGAATAGTCAATAAAATATGGATATGAGTATGTTAAAATCTATTGGTAACAGCGATAGTAGGGACTATATGTAAAAACTCATGAAAGAAATTCGTTAAACAATTGGTGTCCCAAGGGTTATTAGTAGTTACTGCAGGTCTGCTGATTTACTAATTCTGTCTCTTATTTTCTAGCGGGAAGCTTTAGGCAGTCTGGGTAAAAACTGCCTGCACTCCCACCCAGGAGACCAAGGAGTCACCCAAACTCCCTGCTCGTTCCCGCTCTCTAGAAGAAAGTCCCTATAAAAACCTCTGTCTCCCGCCAACAAGCGCATCACCACGGCAGCCCCGGCAAAAGTCCCCTCTGTTCTGGTATAGCGTCCATTACCAAGGGGCCGCACACCGAAGGTGATGATCTGGCTGGAGTCGAGTGCTCCCCTCTACCCTCCATCCAGTAACCCCCTCAGTACCACTTACAGTACCCCTTTCAGTGCCCCCCTCCAGGACCCCGGCCAGTATTCCTTCCTCCTTACGTGTGGACTTGCCAGCAATCTCCTTTAAGAGTTAACATACCTGGGACGCTGCTGCAGCAAGGGGGTGGCTTCTTTCTTTGTAGACGCTGCGCATCTGTCCACAGGGTATGGTCCCTTCCAATCAATGTTCTGAAGTTGAGGGCAATTCAGCTCTTTCTGCAACACTGGGCCGACCATCTCAGGGGTTGTCAGGTGCAGTCCGACAACTCTACAATGGTGGTGTACATCAATCACCAGGGCGGCACCTGGAGCCCGACTGTCATGGAGGCGACGGCGCAGATTTTCAACTGGGCGGAGAAACAGGTTCCGACGCTATCGGCAGTTCACATTCCAGGCGTAGACAACTGTATTGAGAACTTTCTCAACTGGAGCAAGTGTCGCTGCGCTTCCTGTCTTACAAGGTGGCTTTTTTGGTTGCAATTACTTCTATCTGTAGAGTGTCGGAACTTGCGACTCTGTCATGTCGGTCGCCCTTCCTGTTCCTCCATCAGGATAAGGTGGTCTTTCGCCCGGTGCAGTCCTTCTTGCCGAAGGTGGTGTCGACATTCCATCTAAATGAGATTATTCTTCCTTAATTTTGTCCGGACCCGTCTCATCCTCAAGAACAGTCGCTCCATGCTCTGGATCTGGTGCGCGCAGTCCGTATCTATCTTTCCCAGGCGGACGGATTCCCTGTTCGTGATTCCAGAGGGGCCGAGACGAGGGCTGGCAGCGTCAAAGACTTCCATTACCAGATGGATTTGTTTGGCTATTGTGGAAGCGTACCACGTTAAGGACCGGGCCCCGCTCTTCCGGGTGACTGCTCGGGCAGTGGGAGCCTGTTGGGTGAGGCATCACGGGGCTTCGGCCCTTCAGGTGTGCAAGGCGGCAAACTGGTTGTCTTTGAATACTTTTTCTAAGTTTTGCAGGGTGTACACCTTTGCATGTTCTGATGCTTCTTTGGGGCGTAGAGTTTTGCAAACATCAGTTCTCTGATTGGCAGGGGGGTTGCAGTTAAGCCCCCCACTGCTCTGGAACGTCCCATGGTCAATGCCTGTGTCCCCCAATGAGACTGATGAGAAAACTAAATTTTTGTACTCGCCGTAAAATCTGTTTCTCTTCCGTTCATTGGGGGACACAGCTCCTACCCAGTTTTTTGTTTATGGGCTTTTTCGGGCCTGTGTGGTTCTGGGTTTGCACATAATGTGATTTTATTATGTCTGGCTTCTCCTACTGCTTTTGCACTAAACTCATTAGCTTGTTGCCTGCATGAAGGGATATAGCTGAAGAGGGAGGATCTTACACTTTGTGGGCTTAGTGTCTGCCTCCTAGTGGCAACAGCTATACCCATGGTCAATGCCTGTATGAATGGAAAAGAAACAGATTTTACGATAAGTGCAAAAATCTAGTTTTTAATGCCATTTCTTGTTTTTTTTTTTTGTTTTTTTTTGAGGCAAGTATCTGCTCCCTGTGATGTCACTTTCTCTGGAGAGCTGTATGGGAAAAGACCATTAGTAAGAAAAAGCAAAAAATAAAAAGCCATTATAAAACGCTAACACTAACAGCAAAAAAAACAATGGAGATCTATTGCAAAAAAAAGAAAGATGCAGACCTAGAGCATGTGAAAAAAAATATTGAGGGTGAAAAAGCACCACTGCTAAATAAATAGCTGTTTGTTCTGTGTTTACTATATCCAATAGACCTTCATGCAACATCTGGAGTTGGTATTATTTGCTTAAACAACAGGCCAAAAACCACCATCTAAAATGCACCAAAAACCACTCTAAGAAAACCCCAAAAAGAAACTGTATGTGAAGCCACCTTAATGCTCATGCACGTGGCGGCATTATGGCTCCACTTTGTATGAAGATGTCATAGGGCACTCATGGGGAATAGTAGAAGATTTTTAGTACAGTTTCCACGCTGAAAATGCAAGTGAATATTGTGTCATAAAACCCCCTTTGAAAAACATCTGGGCAGAATTCAGTTCATGTTGCTGTGTCTCCATTCACTTACTATGGAAAAAATCTATACAGGTTTTAAAGTACGATGGTTGAAATCCTCATTTGACATAATTTTGAAACCATTCTGCTCTTCTGATATGTCTATTTTATTAAAATTTTATTCCACATCTTTGGGGGCATCTATTCTCTCTCTCTCTCTCTCTCTCTCTCTGCGTTGCTTATTCCTTTGTTGTTACCAATGGTAACAATAAAGTTCTACCATGCCCCCTGTCAGAACTAGTTGTCAGTACATTTATAAATTTTTAGATAGAATAACAGAGGAACGATACAACACAGAGCTATAATATGAGAAAAAGGAGCTCCAAAATTGTCATAGTGAAGCAGACAAGTCAGGGATGATGATGATAATGTATAGTCTTGTGTACATGCAGTCTTACCCTTAGGGCCTCGATGCGCTTAGCTGGCTAATTCAACAAGGGATGAAAAAGAAGAAGGCATGACACTTTGCCATGGGCCGCAAAGGCCGAGAGATTAAAGCACCTATTCCAGAGACCAGTTTCCTAGCACTTATTAAATGGAGAATCAAGAAAAAGGGAGGGGAAGGTAGGGGGATCTCAAGGTTCACAGGGATCTCAAGGTTCACAGGGTTCGGACAAGATATAGAGAATGTGAAGAGAACAAAGGGGAGCTGGCAGGCCTTCTTTAAAGACTATGTACACCTTTGGGGCTTTTTTTTTTTAATTATTGTTTTGTACTCTTTTGAGCTAAAAATATATTTTTTTAATTGGTCTTTACTAAAAAATAAAAAATATGGAGCCCTTTTTTCTGTACATAGATGAGATGCCCTAGAAGCAGCCTCTGAATTTTCTCTTTTCTGTCAGTTGGGGAGCTGACGGACTCCTTATCCTCTGCTCTCTGACATCAGAAACACTAATTATGGCTGTTAAAAACACCTTTGATGCATCTTAATGTTTTTGTTATAGCCCTGAGTTGCTTACTACATAATTTAAGACTAAATGGTGACCTAAAATGACATTTGATACAAACTCAGAATGAAATAAAACTTACAGTAGCATACGACTTCTAACATTCTCTGTGTGGTAAAAAGTTGCATCTGAACTTGCACTTAACACATATTTTTTGCAATAGTTGCAAATTTGGATGTCACTTTTTGCCTTTCAGTCAGTTTCGCACAAGTATGTGTAATCTGGGAAATATGATGCATGTGTTGACCTAATTTCCTTGCCCGACTTGAACTCATAATGATCTGTGATTTCAAATGCCAATGAAGGAAATACAAACATCTGCATCATTTTATATGACCACAAGGTGGTAGAAAACTCCACTTCAACAACAGTGCTTACTGTATATTGGGATAGTAATTCTATAATATTCACTACTGTTTTTGGTGCTATCCAGCTCTTAGTTTGTAGAAAACAAGTTGTAAGGTCACTCATGTAGACATAAACATATCATAAGAATATTAATAAATAAAAAAATAAGAGTTGTTGCTGACAGTGAATGTCAAGCTTGCACTGATAACAGCTGCACTGACATTAGTGTCGTTTTTCTCACAGTCAATCTGCTTAAAGCTAGCCATGTACAGTCTATAAAGGTTGCCTGAGCAATTGTGCAGGCGATAACTACGTTAATCAGTGCAGAAACATTCCTGCCCATTAAATGTTCCAATAGGTGAAGATAAGCAGCTGCTAGACAGCTTTAATACCTCCTGTCTCATTTATTTAGTCTCTAGAGAGACATCTAAGCAGGGACATGATTAAAGTATACAAATATATAAATGGGCCATACCCAAAAAATATGGTGAAACGCTGTTCCATGTAAAATCCCTGCAAAAGACAAGGGGGCACTGCCTCCGACTGGAGAAGATAAAGTTCAGTCTCCAGAGGCGTCAAGGCTCTATGAATGTGGAATAGTCTACCTCAGATATTGCATAAATCTCTATAAATAATGTTGTGGAAGAAAAGATAAACAACATAGTCTGGTCTTACCATTCCGGTCGTATCAATATTCTGTTTAAGGTCCAAGATGCCTAAATATGTTGAATTCTTCCCCTATGGTTCAGGACGGAGGACAGTAGATCTAAAGACGAATCAAGGTGTGGTGTCACTTTGCCCTATATTGATAAGAGATGGGGACTATGTTGCCCTGTCTAGGAACACAGAGCACAAATCCTGATAGGGTCGACCCCATCTGGAACCTGATCCTCACATGGCCAATTTCCTAACACTATCCCTTGCGCATGACTACCAACATGGAGTGTTTCATCCCGCAAGTTGGGAATCTTCAGGTGGCAATTCAAGACTCATAAAACACAGAGGATTGATATAGAACTATCCTTGGCCAGAATTTATTTATTTATTTTATGCACTTATATAGCGCTACTATATTCCGCAGCGCTTTACGGACATTAGCAACCAACTGTCCCCAATGAGGCCCACAATCTAAGGTCCCTATCAGTATGTCTTTGGAGTGTGGGAGGAAACCCACGCAAACACGGGGAAAACATACAAACTCCATGCAGATGTTGTCCTTGGTCGGATTTGAACCTAGGACCCCAGCGCTGCAATGATAGTAATTATAAGCAAAAGTTCCTTTTCGCATAGAACTTGGTGTTCTTATAAGTCCCACCCACTCCCTTTTTTTGTACCAACACCCAGGTTTGATTTGTTTAGTACCATTATGGACAACAGTTTGCAAGGAAACTACAGCGGCACAAGCAATTTTTTAACACAGAGAGAAAGCAGTGCCTGGAGTTGGGTCTACCAGCAGAGATGCTACTAGATGTCCGATTATTACTTGATCTATCCTCCTGTGATGGGGAAAATAACAGAGGAAAGTCCTTTTGCTTCCCCTAAGAACAAAAGTACCAAAATGCCACCGCAGGGTGATGTTTCATGGAAGATACTACCTCCAACTCAGGGGAACTGCAACAAATAACCATACGGACAGACAGGACCACCTTGTTGAACTCAGTCAATAGGACTCTGATAGGGAGGAGGAAATCATCTGCCTGGTAACTACATTTGTTGAGGCAGCCACAGTGTTCCATGAGATTATCGCAAAACACGGGCATTCTCAAAATCGATGAGGATATCAGCCATGCCATTGGTGATTTTCCACAGGTCACTTAAAGAGAGGGAGAAGTCTAAGGAATAGGTTGGTCCATAGCCATTTTACACCACCATATACTTTGGGAACATGGTTCGAGAGACGCTTTCAGATGCAGTGGCTGTGTAGCCTGTGAGTATATCCAGACAACCAAAATGTTCAGGAGCTCAGTAACCAGTAAATAATATAAAATGCATCAACTGCAAATTATGAAGGGTCATCTAAAAGATGACATGCTCCAGCACACTAAAATACATACGCAAAACTACCCAGGAACTCAGAATGCGAATAGGGGAGCCTTTGGGTGGTGTCACCAATAAAACAGACACTCGAATAGCAAGGCATGTTTTGTCCTAACACAATGGGAACCTTAATTCTCTGAGTTTTATGAGGATTGATCTGATGAAACCATCCTGTTGAAAGGGTGACTGGAGTTGAGAGATACTGCAGCATAAAGCCTATGGTACTATTTTTTGTGATATGCAATTTGGACACAGGAGTGGGCATGTCTGGGTAGTACCAAGTGTGGAATAGGGGTTCCCACCCTTTGTATATCTTGATATGGTAGGGCTGAGTTTAACCAGTGGTGAAATCTTTATGAGCATAAATAAGTTTTCAACGACATGCATACATCGTAGGGTGTATTGTGACACCTCCATGTGTGTTATAATGTACTTCCAATGAGATATGTATATACCTACTGATTCGTCTTTAATGATACTAGCGAGACTAGGCCATACTATGCTCTGTTGTGCTAGACAGGGCGACATAGGGCCCCATCTCTTATCAATATAGGGTATAGTGACACCATACTTTGATCCGTCCTACGGTCCACTGGACCCTCTACCGTCCTTCGTCCTGAACCGTAGGGGAAGAATTTAATGTATTTAGGCATCTTGGAAATGTATTCAATATATTTTTAATGTTCAGTTATTCTGTTATTTAATATTTTTACCAATCAGTATTAAAAATTACATTTTAGCGTTCCATTCCCACCCCCTGGTTCAGTCTGTTATCATTTGGGATAGGGAAATTCCGAGAACAGCTGAATGCACTTGCTCACACTTCCTCACACTTCCATACACGTTTCTGATGGCATATACTAGTGATTTGCCTTCAAAGTCTAAGATGGGCCAACCCCTTTAAGTATGAAATCTCTACAGATGTCCTGATTTCAGCGTCCCTTTCACTATTCAGAAATCTCCTCTTTTTTGTATTTTGGAATGTTTAAATTATGAGAACTTGTCCCTGCTTCTCAAATAAAGGTTGATGAGCACACTCCTAATGTGTTATTTGAAAGGACTAAAATATTGAGCAAAGGAAGTGAAATATTTTTTTTTCGTGGCCATGGAGTGGACAGCACACAGGTGTGCTGTTCACGTCTTTTGTGGCCAAATTGAGATCAATGGGTCCACATCCGATCTGCAAAAAACTTGCATCCAAAACTTCAGCCATTTGCCCTTAATCAGCTTGTTTGCACAGAACAATGCCAGATACACTTTAAATTTAGAAGGTTAACATTTCACCATATCCTATTTAAAAAAAAAAAAAAAAAAAAAGCTGTACAAGCTGCGTGGGCTGAAAAGGTAAAAATGCTTTGTAAGCATCCATGCTGAGGAAATAATGTCACATTTTATACATTGATTAATTAAAGCTTGTCTCCTGTTGACTTACAGAAATGGAGCAGAAACCCATACCGAGAATAATCTGTTCATCATTTGCTCTATGTGCAATAACTGTTTTTATAAAATTTAAAATATAAAAGTTTTTGTTAACCCTCTACCAAATAACAACCTTACATAATAACTACATATTATCTAGCCGTTTCGGTCAGTGAAATGCAATGGATGTGAGGTGCTGTATTCTCCTGTATGTAATGCTCATCCACATATGTCTTTAAAGGGAACCTGTCACCGGTATTTTGTGTATAGAGCTGAGGACATTGGTTGCTAGATGGCCACTAGCACATCCACAATACCCAGTCCCCATAGCTCTGTGTGCTTTTATTGTGTAAAAAAACAGATTTGATACATATGCAAATTAACCTGAGATGAGTCCTGTCCTGGAGATGAGTCAGGGACTCATATGCATATGTATCAATTCAGTTTTTTTACACAACAAAAGCACAGAGAGCTATGGGGACTGGGTATTGCGGATGTGCTAGCGGCCATCTAGCAACCCATGTCCTCAGCAATATACCCAAAATCCCAGTGACAGGTTCCCTTTAACCCCTTAAGGACACATGACGTACCGGTACGGCATGTTTCCCGAGTCCTTAAGGACACATGACGTACCGGTACGTCATGGCTTTAAATAGCGATGCCGGCGCCGCGGGGGTTAATCGGAACGGGATGCCGGCTGAAATCATTCAGCCGGCATCCTGTAACAATGCGGGGGGGGGGGTCATTTGACCCCCCCGCATCGACGATCGCAGAAAACCGCAGGTCAATTCAGACCTGCGGTTTTCTGCGTTTCCGGTCCATTCGGGTGTCCTGTGACCCGATGAACCGGAAAAAGACTGCGATCGGTGGCGTAATTATACACCACCAATCGCAGTCCGAGGATTTGAGGAGGCGGTGCTGGCCCTGGTGCTGAATGCCGCTGTCCAGGGTGCTGATTGGTGCAGGGGAGAGAGGCGCGAGATTCAAACTTCCTGCGCTCCTCTCTCCCCTCCTCTTCCTGTCCAGCACCCTGACCGTGCAGCATCGTCAAGCACCAGCTCCTGTGTCCCCCTAATCGGCATCCATCACCCTCCTGCACCCATCGCCACCCAGGTAGGTTAGGGTCAGTGAGGGAGAGGCACCTTTAGGCAGGGATAGAAGGGAAAAGTTAGAAGAAAAAAAAAGCACATTTATTCTAAACCTTTTTGTTTCAGCTTCCAGACCCCCCCCTGCCACTTGCCACTTGCTGGCAATCCTGGAATCCAGATTCCCACAGTGGGGTTTACTGAAATAGACTTTTTTAGTTTTTTTTTCAGTAACCCACTGGTGAATCTGATGGTGGAGCAGACGAATCTGTACGCCCAACAGTTTGTCGCTCAAAACCCGGGCTCATTTTTGGCTAGACCCGGTGGCTGGACGCCGGTCAGTGCAGCCGAGATGAGGACATTTTGGGGCCCCGTGCTGCATATGGGTCTAGTGCAAAAACCCAGTGTCAGGCATTACTGGAGTGGGGACATACTCTACCAGACCCCACTGTACAGTACGGCCATGACACGCTCCCGGTTTGAGGCCATCTGGAAATGTCTGCATTATTCCGATAATGCAGCAGGTCCCCCCCGAAGTGATCCTGCCTATGACCGGCTGTACAAGATACGGCCGGTCATCGATCACTTTGGGGCCACATTTCAGCAGGCCTACGTACCTGGAAGGGAGCTCGCGGTTGATGAGTCTCTCGTTGCGTTCAAGGGGAGACTCAGTTTCCGCCAATACATTCCCACAAAGCGGGCGAGGTATGGCGTGAAGCTATACAAAATTTGTGAGAGTACCTCAGGGTACACTTACAAATTTCGTGTGTACGAGGGGCGAGATTCCCGGATTCAACCACCAGAATGTCCCCCCACTCTGGGTGTTACCAGGAAACTCGTGTGGGACCTTATGTACCCACTGCTGGATAAGGGTTACCACTTGTACGTGGACAACTTTTATACCAGCATTCCCTTGTTCAGGTCCCTTGCTGCCAGAGCCACGTTCGCTTGTGGGACCGTGCGGAAAAATCAACGCGGCCTCCCTGCCCACCCCCTCCAGGTACCTATCCCCAGGGGTGAGACCCATGCCCTTACCAGTGGAAGCCTGTTGCTGGTCAGGTATAAGGACAGGAGGGATGTCCTTATGCTGTCCACAATCCACGGTAACAGCACCACCCCCGTCTCTGTGCGAGGTACCGCGGCAACGGTCCTCAAGCCCGATTGTATCGTCGCCTACAATCGGTATATGGGAGGAGTTGATCTCTCTGATCAAGTCCTCAAGCCATATAATGCCATGCGCAAAACCCGGGCATGGTACAAAAAAGTTGCGGTCTACTTGGTACAGGTTGCCATGTACAACTCTTTTGTACTATCCCGAAGCGCTGGCAGCACAGGGACATTCCTCCAGTTCTATGAGGCAGTCCTCAAAGACCTGATCTTTTCGGACCGGGAAAGAGCAGGCCGGAGTACCTCGGGAACTGGAGGCGCCCGGATCGTCCCTGGCCAACACTTTCCAGGTGTGGTCCCCCATACTGGAAAGAAGGGACGAACCCAAAAAAGATGCAGAGTGTGTCACAAGAGGGGGATACGGAAGGACACCACTACTCAGTGTGACACTTGCCCCGATCATCCGGGCCTCTGCGTTATCGATTGCTTCAGGGAGTATCACACTTCCATGGAGTACTAAATTTTTATAATCTCCAACAGTCCCCTAGAGAACATAAAACACTATGTCTCTCAGACCTTGGAGACACAGAAACAATTTTTTTTCCCCAATTTTTTTTCCTCAAACTGCGGCCCTCCAGATGTTGTAAAACTATAACTCCCAGCATGCCCAGACAACCTACAGCCATCAGCAGGGCATGGTGGGAATTGTAGTTTTACAACATCTGGAGGGCCGCAGTTTTAGGATGCCTGCTTAGTGTCTCCAAAGTCTGAGAGCCATACATATTGGGCATAGTCGCGTGCGTAAAAGTCGTCGCTATAAAAATAACATTTGACCAAACCCCTCGGATGAACAGCGTTAAAAATATAAAATAAAAACGGTGCCAAAACACCCATTTTTGGGCAAAATTTCCATTTGAATCCTTTTTTTCCAGTAATAAAGCAAGGGTTAACAGCCAAAAAAAACTCAATATTTATGGCCCTGATTCTGTAGTTTGCAGAAACACCCCATATGTGGTCGTAAATGGCTATATAGCCGCACGGCAGGGCATAGAACGAAGGGAACTCCATATGGTTTCTGGAAGGCAGATTTTGATGGACAGTTTTTTTTTTTTACACCATGTCCCATTAGAAGCCCCCCCTGATGTAGCCTAGACTAGAAACTCCAAAAAAGTGACCCCATATAAGAAACTACACCCCTCAAGGTATTCAAAAGTTACTTTATAAACTTTGTTAACCCTTTAGGTGTTCCACAAAACTAAATAGCAAATGTAGAAAAATTTTAGAATTTTATTTTTTTGTTACCTTGCCTCAAAAAAGTGTAATATAGAGCAACCAAAAATCATATTTACCCCTAAAATAGTCCCAAAACAACAACCACCTTATCCCATAGTTTCCTAGATGGGGTCACTTTTATGGAGTTTCTACTCTAGGGGTGCATCAGGGGGCTTGAAAGGGTACATGGTGTAAATAAACCAGTCCAGCAAAATCTGCCTTCCAAAAACCGTATGGCGTTCCCCTTCTTCTATGTCCTGCCGTTTAGCCAAATAGTAGTTTACGACCACATTTGGGGTGTTTCTGCAAACTACAGAATCAGGGCAACCCATTTTGAGTTTTGTTTGGCTGTTAACCCATTTTTTTCAGTAATAAAGTAAGGGTTAAAATGGAAAATTTTCCAAAAAATAGAAATTTCTAAATTGTTTCTCCATCTGCCATTAACTCTTGTGGAACACCTAAAGGGTTAACAAAGTTTGTAAACCCAGTTTTGAATACCTTGAGGGGTGTACTTTCTTAGATGGAGTCACTTTTTTGAAATTTCTATTCTAGGGGTGCAACAGGGGGCTTCAAATGGGACATGGTATAAACAAAACCAGTCCTGCAAAATCTGCCTTCCAAAACCCATATGGTGTTCCCCTCCTTCTATGTCCTCCCGTTCGGCCAAACAGTAGTTTACGACCACATATGGGGTGTTTTTGCAAACTACAGAATCAGGGCAACCCATTTTGAATTTTGTTTGGCAGTTAACCCTTGTTTTACTCCTGGAAAAAATTGATTATATTGGAAAATTTTCCAAAAAATAGAAATTTCTAAATTGTTTCTCCATCTGCCAATAACTCTTGTGGAACACCTAAAGGGTTAACAAAGTTTGTAAACCCAGTTTTGAATACCTTGAGGGGTGTACTTTCTTAGATGGAGTCACTTTTTTGGAATTTCTATTCTAGGGGTGCAAGGGGGGGCTTCAAATGGGACATGGTATAAACAAAACCAGTCCTGCAAAATCTGCCTTCCAAAACCTATATGGCGTTCCCCTCCTTCTATGTCCTCCCGTTTGGCCAAACAGTAGTTTACGACCACATATGGGGTGTTTCTGCAAACTACAGAATCAGGGCAACCCATTTTGAGTTTTGTTTGGCAGTTAACCCTTGTTTTTTTCCTGGAAAAAATTGATTATATTGGAAAATTTTCCCAAAAATCTAAATTCTAAAAATTTATGTCCATTTGCCATGAAGTGTTGTGGAAGACCTAAAGGGTTAACAAAGTTTGTAAAAACAGTTTTGAATACCTTGAGGGGTGTAGTTTCTAGAATGGGGTCATTTTTGGGTGGTTTCTATTATGTAAGCCTCACAAAGTGACTTCAAACCTGAACTGGTCCATAAAAAGTGGGATTTTGAAGATTTCAGAACATTTCAAAATTTGCTTCTAAACTTCTAAGCCTTGTAACATCCCCAAAAAATAAAATATCATTCCCAAAATGCTACAAACATGAAGTAGACATATGGGGAATGTAAAGTCATCACAATTTTTGGGGGTATTACTATGTATTACAGAAGTAGAGAAACTGAAACTTTGAAATTTGCAAATTTTTCAAAAATTTTGGTAAATATGGTATTTTTTTATGCAAAAAATTAACTTTTTTTTACCCAATTTTAGCAGTGTCATGAAGTACAATATGTGACGAAAAAACAATCTCAGAACGGCCTGGGTAAGTCAAAGCGTTTTAAAGTTATCAGCACTTAAAGTGACAGTGGTCAGATTTGCAAAAAATGGCCTGGTCCTTAAGGTGAAATAGGGCTGTGTCCTTAAGGGGTTAATTGGATTGAGCATTTGACAAGGGGGGCAGTGGCCGGAAGCAGCAGAAAGGCTAGAATCTGTCCTGCCAAACTTCAGAAGGACAGTAATAAGAATTCCATGGATCTAACTCTATTCTTGTTTTATGAAACAGTTTGTCTCATCAGCAGCCAATTTTTCATAGGAAGCCAGACAAACTGGGGAGAAAACACTGACCATTACTGTTGTAGGGGAAATGTGGGGTTTACATGGTGGACTGGCGTGATAAAAACGCCATTGGACCCTAGTACCTGCCGCTACTGCAACATTCTGCTATGGTCCTTGAAATGTCTCATCCACAAGCACCTGAGCACAATCCTCTCCTGTGGTATCTCCATATGGATTTGTGAATGGAACTAAGCCTGTATTACATTGGCCGATTTTTCAGCAGATGATCGCTAATGAGCATTCCTATGAACGCCATCATCTTGCACTGTAATACTGCTGCCAATTGCCAGATGAATGAGCATACGCTCGTTCATCGGGCAATTGTAATTGGTAAGCACGCTTAAAAATCATTGTTTGCCAGCGGCTGATCTAATTACGATCTAGACAAGAGATGGCATAATGATCGCTACTACCCATGCTGGGGAGGAGATCGCTGCATGTAATAACAGCTGTCTTCTCCGCTAGCTAACAGGTAATTGCCGGGAGACAACGCGTGCCTTCCGACAATCGCCACTTTGATCATTTTGATGACTTGTATGCATAAAGAAAACAAATAGAAGTGAAGATAGACTTTGTGGTGGCTTTATTGTTTGCTTGAATACTGAGCTAAAGAGGTTGGCTACTTCCTAGCAAATTGTTAGGAAGTGACAAACCCTTTAAGAGGCTCACTTAGCATGTCTGTGATTGTGGTTTAAGGCTCCCTGGTCATTAGTTGTTTGTCTTTGCTGAGCTAGCACCCAGAGCTATACATTTATTGTGCTGTGATCATGGGAGCACATTGGTATCAAGAGCATTATCACTCGTGGATGGGCATCTGCCATTGACAGCTGCCATTCCACGCTAAAGGCCAGGATCGGAAAATAAGTCCAAATACTGCTGTTTAACCACTTAGATGTCACAGTCACAAAGGATGCTAAAATGTCCTTGGTCCCTCTTCTCAGCAGGAACTCCCCAGTTGTGGACATATTTAATTTACATGTTGCCATAATCAGTACTCTAATTCATTCAAACAGTTCCACTATTTTTACTGTTAGTTGTACAAAAACTGACAATAAATAAACTAAGCAAACTATTAAATTAAATGCATACAATAATAAAAAAAAATGAAAACATTTTAAAAGAAGCTCACACATCTCTGAACCCAAATGCACCAGTATAAGACATCTTGCATTATGCACTTTAATGTACCTATCACACTAACCATCCCCATTCAAAATGTCTGTGCCTGCTTTATTATCACTCATGTGCAGATGCTGCATCTAAAGCTAAGGAAGGGAGACATATACAAAATTGAATTTGTCGCTCAAGCAGTGTCATAAATTACTATTCACCAGAGAATAACAGCATTATTTTAGTGTACCTGGTATTGAAATAATAAACTTAAACAGAACACGTCACGCAGATGACATATGGGAGCCACATTTAAATATTGGCGCAGTGGCGCCGTCTATGATACTGGCCTGAAGAAGCACGGAGGCGCAAAATGGCCGTTGCCGCATATCCGCACACTGCGCTGTATGTTTGTCCACCCCGAGCCATTTATGTATCCAGCCGTGATGTACCCAGCTTCATGTACTCAGCCCTGGAGGAAATAAAGGAAGTTTGCACCGAATGGCGAGTCCCGCCTGTATATGTTTTTTTATTTATTTATATTGGCTACAAGTCTTCTGGTGTCTGGTGTGATAGTAGGAGGACATTTGGGTACTTGCCCTAGAGGCACTGTAATGCTGCAGAACCCCAAGCAACCAGGCAAAGATCTGAACAAACGCGGATTTATTGAAAACACAGCAGTAAAGTCCAAGCCAGAAATCATACAGAAATAATGTAGTCCAAATAATAACCTCTGTGGGAAAACATCAGAGAAAAGCCAGACCAGGCTAAAGTTCATACAGAATAGTCTGTGAAACCAAATACCTAAGGATGAGACGGTGAAGTATCCAAGGTCCGATCCGAGGCCACACACGGTGCAACTGTAGAGAAGAGACAAGGTTTCCAGAGGCATTCACTAAATGGAGACACACAGGGCCAGATTTATCATTAGCTCAAGTCAGAATAATGGAGTGAAAAAGTTGCAAAAAAATGTGCAAACCCTAAAACTGCGCACAAATTTGCGACTTTTTTCTGCTCTGCACTATGCTCGCCAGTTTTCTGAAAGTGGGCGTGTTTTCTTATGTAAATGAATCTCTAGGCAGATTTACTATTGGGACTATTTAAAAAGTCGCAAAAAAATGCGCAATTTCACTCCAGTGAGGACCATGCTTATCTTATGAGACTTTTTAATAGAACATGCAACCTTTCTTAAAGGGCCGATCATAAATCTGACTTGGCTAAAACTGACTTTAGCCATATGTGTAAGTGGAGTGAGCGGTCAGAGTCATGATAAATCTGGCCCACAGAGTTCATGCATGGAACAAACTTAATGAATCTGAACCAGCATACTCCCAGGTTGTAGAGGCAACAGTGAGCACTGATCAGCCAGGGAGATCACCTTTTAAACACCTGCTGGCCAATCACAGAGTGCTGCTTGTCAGAACCTCATAGGTCATGCGATGATCCTACTCATTAGCGCCTGTGCAGCAAATCCCTAATCAACTTTGAATTTGTGCACAGATGCTTTGCCTGCCAGTGGCCGACGTAGCGCATAAGATGCACGCACACTCAGCCGCGCATTCCTTTGCGAACAACCCCTCGGGCGTGCACGCGGACACCCAACAGACTCAGCATGGACGCCGGAACGGAACCCGCAGGAGACACCGGAGGCAGGACCGGCCACAACATATTGTCATCAGACCGGCAATTCTGCACTTAGGTAGAGATGTAAATGGTGGCTCAGAATGAGGGTGTCTGGAGATCCTGCCTTTCCTCTCTCTCTTCTGCATGTGTTCTTTTAAGTAGCAGCAACAGCCAGAGTTTCTTAAAGGCTTCTGTAACTTGAGGTAGGTAGCAACTGTGTTGAGTTGGAAAGCAGGTTGAGAGGGAGGCTACTCTTTCCGCTGCTCCCCATTGCTTCCTCTTCACTGTTTGGCTGTAGCATCTCTATATAACTGCAACTGTAATGTATCTAACTATGTTTATATATGATGTGTATGTATATGTGTTTATTGTGTATGTGTGTATGGTGAATAAATGTGATGAGTAATGTGTATGCATGTACAATGCGCATCAATATATGTGTGTGTTGTGTGTCTAATTTGTAGGTATATGTGTGTGTTATGTATGTAATGCGTATGTATATGTGTAATGTTTATGAATATAAGTAAGTGTATTGTGTTTGTATCTGTTTACTGTCTATATATGTGTGTTTGTAATGTGATATGTAATATGAAATTTATGTACAGTCCTGATTAAAAGTTTAAGACCACTTGAAAAATTGCAAAACAATCATATTTTACATTGTTGGATCTTAACAAGGTTCCAAGTAGAGCTTCAACATGAAACAAGAAGAAATGAGAGTGAGACAAAACATTTTTTGAGCATTCAATTAATTGAAAATAACGATTAAACTGAAATAGACAGTTTTTCAGCAGATTTTAGGACCACATGCCTTTTAAAAGGCCAAATCTGTGCAAAGATTGTCATTTTCTGTCAGGTAGTCACACGTTGTGATGGCAAAGGCAAAAAAACTCCCTTTTTGAACGTGGTCGGGTTGTTGAACTGCATAAGCAGGGTCTCTCATAGCGTGCCATCGCTGCTGAGGTGGGACGCAGTAAGACAGTAATTTGGAATTTCTTAAATGATCCTAAGGGTTATGGAACAAAAAAGTCAAGTGGAAGACCCCAAAAAAATGTCATCAGCACTGAGCCGGAGGATCCAATTGGCTGTCCGTCAAGACACTGGACGATCCTCGACCCAAATTAAGGCCCTTACTGGTGCTCACTGCAGCCCCATAACCTTCAGACGGTATCTGAGACTGAAGGGCTTCAAAAACAAAAAATGTCTTCAAAGACCTTGTCTCCTTGAACGCCACAGAACTGCTTGTTTGGACTTTGCAAGAGAGCACCAAACATGGGACATTCAAAGGTGGAAGAAAGTGTTATTCTCTGATGAGAAAAAATGTATCTTTGATGGTCCTGATGGTTTCCAACGTTACTGGCATGACAAGCAGATCCCACCTGAGATGTTTTCTATGCGCCACAGTGGAGGGGGCGCCATAATGGTCTGGGGTGCTTTTTCCTTCAGTGGAACAATGGAGCTTCAGGAAGTGCAGGGGCGTCAAACGGCCACTGGCTATGTCCAGATGTTGCAGAGAGCATTCCTTATGGCTGAGGGCCCTCGTCTGTGTGGTAACGACTGGGTTTTTCAACAGGACAACGCTACAGTACACAATGCCCGCAGGACAAGGGACTTCTTCCAGGAGAATAACATCACTCTTTTGGCCCATCCTGCATGATCCCCTGATCTAAATCCAATTGAGAACCTTTGGGGAAGGATGGCAAGGGAAGTTTACAAAAATGGACAACAGTTCCAGACAGTAGATGGCCTTCGTGCGTCCGTCTTCACCACTTGGAGAAATGTTCCCACTCACCTCATGGAAACGCTTGCATCAAGCATGCCAAAACGAATTTTGGAAGTGATAAACAATAACGGGGGAGCTACTCATTACTGAGTTCATGTTTGGAAGTTAGATTTCAGTTTTGGGGGGGTTTAGTTTTTTGGGGGAGGTGTGGTCCTAAACTTTTGATCAGCTGAAAAATAGCCTGTTTCAGTTTATTCGTTGTTTTCATTAAATTGAATGCTCAAAAAATGTTTTGTCTCACTCCCATTTCTTCTTGTTGCATGTTGAAGCGCTACTTGGAACCTTGTTAAGATCCAGCCATGCTAAATAGGATTTTTTTTGCCATTTTTCAAGTGGTCTTAAACTTTTGATCAGGACTGTATGTATGTCTGTATATACAATAGTCGTGTAATGTCTACGTCTGTGTGCAATGTAGGTATGTGTGTTCGATGCAGCAATATCATATATGTGTGCAGCATAGAGGTACTGTACAATGTGTGTGGTATAGTGGTATCATTGAATTTGTGTGGTATAGCTGTATTATGTATGTGTGTATCATAGAGATATGTATCTCTTGATACCTTTTGTGGGGGAATTTTGTTAAGGAGGTTATCTTACAAACAGCACATATTACCTATCCACAGAATAGGTGATAAATGAATGATGCTGTAGCCTGGCATGCACACTACCATTCCATTTATAATGGGGGATTCTAGAACACCCATTCTTAATACGCCATGATGCTATTTGTGGAAGTGGGATAACCCCTTTAAGTTCTAGGTGTGTGCATATGTGTGATTGTGGAGGAGTGCCACTTTAAATATTTGCCCTAGGTGATGAGATGCCTTGCTACCGTTCAGCTAAAAGCCCATCATTACCCTCAGAGGGCTATAAGCTTTATCCATCTTCACAAACATTATTTAATTTCTCCACTGAATCTAACATACAAACTGACATAACTTTTTGGTCTATATCTCTCCTACAGGCCATTATATCTCCCAAGATGAAAAACCTAGTTCTGTATACTGCAAATACTGCAGTCACACTTCCTTCCAGCTGTCTGTTAATTGATGTCTGTGTGCCAAATCTAGCAGATTGCACATGGTCTCTTACATTTCTATGAGTCTGCAAAAAATGCCAGCAGCACACGGATGTCATCATCCGTGTGGCCATTTTACAAAATGACCATTTCGTTTCATCAACAAGAAAATACAGTTCTAGTGAAGACAGTGAAAAAACTGGGGCATTTACTTGGGCTGTATCCATATATGGTTGATCTGTGGTTTGCGAGCCATAAAATAGATACGGTTATGTGCATGAGGCCTTAAAAGATTACTGCAAATACCACAAATAGACAGTAAAATGTGATGTCATTGATCAGCATGCAAATCTCAGAGCAGCGTTAATTGGTTTGGAAGACTTTATAGATTAAAAAAACACACAAAAAAACTGATAAAAACATCCTGCATGATATCATAAATAAATACGTGTATGTACATGACCACCACTAAAGAAAAAAAAAACTATTCCACAGGCTTCTATCAATTAGATAATGCATATAGATCGGTTTGCTCTCACTGGATGCTTACAGGCAATTATAATTTTTTTTGGGCTAAAAATAATTTTTTCAGTTGGTCTTTATTAAACATATTGAGCCGTTCTGTCACAAAGGGTTAATTGTCTAGCTGTGTGAATCATACTTTTTACTTTCACTTTCCCTAATATACTGGAAGGTGATTAACACTTATTTAAAGGGTTTCTACCACCAGAAATACTGTTATGTAGCCGACTGACATTAGCGATGCGCCCATGTCAGCACTACATAACAGTATGTTTTTTTTATCTTTCTCCCTGCAGCCGTTTTGGTAAAAAGAAATCCCGTGACTGCGCTGTTCACTTCTGTCTTTGGCGCAGGCGCAGTGAGTGAATGATGCGCTCCTGGTGCCGGCTTCCTCACTGCGCCGACTATGTCAAAGTGAGGAAGCCGGCATCAGGAGAGCGGCCTTCACTCACTGTGCTTGCGCCGAAGACAGAAGTGAACAGCGCAGTCGGGGGATTTTGTCAACGATGCGGTGGACCGTGGCATCAATCAAGAGGAGCTGGGCGGGCAGAACTGGGGACCTGGGCGGGATAAAGCGTGAGTAGACGGAGCCTCTAGGTGCTGATTTTACGCCCACATAGCACCTAGAGGCTCATTAGCATATAATAAAAGTGCTTTTTTTTACAAAAAACGGCTGCAGGGAAAAAATGTCAGAAACATACTATTATGTAGTGCTGACATTAGCGCATTGCTAATGTCAGTCAGCTACATAACAGTATTTCTGGTGGTAGAAACCTTTTAAGCCACATTCTTTTCAGTAAGGTAAGAACTGAGCTATAAGTGTTTACAATGTCACAAAGCAGAGATAAGGAGCTCAGCAGATTAAATAGAGAGCAAATAAATATAGATAAAAGAGATCCCTCTATTAGGGAATCTCAGCCCTGTACAGAAAAAAGGATTCCATATTTGTAATAAAGACCAATAAAAAAAAGATTTTAGCTAAAAATGAGTGCAATGCAATAACAAAAAAAATGCCCTTTAAATGCAGACAGAGTAGCAGCACAGTATATGTGCAGGATCTTCTCTCTGGAATGTAAATGCCATAGAGATAGGTATTAGAGTAGGCTCCTTTCTGGAATGAGGTCACCTTACCGTAGTATTTGCTAAAAACCTCAAATAAAAATGGGGCATTAGTTCATATATAACCTTTGCATTTAGTGCTATGAGAGTGCGATAATATTTTGTTAAAACTTTATAGATCCCTGCAGACTCCTGGCTTTGGAAGTGGAAGATCTGAATCATGGAACCCTGCTCTGATATACAGTATCAGTATATAATGTAAAATGCATTGGCAAGATGTTGGCTGTAACTGAACAGGAAATTATTAAATTGTGTTCACACAATGGAGAGATTTACAGTATTTATTGTAGCTCCCCTTATCTCTCCCTGGTATATGTCTTCAGTTGCTTATTGTGTGTGATTTTTTAATACATTTTTTCTGTGAGCTTACACATCAGTAATAGTTGTATCATCTTAGAAATCCATAAATTGAACCTTTTTTCTCGAATATATTTAGTAATTGTAAAACTAACGTTTACCAGTTTGTGTTTTACTACAAAGGCACACTTGGCTACAGTTTCAGATAAGTTTAGAAGGTTAAAAATGTATAATTGTCTGCTTCAGTTGGGGAAGTTATTTTTTGCCAACACAACAAGACAGATAGTAGAGTAGGGCCCAGAGGTTTTAAAATCTATAGATTAATCCCAGAGAGTGATTAATAGCCTGTCAGTTTTCTAATTCCTAATATGATTTACAGGAATTAAAGTTTCGAGCCGTTGGATGTTGGTAGACTAAAAATATGTCCAGAGAGAAACAAGCACGTATTCATTTATTATAGTCCATGCAAGGAAGACATCACTCTTTCAAGTAGCCATTACGGTATCCACCTGAAAATGAGCAGGAAAGAAGTGAATGTAAGCAGCAAAGGTATTTGTTTAGAGACTTTCTACAATGTGATCTATTGAATATCCCAGCATTTGTTATTATTTATGCTAAGTATAATGTGTATTTGTGCACAGTCTTTTTAATATATTGTATTTATAAACAGCATTGTATTCTGTTTGTACTTGTACTAGGTACAATGATAATAAAGTTGAACCCAATCTAATCTACAGGGGGATCTGTCAAACAGTAAAATCTATTCTCCTGTCACAGGTGCCATTCTTTCACTGATGCTCAATATATTGGGTACTTATAGCATTATTGGCAGCTAGGACACAGCATCTGGTTTGTTGCATAAAGAACTTTAAAAACAAGCTTGGGAAATATCAAGCGATTTGTGACCCATTTGTGCAGTAAAAAAAGTCACAATTTACGGCCCACGTCAAATCTGTGCAATAATTTGTGACTTCTCCCTCCATTTCTTAAAAACGAGGCAGGGTTTAGTGTGAATTATTACAATCACTTTAATTCACACAATTGGCAAAACCCAATATTAAAATGAAAATGAAAAACAAAAGGGCTGGTGGTGCATGGTTGGCAGACCATCTAATAAACATGCTGTCAGCAATAAAAATAAAGACCATGACCAGTAACGGTCAGCTGCAAAGTTGATAGGCTGCACTAATTAAAAGATGAATGTAAACATGTGCAAATCAGAAGAAGTACCTGGCACCGTTGTTATGGCACACTATAGAATGTCAAATTATCAAAATCAACAGGTATAACCCTTAAAGGTGAATGTGCATCACCAAAAGTGGGTGGGACTTACTGAAAAGCCAACCAATGCTACACCATAGTACTGACCGCAAGATAGTCCGCAATAAAAATACACGCACCACCGGTCCATTCCCCAACGCGTGTTTCGCATGCTGCTTTTTCAAATAAAACATACAGCGCAAACTTTTCCCCAGATCCTAAAATGTGTCTGCTTGGTATCTTTGATGCGGACAGCTTACAGCCGCCCATTATTACAGGTATTAATAGAATGCTATACCAGACACGTAAAACACTGGCAGCGAAGTGGATTCAGCCGCCTCCTCCAGTTATAGCAGAGTTTACTGCTAGGTTGAATGTAGTGATTTGATTAGAAAGGGAGGTATATCTCAAACAAAATTGCCAAATTTAAGAGTATTTGGGGTCTCTGGATAGACAGATCCGGAGTATGTAGTCCTTGGCTGGCTCTTAATAGAGGCTTAGTACGCATTATGGGATAACATTGCTCAATGTGTTAGGTGAGTGGAGGCTGTTGATGGAATGCTGCCGCTGCCCCTGTTTTCTCATTCACTGACAAAGAAATGTATGCTATTCTAACCTGCTGCTATCTATGTACGGATTATATTGGCTAAAGACTGTTATGTCTCAGGGGGAGGGATTTTTTGTCGTTGTTGTGGGATTGTTTATTCTTTGACTAATTATGATTGAATTGTCTACACGATGTCTTTTTGAATCCGAATGACTTGTATCTTGTGATCTGAAGTGCACTAGTTTTGTACATGTTTTATAAAAAAAAAATCTTTTAATCAATAAAAATTATCTGATAAAAAAAAAAAAGGGCACAGCCAGTGACACAACTCTACACCTGCTCATAGATGGCACTAGTGTTTTTTTTAATTTAATTGGATGAGACACAAACAATGGTATAAAATAACCAAAGAAACATTACTTACTTGTCGAATGCCATTCTGGTATCACCGCTGCGGTGCTCCCAGCCTGTTCTGGTTTACTGGGCCTTGTCAACTTGGCATCATTCCTACAAAAAACAAAGTACTGGGGCAGTAGGGGATTCAATATTAGAGCATATGCTATTGCCTGCTTTTTTGTCTTTACCCCTAGGATCTTGGACCACCACTTTTCCTCGGCCTAGCTAGCTGCCTACAAATTTCCTCAACTCGCTTCACTAGAACTGGATATTCTTGTTGATAAATAGAAATGTCCATTTTGTGGAACGTCTGCACGGAGGCCTACCCTGCCTTACTAAGATGTGAGGATAGATGGTCTGAGAGGCTTGAGAGGACCCCAGAGGGGACGCAAACAATTTAAGTAATAATGAGAAGCTGGTTTTGTCTGAATTGTCTTTCAACAATGGCATCACCCTACAAACAAAGGTGGAGACATGCTGTGATGGGTGATGTCACGTTTTAAAAATGAAAGTCTTTCATCAGTTTTATGGATAATCAACCAAGGCCACTGACAAGTAGGCTTAGCTCACTTGAAGAAAGTGCAGCCTTTATTTAGTATATCAGTTTAAGTCTTGTTTTTATTACAGCCGATCCTCTGGGCTGTACGTTTCATGCGGCAATAAGTATTCACATGACGCTTGCGCAACAAGATAGGAACGGGCAAGATGATGTATCTAATGCCTGGCCCTGTGAATCAATGGTCAATGGAAAAGGAGTGGATCTTTTGTTCACTAAATGCTCTCGGTAAACAGAACTTCTACTTCAAAATTTCCGTAGAACAGTTTACTAAAAAAAAGACAGCATTTTCACTCTTTTTGCCAAATGTTTTTATTAAGTTTCTTAATAAATCAGACAACAGTGAAGGTAGGTGTTCAGTAACATAGCTCATACATAGACAATTACAGTCATGTGAAAAAATTAGGACACCCTTTGAAAGCATGTGGTTTTTTGTAACATTTTTAATAAAAGGTTATTTCATCTCCGTTTCAACAATACAGAGAGATTAAAGTAATCCAACTAAACAAAGAAAACTGAAGAAAAGTCTTTTCAAGATCTTCTGTAAATGTCATTCTACAAAAATGCCTATTCTAACTGAGGAAAAAGATAGGACACCCTTGCCCCTAATAGCGAGTGTTACCTCCTTTGGCTGAAATAACTGCAGTGAGACGGTTCTTGTAGCCATCTACCAGTCTTCGACATCGGTCTGAGGAAATTTTACCCCACTCCTCAATGCAGAACTTTTTCAGCTGTGAGATGTTTGAGGGGTTTCTTGCACGTACAGCCCTTTTCAAGTCACCCCACAGCATCTCAATGGGATTCAAATCTGGACTTTGACTTGGCCATTCCAGGACTCTCCATTTCTTCTTTTTCAGCCAATCTTTGGTTGATTTACTAGTATGTTTTGGGTCATTGTCATGTTGCATGGTCCAGTTCCGCTTCAGCTTTAATTTTCTAACTGATGGTCTCACATGTTCTTCAAGCACCTTCTGATACACAGTAGAATTCATCGTGGATTCTATGATGGTGAGCTGACCAGGTCCTGCTGCAGCAAAGCAGCCCCAAACCATGACACTTCCACCTCCATGCTTCACAGTTGGTATGAGGTTCTTTTCTTGGAATGCTGTGTTTGGTTTACGCCAAACATGTCCTCTGCTGTTGTGTCCAAATAATTCAATTTTGGACTCATCTGTCCAAAGAACATTATTCCAGAAGTCCTGGTCTTTGTCAACTTTATCTCTGGCAAATGTCAGTCTGGCCTCGATGTTTCTCTTGGAAAGCAAAGGTTTCCTCCTTGCACACCTCCCATGCAAGTTAAACTTGTACAGTCTCTTTCTGATTGTAGAGGCATGTACTTCTACATCAACAGTAGCCAGAGCCTGCTGTAGTTCTCGAGATGACACTTTAGGGTTTTTGGAGACCTCTTTTAGCATCTTGCGGTCTGCTCTTGGGGTGAACTTGCTGGGGCGACCAGTCCTGGGCATGTTGGCAGTTGTTTTGAAAGCCCTCCACTTGTAGACTATCTTCCGGACAGTGGAATGGCTGATTTCAAAATCTTTTGAGATCTTTTTAAATCCCTTCCCAGACTCATAGGCTGCTACAATCTTTTTTCTGAAGTCCTCTGACAGCTCTTTTGCTCTCACCATGGTGCTCACTCTCACTTCAACAGTCAGGAGCACACCAAACTAAATGTCTGAGGTTTAAATAGGGCAAGCCTCATTCAACATGCAGAGTAACGATCAACTAATTATGTGCACCTGGTGTGATATACCTGTGTGAGATCTGAGCCAATTTAAGAGGGAATACATGTGAGGGTGTCCTATCTTTTTCCTCAGTTAGAATAGGCATTTTTGTAGAATGACATTTACAGAAGATCTTGAAAAGACTTTTCTTCAGTTTTCTTTGTTTAGTTGGATTACTTTAATCTCTCTGTATTGTTGAAACGGAGATGAAATAACCTTTTATTAAAAATGTTACAAAAAAACACATGCTTTCAAAGGGTGTCCTAATTTTTTCACATGACTGTAAAGTGTAAGATGGAACATCTGTCTTGTAAAGTATAGATGAAAATACAGGTCTACAGTAATAAAATGTTGCTTGGTTATCACAGGCATAGTTGTCAGACTAACAATGAGGCAAGGGAAACCAATGTGCTTGGAAACCAAAAATCAAAAATGAAATGTATGCATGGGGTAATCAGGAGAGGGAAAAGAAAAAGGAGGGAAGAAAGAGGGAGGGAGAGAGTAGACTGTCTTATACAGACCACCAGGTAAAAGAGCGGCAGCAGGGTAATAAGTTAGGAGGACTTAGAAAAAAACTCTTGTGTGATTTGTGGTACCCCCGCTTTAGCTTGAGTCAGGTACCAGTTGGTGTTTTGGAAGCAGGTACAGAGCTGTATTTTGATTCAGGTAGGTAGAATCTCAATAAAGGGTTCCCACCCATAAAGTGAAAAATGTTGTAACGGTTGTTTCTATGTGTTTGTAGTTTCCACCCAGTCCATACTGAATGGATGAGATAGTTTAGGCTAAAACAATCAAAAAGGTGGAGCCTGGGAGGTGCGCCATTCCTGTAAGATAGTTTTAACAGCCACACTAGAAAGAATGAACAATAGCTTTTTCACTTCTGGAGTGGACCCGGGCGTCCAACTGTCCAAAGATTGCCAAAAGGGTGTGAGGGGGAACAAAGTTTACCAGGTGAGAAAGAGCGACTGATTCAACCTTCCTCCAGTATTGTTGGATCGAAGGGCATCCCCAAATGCAGTGGTAAAAATTTTCATCCAATTGTGCACATCTAAGGTTCCGTCATGGCGAGATAGATGCTCTGTGTGTGATTTTGAGTGCCATGTCCGAATAGAACACTGAAAGTAAGTATCTAGAAGCCTTATACAAAGTGTCTATAATGTCATTAAGTGGTAGGTCTGGAAAATGGTGCGTCCATGAGGATATACTGTACCTGTGTGAAGCATGGAGTAGTTTATAATAGGTTGGAGGAAATTATGATATCTTAATATTTTGCTGGGGGAATCCTTGAGGTTAATAAGGCTGGGTTCACAACACATTTTTCTCATCTAACGTATACAAAAAACGTACATGTTAAACGGATGCCTCAGACTGATGCCATATAGTTCACCAAAGATTTCCATTGGAAAAAAAGTATACTTTTTTTTTTACTGGACTGTGCAGGATACAAGAAAATAGTGTGCTGCGCTTTTGTATCCTTTTTTTTTTTTAACGTATACATCAAGCAGAGGCATAAAACGTGATCTAAACCCACCCTAAGAGGTTGACAATAAGGTATTGGGCGGAATGTATTTGAGTCCATCGAACAATATAGCTGGAAGCCTGTAGAAAGGGAAAGCTAGTCTGGGAAGGAAAATTATATTTGTCTAAGGCTGGGTTCACATCCTATATTTTTAGCATCCGTTATGCACATTTGCATTCGTTTTATCCATTTCCTTCTGATATCTGTTATTTTAGAAGGAAAAAAAAAGTCCTGCATGCAAACAGTGATGTGAACCCGGCCTAAGAATTCTCCGAAAGTGAAGATGACAGGACTATTAGGATTTAACAAGTCATGGATACGCCTCGCATCCCTCTGGGCCCAACGCACAAAGATGTCTGCTGGCTTACCAAAGCCTATTTGCCATTGGCCTTGGTTTATTATTCATATCCCTAATGACAGATGACAGAATGACAGACTCCCTTTTACTTGTCAGATACAGAAACTTACTGTATATTATACAGTAATCCCACTGCTAGTTTTGTTCGGGACTTGAAGTTGTTGATTGAACATGCTGGTATCGATGGAATCACTGAGTGTTTAGCTGACTTGCACTCACTTGTACTGATTATACATATATTTTTTTACAAATGCTCTGATCCTAAATTGTAACTGTCACTTTCCATTTTAACTTTTAGTTCAGTGGTATAAGCAGTTTCATCAATTCTGTAATTTATTCCATCCCTTTATTTTGAAGTTTATCCCCCGAAATCAGTTGCTGTAACTGTATTCCAGTTGATAAAGCTGAAGGCGGGAGCTTCATGTTCTGGACAAACTCAGAGTGGGTATTTTGGGTATTTCCATACAGTCTCTTAGCAGTTCCCCTCCTCTGTGATTCTCCCGATTAGAACAGACTACAGTGATCTCTCTGTCCACTTCGAGTCCAATGTCTTTGCAGTGCAGTGATCCTCTTCAATTCTGATTTATGTTTTTGATCTTTTTATTGTTCGTCAGTAATACTACATACTTACTATTATAATAGGAAAAACAGCTAATTATAAGGCCTCCGTTTTCCCTTTTTCACTAATGTTTTGTTACATTGATAGAATGTAATTACATATGAATATTTACATACATTTATCTTTTATGCAAATATATATACATTGAAGGGTTGTGGAGGGGGGGGGGGGGGGGGTGAACTACATTGTTTGCCTGTACGGAACTAAAATTCCTGATGGCAGCCCTGTAAAACAATCTGCTGCCCCAAACTCCTCCTTGTGCAACATTGCGAGGATTTATCCCTGCTTTGTTTCTGTATTCTCATATTATCTGCAGCACTAAACGGTTTAATGCTCCTTGGTTTCTGTGTGCACCTGCTTGACTAATGGGATAATCAGCCCCGCTATATATTGTGTGTGGTGTGTCCCACCCCTGGCCTAAGCAACAGGTTCTGTGTTGTCTGTCTAGTCTGCTGGATCCTGTGAAGGAGCCATAATCCATTTGACCATGTTATGCCTGACTCTCTAGTCTGTCTGTCATCTGGCTTGACCTGTGCCTGTTACTAGTGTTGAGCAAATCGATATTTGCATCATAGATCCAAAGTTGAAATGATCCAAACCTCAATTCAATCAACACTACCTGTTACTCTGGTGTGCTCCTCATCTGCCTGTTGCCTGGATTCTGACCTTGTGCCACCTGCCCTGGTCCTGGGACTGTTTCTCGGATTTGCATGTACTCTGCCGATCTCAGCCTTGTTCTGACTATATGATTGCCTGATCCCTTGGTGCTTTGCACCAGTGCATCTATACCGGGCCTTTTCCAAGAGGTAGCGGCCTAGGTAACTTTCCTGCAGGAAAGACCAGATCCCTGTACAAGGGTTAAAGATTGAAAGCCTGTGGCCTGTCAAGGTTCAAGGTAATGCCCTCAGGAATAGCCCAAAATCATACCGGGTAGTTGGAACAGTGGTTCTACAACCATTGTCCTTAACACTATTAATATCAAAGTCCCGGAAAACTCCTTTCAATGTAAAGGGTCATTCCCACTTTGTGTTTTGCTCTGTGTACACTGCATTTGCGGCTTCTGCTGGAGGCATAAACTCACAGCGTATTCAGTGGCCTATGATGAAAGTTATACAGTGGCATTCAACACCCATTGGGTTCTATTATAATGAATATAAACTGCAAGGTTACATCATTTTTTTTCTTGCAGTGTCCCTCTGGAAATAGAGATGAGCGAATTTCATGTTATGAAATTCGTTTGCGCTTCGTTTGGTGGTAAAAGCAGAATTGCGTTATGAATTCCATTACCATGGACCATAACGCAATTCTATGATGGAATGTATAATGGAATGCCTTTAATGGCGTTCCGTCATAATAGAAGTCTATGGCCTGCATAGTACATACAGTCATGTGAAAAAATTAGGACACCCTTTGAAAGCATGTGGTTTTTTGTAACATTTTTAATAAAAGGTTATTTCATCTCCGTTTCAACAATACAGAGAGATTAAAGTAATCCAACTAAACAAAGAAAACTGAAGAAAAGTCTTTTCAAGATCTTCTGTAAATGTCATTCTACAAAAATGCCTATTCTAACTGAGGAAAAAGATAGGACACCCTTGCCCCTAATAGCGAGTGTTACCTCCTTTGGCTGAAATAACTGCAGTGAGACGGTTCTTGTAGCCATCTACCAGTCTTCGACATCGGTCTGAGGAAATTTTACCCCACTCCTCAATGCAGAACTTTTTCAGCTGTGAGATGTTTGAGGGGTTTCTTGCACGTACAGCCCTTTTCAAGTCACCCCACAGCATCTCAATGGGATTCAAATCTGGACTTTGACTTGGCCATTCCAGGACTCTCCATTTCTTCTTTTTCAGCCAATCTTTGGTTGATTTACTAGTATGTTTTGGGTCATTGTCATGTTGCATGGTCCAGTTCCGCTTCAGCTTTAATTTTCTAACTGATGGTCTCACATGTTCTTCAAGCACCTTCTGATACACAGTAGAATTCATCGTGGATTCTATGATGGTGAGCTGACCAGGTCCTGCTGCAGCAAAGCAGCCCCAAACCATGACACTTCCACCTCCATGCTTCACAGTTGGTATGAGGTTCTTTTCTTGGAATGCTGTGTTTGGTTTACGCCAAACATGTCCTCTGCTGTTGTGTCCAAATAATTCAATTTTGGACTCATCTGTCCAAAGAACATTATTCCAGAAGTCCTGGTCTTTGTCAACTTTATCTCTGGCAAATGTCAGTCTGGCCTCGATGTTTCTCTTGGAAAGCAAAGGTTTCCTCCTTGCACACCTCCCATGCAAGTTAAACTTGTACAGTCTCTTTCTGATTGTAGAGGCATGTACTTCTACATCAACAGTAGCCAGAGCCTGCTGTAGTTCTCGAGATGACACTTTAGGGTTTTTGGAGACCTCTTTTAGCATCTTGCGGTCTGCTCTTGGGGTGAACTTGCTGGGGCGACCAGTCCTGGGCATGTTGGCAGTTGTTTTGAAAGCCCTCCACTTGTAGACTATCTTCCGGACAGTGGAATGGCTGATTTCAAAATCTTTTGAGATCTTTTTAAATCCCTTCCCAGACTCATAGGCTGCTACAATCTTTTTTCTGAAGTCCTCTGACAGCTCTTTTGCTCTCACCATGGTGCTCACTCTCACTTCAACAGTCAGGAGCACACCAAACTAAATGTCTGAGGTTTAAATAGGGCAAGCCTCATTCAACATGCAGAGTAACGATCTACTAATTATGTGCACCTGGTGTGATATACCTGTGTGAGATCTGAGCCAATTTAAGAGGGAATACATGTGAGGGTGTCCTATCTTTTTCCTCAGTTAGAATAGGCATTTTTGTAGAATGACATTTACAGAAGATCTTGAAAAGACTTTTCTTCAGTTTTCTTTGTTTAGTTGGATTACTTTAATCTCTCTGTATTGTTGAAACGGAGATGAAATAACCTTTTATTAAAAATGTTACAAAAAACCACATGCTTTCAAAGGGTGTCCTAATTTTTTCACATGACTGTACATGCAGGAAACTCAGCTGCACTTTCATATAGAGTTGGAGAAATAATGTGTCAACTCATACTCCTTTGGTCTTCATGTATGGGGGGGCCTAGGGATACATTTAATGTATATGCAAGGTGCTTTGATCGGTGTATACATTAAATGTATTGTAAAATTAGCCTTTATGTGTACAGTTTACAGAGGAGGGGCTTGGAATGATTATAGTCTATTCTGTTTCCGTTCTATCTCTTTAACATATGAACACCCGTTCTGTTCCCTGATGTTTCACGCTACGTGTCATTACTTGAAAAGAGCGTGTTAATAATTTGCAAAGATCATGTTTAAACTTTGATATTTTTTTTTTACCTTAAGCAGATAAGATTCTTTTATCTTTTTACCTTTAACTTCAAATATTTGTACTTTTGAGATCCATATTTACTTTAAGAATGGAAAGGAAAAAAGATATTTCATGCAACTGAGTAGATAAAATAGCAACCATTTTATAATTCCTTATCATACAAATTTCCTACATTGCTAATTTTTTTTTACTTTTAGGAAGATAGCATTATAAGCCTGGACCATCTGACAATACTTCGAATTAACTGTAACATAGAGTGAAGAAGTAATTTGTGGTAATGGTTTTTAGTTATTAATGACAGAATTTACATCCTTCACATGTTTGGACTTAAAGGTATGGTGGAGCTGTAGAAAATAACATTTTGTGTGTTTTTAGACAAATCTTTGTACAACACTGTAACTTAGTTTTAAAGGGGGTTTCCAGTTGTTTAATATTGATGACCTGTCCTCATAGGTCATCAATATCTGATTGGAGAGGTTCCTGATCAGATGTTTGAGGAGGCTGCAGCGTTATGGTGAGCGCCGTGCCCTTCTGCAGCTTAACAAGCACAGCGCCATCCATTGGATAGTGGCTGGACCTGATATTGCATCTGAATCTCATTTTCTTGAATGGGAACGAGCTGTGCCTAGGCCATATGACTGATGAATGTGATGTCACAGGCCTAGGAAGAGGTCGCAGTGCTCACTGGAGTGCTGCGGTCTCTTCAAACAGCTGATTGGCGAGGATAGGCCATCAGTATCAAAATCTCAGACAACCCCTTTAAGAAAGCTTTGTTTTCTTTCAGTAACTATGACCTTCTTGAACTGTTCTGCCTTTTGTTAATTGTGGTGTATAAATAGTCATAAGGCGTTATAGCCCTGTCCATTCCATATTTACCAGATTAATCTAGAAAGAAACTACAGAAACCATAACGTTTCATACAGGTCAGATAATAGAATCCAAAAAGAAGATTGTTAACATAGTTATATGTTTTTACAATATGAACACTGGTGGAGTTTTATCAAAACTGGTGTAAAGGAGAACAGGCTTAGTTGCCCATCTCAACCAATCAGATTCCACCTTTTATTCTTCAGAGCTCTTTTGGAAAATGAAAGGTGGAATCTGATTGGCTGCTAGGGGCAACTAAGCCAGTTCTACTTTACAACAGTTTTGATAAATCCCCCTAACTGTGTATGTTCATAGTAAGTCATACATCTTGTTACATCATGTATTTAAGATTGATTCCCAATACAATATCAAATGTTATAAAATCTTAATATTCTATATTTATAATTAATGATAAGCGAAGAGAGCTTCGGATGCTACATCCAAAGTCACTTCTTTCAAAACTTTGCATTAATACTGTGCGGAGATCCGTCTCCGTATAGTATTAAAATGTACATTCTCTTTCCACAAGAGAATATATTTTTGGATTATTGTGACGCTCAGAAGGACCAGAAGGGGAAACTATCTCGATTATATGCTAAACTCCGAATGGCACTGGCTACTGTAACACCTTTTAAAAGCCCAGGTAAATGGGAGCAAGAGTTGAATTGCCCTCCTTTACAGTGACCTACTATCTAGAATGTGAGAAAGGCGACAGTATCCAGTGCTCACAGATTGATTCAATTTAAGATCCTTCATAGACTGTATTATACGCCCAAAACCCAAGGAAAGTTCCCCCAAAATAGGGATGGGGACTGTTGTTGCCCTAAATGTGTATACGTGAACGCCGACTATGCCCATTTGCTTTGGAGTTGCAGCAAAATAAGAAAATATTGGGAAGAGGTTTTCTCTGCCCTACAAAAGGAATCCTCAATGAACTATAACCCGGGGATCTTGATAGTGATCTTTGGAGACTATAGTTCAGAAACGGAAGTCCCCCCTCAGGTTAGACGGGTCTGGATGAGAGGATTGATGGTAGCGAAAGCTATAGTGGTCAGGTACTGGGGCTCTGCCTCCCAGCCCTCGTCAAGGGAGTGGGGTTCATACCTTCAACAAGTTAAAATATACGAGGATATCGAAAGGAACCGGAGAGTTGCACGCAGAGCCACGTAGAAACAACTAATGTATTTGTTGTATGCTGTATTTGATTGAACTGAGGGGAACAGCAGCCAATGGGGGGGGGGGGGGGGGAGAGGGGGGGAGTTATAGGGATGTCTATGATTCTTATATTATATACATAGATGCGATGGATATGTTATATACTGCTATACTTTACACACTAATGTGATTGATATTGGTCTATGTACTAATCTTATGTTTTTATAAAACAAAAATAAAGACAATATAAAAAAAAAATGTACATGCTCCGATGAGCCGAAGTCAGTTATTTGCGAAATCGCGCAAAACTCTGTTGAATAACTTTAGTAGTTGATTTTTAAAGTCGAAAACCACTTTACAACTTGAAACCGAACTTGGCTTTGGTTCCAACTGGTTTGGTTCCAAGTTTTAAAATGTTTTTTTTTTTCAATTTAAAAATCAACTACCAAAGTTATTCAACAAAGTCTTAGGTGACTTCGCAAATAACTGACTTCTGCTCAACAGAGCCCATACATTTTAATACTGTACGGAGATGGGTCTCCACACAGTATTAATCCGAAGTTATGAACAAAGCGACTTTGAATGTAGCATCCGAAGTCGCTTCGATCATCACTATTTATAATACAGTATATAACTCTGTGTATGAAGCATTGTATTGCTTCCATTGCAGCATCTGTCAAAAATTCTGGACAAAATAGCACAGCATGCTGGATTCTCCGACAGAAATTAGCGCAGTTTCAACTTTGTGTTTAATGGATTCTGGCAGGCTGTTTGGCTGCTTTCTGGCAAATGCACAGTAGCGGCTGGATCCCATTATTGTCAATGTGGTGAAAAGCAGCAGCCAGCTAGGCCAGATCTGGTGAACTCTAACAAGCGGTTTTCTGCCAGAACAGCCCGCCGAATTCATTAAATGCAAATCTAAACCTAGACAAATGTAGACCCCAATGTAGTCAATAGGGTCCATCAGGTGCCGTTCATGTCTGTCCTGCATGTGATCCAGGGCTTCCTACTTTTGTTTTCTGGCTCCTATAACTGAGCAGAACAATGGACAAATGTGCGCAGTGGGGAACTAAGCCATAATTACTATAGTGTATAAAAGTAATACGAAAGGAAATAAATGAACTTTACTGTGAGCATGACAGAGTCTAAGCCCTAGGTGCTGAAACTGTTTTACATGTACCTTAGGTTGTATTGGCCCAGGTCCCTATGTTGTGCTTTTAATAGGGGCAGCAGCATGCATGGTGATAGCCTTTGTGGTTCATTTATGGATTTTTTACAAGCTATAACTGGCTACAAAACATGTCCAAGCTGTGGTTTCAACAGAAAATGGCCATATTTGATCAAATATCATATCATGGTGGCTCAGTGGTTAGCGCTGGTAGTGCTGTGGTTTGAATCTGACGAAGGACAACCTCTGCATGGAGTTTGTATGTTCTCCCCATGTTTGCGTGGGTTTTCTTCAGGCACTCTGGTTTCTTCCCACAATCCAAAGACATGCTGATAGGGAACCTAGATTGTGAGCCCCATTGGGGACAGCGTGATGATAATGTCTGTAAAGTGCTGCTGAATATGTCAGTCCTATGTAAGTGAGTAAAATAAAATAAATAAATGAGTATACTGAGGGCACTGTTGTCTACCTGATTTTTTCTTTTTCCTGGACAACTTAGCCAAAAGTCACAGATAATCAACATTTTGTAAGGACATATTGGAAAGCTGAAATGGATAATGACAGTTAAAAGTAATACACCAATCAGCCATAACATTAAAACAGCTGAAGTGAAAATACATATCAAGAAGTGGTATATATTAGACAGAAAGTGATTTGTGATTTCTTAAAGTTGATGTATTGGAAATAAAAACAACAGGCAAGTGTAAGGATCTGAGTGACTTTGACAATAGCCAAATTGTGATAGCTAGATGTCTGGGTTAGATCACCTCCAAAAGAGCAAGTTTTGTTGGGTGGTCCCAGCATAATGATCGGGGTCAAAGGGGATTTAACTGTGACCAGGCCTAGAGGAGGAGGGGGGCCCATCATGAACCCCAAGCAAACACTTTCAACTGCACCAGCATCCTTAGGATGTAGATTCAGTTTAAAGCTAGGTGGAGCAGAGAGCCTTAGACTCCCTACCCCATCACTTACTGTAGTAAGCCACAGGCTGCTTTAGGTCTGTAACCTCCAGAGGTCCAGAGGCAGGTCCTTACAGTGTATGGGCTCCCAGTAGGTTGGAGCACATAGAAGATGTCAAGCGGTGTGATGACATCACTGCATTGCACCACTTGCACCAGACACTTGTGTATTGGTGTTCATACTAACTACCGTACAGTAGAACAGGAATGAGGGAATCAAGGGGGGCATTAATGTTCTAAGGATCACTAAGTGGGACATTACTGCACTAAGGGTGCATTAATATACTAATGTGGACATTACTGCACTATGGGGGGCTTTAATGTACTAAGGATCACATAGGTGGACATTACTACACTAAGGAAAATATGAATGTACTAATGGGGACACACAGCACTAAGGGGGTCATTAATGTACTAAGGTGGACATTATTGCACTAAGGGGGGAAATTAAGGTACTAAGGATCACTACGAGGGACATTACTGGACTACAGACATGAATGTATGAAGGTGCACTAAGGAGGACATCAATGTAGTAAGGATCACTAAAGGGGAGGGGGCATAACTGCACTAAGTGGGCTTTAATATATTAAGGAGCACTAAGGGCGGCATTGCTGTATTAAGGGGCACTAAGGGGGCATTATTGTGCTAAGGGGGACATTAATGTACTAAGGAGCACTAAGGGGGAGATAAATTACTGCACTAAAGGGAACATTACTGTATTAACAGACACTAATGGAGATATTACTGATGTAAGGGGCGCAAAGTGGGACATAACTACAGAGTGCGCTGAAAAAGCGAGGACCCAAAGATATCTTTGCATTACACTCTCCTGCAATGGAAATCTTCTAAACCTTGAAGTTAATTGGCATCCATTTAAAAAATATACAGCTCCATAAATGTCACCGGTGAACGGTCAATGCACTTGAAACAGATGGTTCTTAATCATGACCAGTAGAGATGAGAAAATTCAATCTCGCCAAAGTACAACAAGAAATTTGATTCGTCCGAAATTAATTTGTCACAAATCGCTATAAATCCCCAGGCCACTCTCCTTAATCATATTCTTCCCACTTGGTGGACCAATCTCAGTGTGAAGGCTTGGTAGTTAACCCTCTCCCGACCGCCGACAGGTAATTAAAAAATTGCGCCCCTGGGAGATGCAGCGGGTGCCATGGCCATGTTTTAAAGAGAAGACACCAAGCACTTACAGACGTGGACAAAATTGTTGGTACCCTTTGGTCAATGAAAGAAAAAGTCACAATGGTCACAGAAATAACTTTAATCTGACAAAAGTAATAATAAATTAAAATTCTATAAATGTTAACCAATGAAAGTCAGACATTGTTTTTCAACCATGCTTCAACAGAATTATGTAAAAAAATAAACTCATGAAACAGGCATGGACAAAAATGATGGTACCCCTAGAAAACACAGAACATAATGTGACCAAAGGGACATGTTAATTCAAGGTGTGTCCACTAATTAGCATCACAGGTGTCTACAACCTTGTAATCAGCCATTGGGCCTATATATATGGCTCCAGGTAATCACTGTGTTGTTTGGTGATATGGTGTGTACCACACTCGACATGGACCAGAGGAAGCAAAGGAAAGAGCTGTCTCAAGAGATCAGAAAGAAAATTATAGACAAGCATGTTAAAGGTAAAGGCTATAAGACCATCTCCAAGCAACTAGATGTTCCTGTGAGTACAGTTGCACATATTATTCATAAGTTTAAGATCCATGGGACTGTAGCCAACCTCCCTGGACGTGGCCGCAGGAGGAAAATTGATGACAAATCTAAGAGACGGATAATCCGAATGGTAACAAAAGAGCCTAGAAAGACTTCTAAAGAGATTCAAGGTGAACTTCATGCTCAAGGAACATCAGTGTCAGATCGCACCATCCGTCGTTGTTTGAGCCAAAGTGGACTACATGGGAGACGACCAAGGAGGACACCATTGTTGAAAACGAATCATAAAAAAGCAAGACTGGAATATGCCAAACTACATGTTGACAAGCCACAAAGCTTCTGGGAGAATGTCCTGTGGACAGATGAGACAAAAATCGAAGTTTTTGCCAAGGCACATCAGCTGTATGTTCACAGACGAAAAAATGAAGCATATCAAGAAAAGAACACTGTCCCTACTGTGAAACATGGAGGAGGCTCTGTTATGTTCTGGGGCTGCTTTGCTGCGTCTGGCACAGGGTGTCTTGAATCTGTGCAGGGTACAATGAAATCTCAAGACTATCAAGGAATTCTAGAGAGAAATGTACTAGCCAGTGTCAGAAAGCTTGGTCTCAGTCGCAGGTCATGGGTCTTGCAACAGGACAATGACCCAAAACACACCGCTAAAAACACCCAAGAATGGCTAAGAGGAAAAAATTGGACTATTCTAAAGTGGCCTTCTATGAGCCCTGACCTCAATCCTATTGAGCATCTTTGGAAGGAGCTGAAACATGCAGTCTGGAAAAGGCACCCTTCAAACCGGACACAACTGGAGCAGTTTGCTCATGAGGAGTGGGCCAAAATACCTGCTGAGAGGTGCAGATGTCTCATTGACAGTTACAGGAAGCGTTTGATTGCAGTGATTGCCTCAAAAGGTTGCGCAACAAAATATTAAGTTAGGGGTACCATCATTTTTGTCCATGCCTGTTTCATGAGTTTATTTTTTTACATAATTCTGTTGAAGCATGGTTGAAAAACAATGTCTGACTTTCATTGGTTAACATTTATAGAATTTTAATTTATTATTACTTTTGTCAGATTAAAGTTATTTCTGTGACCATTGTGACTTTTTCTTTCATTGACCAAAGGGTACCAACAATTTTGTCCACGTCTGTATGTCTGTGACTTGCGTCAATGCCGGTTCTTGAATTTTTAACCCCTCAGATCCCGTTGCCATCCGGGTGTGCGCCAGCTTTCTCCAGCGGGGAGAGCTGGAGCGTGTATGCAGTATCCCTTGTCCTCCTTTGTGATTGTACCAGATATGATACACAGCATTGAGACTGGAAAACCTTCCTCAAAGCAATAAAATTAAGGGATCCACAACAGGGATCACCATAATCCCATTAGATCAGGATCCCTCCCTACAATGAAGCTAGTGGTATTTTGCTTTTAAAATTATTAGGGTTAAGACCAGATGTCCGAGCATTGTGGATGGATCAAACATGGCCATTAGATTATTGCAGCAACACTATCCCTAGCGCATACTGTAAGTGCTTGCCACATCTCTCCCTATGCTCAGCTCACATAACTATGGCAGGATCAGGGATATATAGGGCTGTGACACAGGGGATCGCTACCGGCGGATTGGCTTTCCGCACAGCATTATGGGTAATATCACGTTACCGGTCTTCTTACTTTTACTTTGTAACACGTGCAGCCGCTATTTTAGGAAAAACTGATACATTACCACAAAGTGCAAGGAAATTCGGATTTGTTGTGAATCAAAGTTTTCCTAAACTTCGGACCGAATTCCACTTTGGATGCTTGAATTCGCTCAACACTAATGACCACATAAAAAAAAAAAAAAGCAGTGCTTTTAGGAAATGCAGATTCTTTTCACTATTGACATTTCAACTGTAAAATTTTGCTTCATATTTAATATAAAAGGATCAGAGTGGGGTTCCAGGCTGTAGACCAAACCCTGGCATTCTGGACTTATTTCCCATTGGAGTGCTCCATCTCTTCCGGAGAGCAGCAACATGTGTTGGCAACTCAGTGGTGTCTGGAGGACCCAGTGTAGCATTGGGGCCAACCCAAACCCAGCCACTGAAACCTATTACAGATTAAGGCTTCTTTCACACGAGCGTGACGGATTAGGTCCAGATGCGTTCAGGGTGCGTTCAGTGAAACTCGCACTATTTTGCAAGCAAGTTCAGTCAGTTTTGGCTGCGATTGCGTTTAGTTGTTCAGTTTTTTCCACGCGGGTGCAATGCGTTTTGATGCATTTTTCACGCGCATGATAAAAAATGGAAGGTTTACAAACAACATCTCTTAGCAACCATCAGTGAAAAACGCATCGCAACCACACCTGCTTCCGGATACAATGCGTTTTTCACGCAGCCCCATTCACTTCTATGGGGCCAGGGCTGCGTGGAAAACGCAGAATATAGAACATGCTGCGATTTTTACGCAACGCAGAACTGATGCGTGAAAAACAACGCTCATGTACACAGCCCCATTGAAATGAATGGGTCAGGATTCAGTGCAGGTGCTATGCGTTCACGTCACGCATTGCACCCGCGCGGGAAAACTCGCTCGCGTGAAAGGGGCCTAAGGCCTCATGCACACGACAGTTGTTTTGCTCCGCATCCGAGCCGCCATTTTTTGCGGCTCGGATGCAGACCCATTCACTTCAATGGGGCCGCAAAAGATGCGGACAGCATCGTGTGCATGTAGCCTAACTCAGAGGTTGAATAGATATGATAGTGTGCATGAGGCCCAAGGCCCCTTTTACACGAGCATGACGGATTAGGTCCAGATGCGTTCAGTGAAACTCGCACCATTTTGCAAGCAAGTTCAGTCAGTTTAGTCTGCGATTGCGCTCAGTTCAGTTTTTTCTGCGTGGGTGCAATGCGTTTAGATGCGTTTTTCACGCGCGTGATAAAAAAACTGAAGGTTTGCAAACAACATCTCTTAGCAACCATCAGTGAAAAACGCATCGCACTCGCTTCCGGATGCAATGCATTTTTAACGCAGCCCCATTCACTTCTATGGACTTCTGGTGCGTTAAAAACAACGTACACAGACCCATAGAAATGAATGGGTCAGGATTCAGTGCGGGTGCTATGTGTTCACGTGAGGTCTGTGTACATGAGCATTGTTTTTCATGCATCAGTTCTGCGTTGCGTGAAAATCATAGCATGTTCTATATTTGTTTTTCACGCAGCCCTGGTCCCGTAGAAGTGAATGGGGCTGCGTGAAAAACGCATTGCATCCGCAAGCAAGTGCACGTGCGATGCGTTTTTCACTGATGGTTGCTAAGAGATGTTGTTTGTAAATCTTCAGTTTTTTATCACGCGCGTGAAAAACGCATCAAAACGCATTGCACCCGCGCAGAAAAAACTGAACAACTGAACGCAATCACAGACAAAACTGACTGAACTTGCTTGCAAAATAGTGCGAGATTCACTGAGGAAGAGGTCAGCAAGACCTCGAAACGCGTCTGGTGCTGTATACCGATGCTCTGAAAGATTCTACAATTAATCGAAGCATGGCCATGCGATTTTAAACTCTACGACCAAATCTAGTGAGACGATTCTTAAGCAATACGAGAAGTTAAGGCAAGAAGTGATCTGAACCCGTGACCTCGCATTCAAATTCCCGTGAGAACTGTGCACGGAGCAGGACACAGAGGCAGTCCAGGCAACTGCACGAAAGTCTGACCTCGATACAGGTATCGATCCGCCCGGAATGCATACACCTGAGCGCACACCAGCCAGTGTGAAGATCGCATACCATCAGGTGGGGTGAGTGCTCATTGAGCAACCATTTATCCGCACACTGCTATTATACTGCGGCTACAAAAAACTGTTACTTTCACACCACTGAGGAAGGGGCTCTGTTACCCTGAAACGCGTATGGTAAAGACAGTGAGGGAGCATCAAGAAGAAACACCTTGAAATCGCATATCTACAATTGGACTGCAAACATCTACAGATCATCGTTACTACCATCTATTCGAAAACCCCGCCTGGAATTACAAGTCACCTGACCGCCCAGCAAACCACGTGTGACGCCACACAAGTACTGGAAGGTCAGAGCGGCGGAAGCAAACTGCACCGCTATCCAGGAGAAAATGCATAGACTTTACCGACAGGTCCTTGAAGCTCACAACTAGAGCATTGCACCTGATAAGCTGGTGTACAAGTGGGCCAAACACAGGAGCGGTAAAGTACTCTGTACAAAGTACAGTATTCAACTATTGCTAAATTTGTGGATGTTAATGACTTTTTTTATAAAGGGTGCAAAGTCACAGTCACAAGTGTAACTTACAGTCACAAGTGCCTTTGGACTATTCTGGCCTAACAGCCAAGGATTTCAGTGCATAGAGTTTTAGTCTAAGTTTTAACATTATTGTTTTAGTGTATAAGTTTTATGCAACATGTTGTAAATTATTTTAAAGTGATATCTATAAAATATCTGATATACAATCCAACTTGTCTATGGTTGCTTGATATCGAGTGACACCCAATTCAATTAATTTCCTCCTTACTTTATCAGCAACAGGGAGTGCTGCCGGGCAGTGCACCTATTCAATAGTGGAACAGAGAGTGAGCCACCAATCTTTGCAAAAAACTGTTACTTGTGGTTTGGATGTAACGCTAGATCAAAGCGTGCACAAGAAATAGGCTGCCAGCAATTCAGTGGTAATACCAGATGCATCAATAAGGACTTTTATTGGTATATTTATTTCGACAGGAACTTACCTTGCACCTTATTCCTTAGCGATTTTATTGTTTTATTCATTGTATATTTTATTGTTGCATTTTATTGTGATTTTTTGTAATCTACCCTATATTAGTATTAAATAGTGTGCCTGCTCCATGGTGGTCTGAGTGCTTGCCTATTTAGTCCATAATATAAATTGTGCCTTAGATTATTGTGCATTTTCTACAGACCTTTTCATATCACAAGTGTTACAGCAATATCATTTGCAGCAGCACATTTCTCATTTGCTTGGCCTCAATTTTCAGTGTAGATCGAGGAGCTTCCTTCCACTACATCATTGAATTGTATATTCCCACCGGTGATACAAAATGTATCTAATCATGGCAAGTGAATTTTCTGCAGTGTTCTGCCAAGCAATATTCTCTTCTATGCAAGCTTTATCTGCCAGTTTTGTTATTTGTTTCCAGTGTATATGTTGCTATATAAAATATTGACTACCATGCAACATATACTGAACATTGTAAATAGTTTTATTCTCTGATGTCTGTTGGATTTCACATTTCTAATAACAGTTACCAATCATTTATTTACAAGGGCAGGCCCTCTAGCTACTAAAGGATTAGTAGGGTACAACTACACAGCTCAATTGTGTCACAGTTGTGACTCGTCCATGCTACGTTCAGTTACCACATGACCAACAGGGCCGCAGCGGACCCCAATTACACTGTTTAGTGGGTCTGTATTGCTAATGGCCGTGTGACACCTTCAGCACCATGCGGCCATTAACAATACAGACCCAGTCTCATTAGTTTAATTAGATTATGCTGTGGCCCTTTTGGCTGCGTGGTACTCAAACGCAGCATGGCCGCGTCTCAATTGTGACATGACTGCACTGTGTATTTGTTTCTGTAGGGTCAACCCAGGTTGAAGCTGCAAACATGTTTTTATTATTAAATTGAAGCCATACCTGTCCTATATACCTCCTCTCCTTTTATGATCCACTCCTGATTTTGACTTCCAAAACTGAATCATGAAACCTGAATTTGTGGCCGTACCCTAAGGGCTCTTTCACACTTGCGTTCTTTTCTTCCGGCATAGAGTTCCGTCGTCGGGGCTCTATGCCGGAAGAATCCTGATCAGTTTTATCCTAATGCATTCTGAATGGAGAGAAATCCGTTCAGGATGCATCAGGATGTCTTCAGTTCCGGACCGGAACGTTTTTGGGCCGGAGAAAATACTGCAGGCATGCTGCGCTTTTTGCTCCGGCCAAAAATCCTGAACACTTGCCACAAGGCCGGATCCGGAATTAATGCCCATTGAAAGGCATTGATCCGAATCCGGCCTTAAGCTAAACGTCGTTTCGGCGCATTGCCGGATCCGACGTTTAGCTTTTTCTGAATGGTTACCATGGCTGCCAAGACGCTAAAGTCCTGGCAGCCATGGTAAAGTGTAGTGGGGAGCGGGGGAGCAGCATACTTACCGTCCGTACGGCCCCCCGGGCGCTTCAGAGTGACGTCAGGGCACCCCACGCGCATGGATGACGTGATCGCATGGCACGTCATCCAAGTGCATGGGGCGCTCTGACGTCATTCTGGAGCGCCCCGGGAGCCGCACGGACTGTAAGTATACTGCTCCCCCGCTCCCCACTACTACTATGGCAACTAGGACTTTAACCACTTCAACCCCGCTAGCCGAAACCCCCTTAATGACCAGGCCACTTTTTACACTTCTGCACTACACTACTTTCACCGTTTATTGCTCGGTCATGCAACTTACACCCAAATGAATTTTACCTCCTTTTCTTCTCACTAATATAGCTTTCATTGGTGGTATTTCATTGCTGCTGACATTTTTACTTTTTTGTTATTAATCAAAATTTTACGTATTTTTTGCAAAAAAATGACATTTTTCACTTTCAGTTGTAAAATTTTGCAAAAAAAACGACATCCATATTTATTGTTCTAGATGTCTTTGATAAAAAAAAATGGTTTGGGTAAAAGTTATAGCATTTACAAACTATGGTACAAAAATGTGAATTTCCGCTTTTTGAAGCAGCTCTGACTTTCTGAGCACCGGTCATGTTTCCTGAGGTTCTACAATGCCCAGACAGTACAAACACCCCACAAATAACCCCATTTCGGAAAGTAGACACCCTAAGGTATTCACTGATGGGCATAGTGAGTTCATAGAACTTTTTATTTTTTGTCACAAGTTAGCGGAAAATTATGATTTTTTATTTTTTGTGACAAAAAATAAAAACTTCCATGAACTCACTATGCCCATCATGAAATACCTTGGGGTGCTTCTTTCCAAAATGGGGTCACTTGTGGGGTAGTTATACTGCCCTGGCATTCTAGGGGCCCAGATGTGTGAGAAGAAGTTTGCAATCAAAATCTGTAAAAAATGACCGGTGAAATCCGAAAGGTGCACTTTGGAATGTGTGCCCCTTTGCCCACCTTGGCTGAAAAAAAAGTGTCACACATCTGGTATCGCCGTACTCAGGAGAAGTTGGGTAATGTGTTTTGGGGTGTCATTTTACATATACCCATGCTGAGTGAGATAAATATATTGGTCAAATGCCAACTTTGTATAAAAAAAATGGGAAAAGTTGTCTTTTGCCAATATATTTCTCTCACCCAGCATGGGTATATGTAAAATGACACCCCAAAACACATTCCCCAACTTCTCCTGAGTACGGCGATACCAGATGTGTGACACTTTTTTGCAGCCAAGGTGGGCAAAGGGGCACACATTCCAGAGAGCACCTTTCGGATTTCACAGGCCAGTTTTTACACATTTTGATTGCAAAGTACTTCTCACACATTAGGGCCCCTAGAATGCCAGGGCAGTATAACTACCCCACAAGTGACCCCATTTTGGAAAGAAGACACCCCAAGGTATTCCGTGAGGGGCATGGCGAGTGCCTCGAATTTTTTATTTTTTGTCACAAGTTAGCGGAAAATTATGATTTTTTTTTCTTACAAAGTCTCATATTCCACTAACTTGTGACAAAAAATAAAAAATTCCATGAACTCACTATGCCCATCACAAAATACCTTGGGGTGTCTTCTTTCCAAAATGGGGTCACTTGTGGGGTAGTTATACTGCCCTGGCATTCTAGGGGCCCAGATGTGTGAGAAGAAGTTTGCAATCAAAATCTGTAAAAAATGACCGGTGAAATCTGAAAGGTGCACTTTGGAATGTGTGTCCCTTTGCCCACCTAGGCTGCAAAAAAGTGTCATTGGGGAATGTGTTTTGGGGTGTCATTTTACATATGCTGGGTGAGAGAAATATCTCGGCAAAAGACAACTTTTCCCATTTTTTTATACAAAGTTGGCATTTGACCAAGATATTTCTCTCACCCAGCATGGGTATATGTAAAATGACACCCCAAAACACATTCCCCAACTTCTCCTGAGTACGGCGATACCACATGTGTGACACTTTTTTGCAGACTAGATGCGCAAAGCGGCCCAAATTCCTTTTAGGAGGGCATTTTTAGACATTTGGATCCCAGACTTCTTCTCACACTTTAGGGCCCCTAAAAAGCCAGGGCAGTATAAATACCCCACATGTGACCCCACTTTGGAAAGAAGACACCCCAAGGTATTCAATGAGGGGCATGGCGAGTTCATCAAATTTTTTTTTTTTTCATAAGTTAGCGGAAATTGATTTTTTTTTTTTTTTTTCTCACAAAGTCTCACTTTCCGCTAACTTGGGACAAAAAATTCAATCTTTCATGGACTCAATATGCCCCTCACGGAATACCTCGGGGTGTCTTCTTTCCAAAATGGGGTCACATGTGGGGTATTTATACTGCCCTGGCTTTTTAGGGGCCCTAAAGCGTGAGAAGAAGTCTGGAATATAAATGTCTAAAAAATTTTACGCATTTGGATTCCGTGAGGGGTATGGTGAGTTCATGTGAGATTTTTTTTTTTTACACAAGTTAGTGGACTTTGTAAGAAAAAACAAACAAACAAACAAACAAAAAATATATATTTCCGCTAACTTGTGCCGAAAAAATGTCTGAATGGAGCCTTACAGGGGGTGATCAATGACAGGGCGGTGATCAATGACAGGGGGGTGATCACCCATATAGACTCCCTGATCACTCCCCTGTCATTGATCACCCCCCTGTCATTAAGGCTCCATTCAGACGTCCGTATGCTGCGGTTTGCTCTCCGGTATGAGAACAGAATGCATTTTGGAGCATTCCGTTCTGTTCAGTTACGTTTTATCCCCATTGACAATGAATGGAGACAAAACTGAAGCATTTTTTTCCGGTCCTGAGACCCTATGATGGATCTGAATACTGAAAATATTAACGCTAGTGTGAAAGTAGCCTAACGGTGGTGGAACTGAAGCTAAAAAAATTCATGGAGACACAGTCATCTAGTTATACCGAAAAGATACAGCAACTAGCCAGGGTTAGAACAGGGAAATGTAGAACACAATACGAAGAAGTTCAGATATGCAGACAAGTACAATGGGGTGGGGGACGGGCTCACAAATTTCTAGCGTAGTTAAACATAACAAAATTTGAAGCTTGAAAATTGTAAGGAGCAACAGGAAAGAGGATTCAAACAAGGTTAAATGTGACAACTATTAGAATTGACACTGGCCATAGGCCATATTAGGTTTGTGTAATTGCAAGCACATGTACAAACACTGCAGGACAGGTAAGTTCTTTTATATTACTGATTGCACAATTGTTAACTCTTTTTTATATATATTTTTTATCTTTAATAAATGTCTTTTGCTATAATTGTAGTTCTTAGATGGCCATGGCCATCATATAATGAGTACTTTATTTTCCCCCAAAATTATATTTTTTGCAATTTCAGATGTTATGCAGCATCATTGTTAACTCAGCCTGCCATGTGTCCTGGCAGACACCAATTACAGACACAAGCCAGCCCTATTAGGGTGCAGGAATATTTAGGGATATATTTAGTTAGATTGAATTAATAGGTAGAAAGTCAGGGTTTTATCAGACAGGGAAAGCATAGGGTCAGAGTTCCATATGTGTGTGTTTTATAGTGAGGAAAGGGCACCTGCTGGCAAGTAGAAAGTCGTTCATATAATGCACTCCAGTCAAAAAATCCTGCATTGACTGCACAAACATAATTTTTTTCTGTGCATGAGAAGCCAAAAAATCAAAATCAACATCAATCAGCCTCTACAGTTCATAAGTGTTTATAGGCATATTTCCATTTTGCCTACATTTTGCTCAGTTGCTCCTTTTTCTTTCTAAAAACCAGCTGCAATTTTGTTAAAATTAGACAGTTCAAGCATTTTAGTGCATTAATATACCAGTTTAATTCAACGGATTGTACTGCGTTAATATTACCTGTTTAAATTGTCAATAACCTTGCAATGTGCTCATAGAAGGGGAGATATGTTTTATTGTGTCTGTCTGTTAATCAAAGAAAAAAACACTTGCAATTTTGCTACTGTTTAACAGTTAGTGCACCAAACCTACGACTGGTCATTGTTTAAAGGGGTTATCCAGTTCTATAAAAATAAAAAATATCAAAACAATGGCTTATAATATGACAGACTGAAGCTGAGTACATGTTTTGATTAAGCTGAGCTGTTCTCATTTCTCCCATGCAGCCTCCAGTTCCTGCTCCATCTCATCCTAGCTGTGGCAGTGTCAGTTGTGATAAAGCAGCTCTCATCACATTGGCTCTGCCCACTACACCCATAACATCATCATTTACAGTCTAGTACTCCAGGGAGCATGCTCAGTTTGTTTTTATGTGCAAGACTGAACACTTCCTTATTTACACTCTCTCTAGCTGATTTTCTCTTCTTCCTTACCTCCTCCTCCAACTCATAACCCTATGTAAATAAAATCCCTCCCTCCAGCCTCCTCCAATGCACAGTACCATATTAATAAAATCAGTCTCTCCCTCCAGCCTCCTCCAACGCAGTCACATATAAATAAAATCGCTTGCTCCCTCCAGCCTCCTCTAACACACAGTCCCATGTAAATAAAATCACTCCCTCCCTCTAGTGCACAGTTCCACATGAATAAAATAGCTCCCTCCCTCCAGACTCCTCCAACGCAGTCCCAAGTAAATAAAATCACTACCTCCCTCCAGCCTCCTCCAACACAGTTCCATGTAAATAAAATCCTTCCTTCCCTCTAGCCTCCTCCAACGCACAATTATATGTAAATCACATCTCCCTCCTCCTTCCACCCCATCATACAATCCCATGTAAATCACATCTCTTCTCTATTCCTATAATTCAATGCCATGTAAATGACATCTGCCCTCCATCCCCATCATACAGTCACATATACACAACATCCCCCTGTAGTGCCCTGGAACAGGGATACTGTGAAGTCTGGGCATTTGTGGATATTTGCCCTTGTTTCCCCTATGCAATGTTATAAACCTCTTTATTTAATTTGAAAGGGTTAACTTGCACTGTTTAATACTTTTTAACTGCATTTTATATGTATGTTGTGATATATATCCTGTTCATTTGCATCGTATTTGCAAGGCTCCGTGGAATGGGTTAATGAATACTGAGAGACTTTTGGGACTTTGAATAAGAGGCTGGTAAATTTTCCACAGCTGCCATAGAGTTTAAAGAAGAGCATGTTTTGGAGGAAAAAAGCCTGACTTTTTTACCACCAAAACCAGACAGACTGACCTTTTGAATGTCTGGAAACTTGTATTTGTCTAGAAAAACAGCTGTCATTGCCATTTAGTATTATTGAAGCTCTAATGTAAGTCTATGACAGAGGGGAGTGGTAACTTTGTAATTGTTTGTGCTGAGTTTCTCCACTCCACCCCTACCACTAGAAGGTTCCAGTCTACCTAGGAATGGTATATAAGGAGAGCAGTCAGAGCCCCTAGTGTTCTGCAGTTAGGGTCTAGTTCTTGGAGTGGGATAGTGATGGACAAACATCGGCTGGGACGATTCGCGAATGCAATCAAATGTTCGCAAACCGCAAGTTCGCGGCGGGCCCCATTCACTTTAATGGCAGGCGAACCTGAAAATCCTTCAGGTCATATTTGCAGCCACCAAATACTTAGTAGAAGTGCACAAATAGTGACACACTAGAGGAGGATCAATGACAAAAATTCCCACAAAAAATATGTATCTTAATCAAGGGCCATTTTTATGCGTCTTAAAGGGAAATTCTCTGAAATGTGCCCTGCTGGAGCCTAGAAAAATGTTTTTTTAGGCCACGGAAGTACGGGCCTTAAAAATTAGTCATTCACCTGACATAAAATAAATTCTGATTATGTGGCTCGAGGTACATTATGCGGTCAATGGATAAAAATTTTACTGTAGGCCACTGGAGTACAGGCCCCAAACATTAGGCATTCACCGTACAGAAAAGATAAAGTGATTATGTGGCTGGAGGTAGATTTAACAGTCATTGAATATCAATTTTGCTACAGGCCCCAAAAATGATTCATTCACTGTACAGAAACGAACAAGTAATTATGTGGCTGGAGGTAGATTTAGCAGTCATTGGATATCAATTTTACTGCAGGCCAGTGTACTACAGGCCCCAAAAATGATTCATTCAACGTACAGAAAAGAATACATAAATATGTGGCTGGAGGTAGATTACACGGTTATTGGATATCAATTTTACTGCAGGCCAGTGTACTACAGGCCCCAAAAATTATTCATCCACCTTACAGAAAAGAACAAGTAATTATGTGGCTGGAGGTAGATTACACGGTTATTGGATATCAATTTTACTGCAGGCCAGTGTACTATAGGCCCTAAAAATTATTCATTCAACGTACAGAAAAGAACAAGTAATTATGTGGCTGGAGGTAGATTTCACAGTCATTGGATATAAATTTTACTGCAGACCAGTGGACTACAGGCCCCAAAAATTATTCATTCACTGTACATAAAAGATCAAGTCATTTTGTGGCCGGAGGTATATTAGACGGTCAATGGATATCAATTTTACTGCAGGTCACTACAAATACAGGTCAAATACATATGTTTAAAAGAACTAAACATATAAAATTGTATTTAAAAATGGGCTAACAAAATCCCCCCTCTTGAAAAAAAAACTAGTGATAATAGTTGAAATTCGATTGTTGTCACAGGTGTTGAATTCCTGTGAGGCCCAGAACATTAGGCATTCATCAGACAGAAAAGGCCTTTTATGCCTCATTATTTACATAAGACAGGGACCATTCTTTGTTCTTCGTGTTGTAGGATATGTGTGGGCTGGCATGAGGAAATTCAATTAAACGTGGTTGTCACAGGTGTTGAACTCCTCCGAGATCCATGCCACAATCATTTTTAGAAATGTGAGGTAGTGCACACTGTCGTGAGCTAGGCGAGTGTGCTTATCGGTCACGATCCCCCCTGCTGTGCTGAACGTCCTTTCTGACAGGACACTCAACGAGGGGCAAGCCAAGAGTTCTATGGCAAATTGTGCCAGCTCTGGCCACAGGTCAAACCTGCACACCCAGTAGTCCAGGGGTTCCTCGCTTCTCAGAGCGTCCACATTGGTCGTTAACCCGATATAGTCGGACACCTGTCGGTCGAGGCCTTCCCTGAGGCTGAATCCGGAGAGCCCCTGTCGATGGGTTGGCTGAAAGAATTATCTCATATCTGAAGTGACCAACACATCTTCAAACCGCCCTCTTCTTGAATGTGCTGTAGGATTGGTACCCACAACTGTTTTTCTGTGGGTGGAAATTCCTCTGCCAGTGCCTGCAACAGCAGAATGCAGCATCTCTCGAAGCAAGGCCTGGAAGAAGTGCTGCATTCTGTCAGCCTTCTGTGATGCTGGTAACATGTCCGCCATTTTGTGTTTGTACCGGGGGTCTAAGTACGTTGCCACCCAGTACTGGTCCTTGCGCTTTATACAGGGGTCCCTCTTCAAACACTGGAGCAGGAAGGCCCCCATTTGCACTAAATTGGAAGTGGTGGAGCACCATGGCTCCTGCTCATTGTCCAGGAGAATGTCGTCCTCGGTTTCCTCCCCCCAGCCACAGACAACACCAGGGATCCCAGAAAAGTTTAAAGCCTGCTCTTCTTGCTCCTCCTCCTTCCCCCAGCCACCTTCCTCCTCTGACTCCTCTTCAGACTCCTGCTGTCTCCTGTTGTCTCAGATGGAGTAGCCCCCCCTGGGAATTCATTCAGCATTGCGACTTCATCATCTTCCTGCTCCTCGACAGCTTGATTAATGACACAACGTAATGCACGCTCCAGAAAGAAGGTGTAAGGTGTTTGGTGATCTCATCAAATGGCCGCAGAAGTTTGCATGCACCGCACCACTGAGCAACCAGTGGTGCGGTAAAAAAAAAAAACAAGCTCCCCAGAACCTTTCCTGCTGCAGAGTTCGTACAGGTAGTCGTTAACAGCACGTTTCTGCTGGAGCAGCCTATCAAGCATATACAAGTTGGAGTTCCAGCTCGTTGGACAGTCAGAAATCAGATGTCTGACGGGCAAGTGTTGTCGCCACTGAACGTTAGCAAGGTGAGCCATGGCCGTGTAAGATCTTCTAAAATGGCCAGATATTTTCCTGACCTGCTGCAAGACAATCTGGACCCCGGGGTATTTGGCAACGAATGGCTGCACAACTAAGTTCAGGACGTGTGCCATGCAAGGCAGGTGTGTCATTTTTCACTGTTTCAGCGTGCTCAGCAGATTGGCACCATTGTCGCACACCACCTTTCCAACTGTCAAATTGAGCGGGGTTAGCCACTGATCGGCCTGTGAATGCAGAGTTGAAAGGAGTGCAGGACCGGTGTGGCTCTTGGCTTCCAGGCACAACTGCCGCAGCACAGCATGGCAACGTCTCCCCTGGCACGTTGAATAGGTTCTGGGGAGCTGGGGGGCTGCAGCGGAAGAGGTGGTAGCAGTGGAAAAGGAGGGGTCAGCCGAGAAGGAGACCGAGGATGGAGTAGAAGGAGGAGAAGAGGCAGGCCTGCATGTTTTCCATGGCGGTAACACAAAATCCACATGGGTGCCATGGGTTGCATGCTTAACAGCCATCAGAAGGTTCACCCAGTAGGCAGTAAAAGTTATGTACCTTCCCTGCCCGTGTTTGCTAGACCACGTGTCGTCGTGTGGTCAGATGTATCTTGGCACCGACACTGTGTGCCAGAGATACATTCACTTGCCACTGAACATGGCCATGTAGCTCTGGAATGCCCTTCTGGGAGAAATATTTCCTTCCGGGGACCTTCCATTGTGGTGTGCCAATGGCCACACATTTTCTAAAGGCCTCTGAGTCCACCAATTTATATGGCAGTAGTTGGCGGGCTAGCAGTTCCGACAAGCCGGCCGACAGCCGTTGGGCAAGAGGCTTATCCGGCATCATCAACTTTTTAAGCTCAAACATTTGAGCCACGGAAGCCTGCCTTTTGCCAGATGAACGCGACAACGGCATGGTGAAAGGTGGAATGGAGAAAAAATGGGAGGAGAGAGGAGAAGGAGAAGGAGAAGAGGCAGGACATGGAGCGCCGGGAGTGTGGCTTTGTTGGTTCTGACGGTGTTGCTCCCACTTGGCTCGGTGATGGGAGGCCAGGTGCCTTCTTAAAGAAGAGGAGCAGTATTTGTGTAAGCAGGTATATGGAACCCCTTAATGATTATTTGCAGGAAGCAGGTATATCAAACCCCTCAGATATTTTGGGGAGCAACTGGCATATCACACCAGTTGCAATTAGTTGTTCCAATACCGTTTGTCCCTCTATAGAGCTGCGGTATCTCAGCAGAAACGCACACAACTGCTGGTAAATATAAATGCACTATATGGAAATTATATTCTAGGTATATAATACCACCACCTCAATCAGTTTTTTTGGGGGGCAACTGGTATATCTCAGCAGAACCGCACACAACTGCTGCACAATACAAATGCCCTATATGGAAATTCTATTCTAGGTATATAACACCACCACCTCAATCAGTTTTTTTGGGGGGGCAACTCGTATATATCACACCAGTTGCATTTAGCTGTTCCAATACCGTTTGTCCCTCTATAAAGCTGCGGCATCTCAGCAGAACTACACACAACTGCTGCATAATGCAAATGCACTATATGGAAATTATATTCTAGGTATATAACACCACCACTTCAATCAGTTTTTTTTGGAGGGGTAACTTGTATATCACACCAGTTGAAATTAGTTGTTCAAATAGCGTTTGTCCCTCTATAGAACTGCGGTATCTCAGCAGAACTGCACACAACTGCTGCACAATGCAAATGCATTATTTGTGAATTTTGTTCTAGGTATATAACACCGCCACCTCATTCAGTTTTTTGGGGGGCAACTGGAATATCACACCAGTTGTAATTAGTTGTTACAATAGTGTTTGTCCCTCTATAGAGCTGTGGTATCTCAGCAGAACCGCACACAACTGCTGCACAATACAAATGCACTATATAGAAATTATATTCTAGGTATATAACACTGCCACCTCAATCAGTTTTTTGGGGGGGCAACAGGTATATCACACCAGTTGAAATTAGTTGTTCCAATAGCGTTTGTCCCTCTGTATAGCTGCAGTATTGCAGCAGAAACGCACACAACTGCTGCACAATACAAATGCACTATAATATAATTTCTATGTTAGAAAGTATGTTATAAGTATATCACACCCCTCTGTGTATCACACCTATCGATAGCACACCTATACCAGTCCTTAAAAGGACTTTTGTGGCCCTATTAGCTAGCGTTTGGTGTCCCTAACAGTCTGTCCCTGCTCCACACAGCAATCTCTCCCTACACTGGCAAAAGACTGAATGTAAAAAGGAGGCCAGATCGGGTTTATTTATAGGGTATGGGGTGTGTCCATGTGCTGAAATGTCTCAATTGGCTGTCCTGTCCCACCTGATGGATATGTCATGTGTCAAAATTCTTCACAATGTAAAAGAATATGGTGTCAGCGGACATCGCCATATGTTCACCCATTTGGCGAACCGCGAACAAGCAAAGTTTCACAGCGATATGACCGCCGGGCGAACCGCAAGGCCATCTCTAGAATGGGAGACTCATGCTAGTCTGCATGAGTGACCAGAAAAGGATGCTGAGATGGGGACGCTGAGCCACAGACCATGGGTCCCCATCTCTGTGACCAAGGAGCCACCTGAACTACTGCGCTACAGACCATTGACTTCCAGCCTTTGGCCAGGGTACCAGCCTTCTGAGAGAAAGAGGGACAGCTAGCTCAGGCTTTTCCTCAGTATAAAACCCTTCTTCTGCCAGGGAGTAGAATGGAGAAGCCAGCCCTATGCCTCGGCTCCAGTAAAGAAGTACACTGGTTAATTGCAGACCCTAACTCTCTGGACTTATTTCCCATTGGGATGCACCACACCTTACCATCCCTTTCAGAGAGCAGCAACACGTGGTGACACCTTGATGTCTGGGGGAGGCTCCAATACAATGATTACCTTCCCATTGCCTCCTTTATCTGGGTTCCTGCACCACAAGCAGGCACTGTCAGGGATAAAAGCTCTCAGCTCTCCTAAGCTAAACCGTCCATATCCCTACAGTCAGTCAGCCACTGAGTGCTGATGTCAGGATCCTATGCCTTACTGGAAAGGGCAGGGCTAAATCACTGCTGAATAGCACTTTGAGCAGAGATAAAGCGAGGCGTGGGCAGGCCATGAACACGTTGTCACTGCTGACTGACACATTTATGGTGGATGGGAATCAGGAGCTAGAACACGTGCACAATGAACGGCGGGTGTTCTGGGAGAAAGGAGGAAGACCAGACAGGATATTTCAAGCCCAAATTTTAATTATAAACTTGCAGTGTCTACCAAGGGGGGAAAGATAAAATATAATAGTTTAATCTCGGAATACCCTTTTAAATGAACCCTTATAATAAAATGTTTTGTAAATGACAGTGAGTCATTCTGCGAGTCAGAATGTGGGTCATTTTAGTAGTGTAAACAGCAGTAGCAGCATGGTTGGCACCACGCATCCAGCACTTAGTATTACTGGCAGCTGCAGGCCACACATTTCACTCGCTTCTGCTACGTGCCAGATTTTTATTGAGGACAAAGAAGATGACATTGTGGGCTAGATGGCTTATGCCTCTCAGTCAGGGACGTTGCTAGGGTCTCAAAAGATCCGGTACCCAAGCCCCAAAGAATATGGCCCAGTTCTCTAAGTCGCCCCCCTGCCTCCCCCCACACACCGCATTTTGTTGTACTCACTATACAGCAGCATATACCTGTCAAATCCAGGGCTTCCAGGTCATGTCTCCTCTCATGTAGATCTTCTCTGTCATCATCTTCTCCATTTGGTCCGTACAACTTCTCTCAGCCGCGCCTCGTCTCTGCAGTGTGACACACGGACACTTTAGCTTCCTCACATTTCTATCATCATCTCCCAACCTGGAGTCCCCACAGTGTTATCCTGCTGCTCGCTGTGCTTCCCAATACCCCTAAAATACTATACTAAAAAATACTAAGAAAAATGAGTGCCCCCATAGTAATAGTGCTCCTCATGGTCCCACCAATAGTAATCCCCTTCTAGAATGCCCTCATTAGTAATACTGCCCACTACAGTTCCCTCAACAGTGATAATGCTCCCCAAGAATGCCTCCATTAGTAATACTGCCCCTACAGTGCCCCCAACCGTGATAATGCTCCCCAAGAGTGCCCCCTTAGTAGAAGTGCCCTCCAGTATTAATAATACCCTCCCAGAGCCTCCCAGTAGAAATAAGGACCCCTATTGTTCCCCCAATGGTAATAAAGCTATCTACAGACCCCCAGTAGTAATAAGGCCCCCCATTATGCTCTTAGTAGAAATAAGACGGATCTATACGTCACTCCTATAAAGCCCCCAGTAGTAATAAGAATGCTTATAATGTTCCCTGTATTTATAATATCCCTACAGTGCCCCCTGTATTTATACTGCCCCCTACTGTTATAATGCTCACCCTGAAGTGCCCCCAGTATGTATAATGCCCCCTACAATGCCCCCTGTAGTTATATTCCTCCCTTCACCATACAGTCCCATGTAAATAACATCAAACCATCTCTCCTGCCTGGGGGAGGGAGTGATGTTATTTACATGGGACTGTATGTTGACGGCGGCTTCCCTTCACCCCTAACATACAGTCCCAGTTAAATAACCACAACACAACTCCCAGCATTGCTCTGCCTCCCCCTTCACTTACTTCTCCTCATGTAGCAGACATCACCACAGCTTCTTCCCCCAGGACTTCTCCTCTTCACTGCCCGTCCTCTCCTGCACTGGTCACACGATGGTGACATCATCGCAGGTCCTGAGGATAGGTCATCAATAAATATAACTTGGACAACCCCTTTAATGTATTTTGAAATATTTTTTGATCATGTTATTTCTAATTTTCCATGTCAATATCTATATTTAAACGAAAACTATAAAATCCTGCAGTTTTCTGGCCACTAAGCCTAATAATAGGCATTACTTCTTGGTCTCTACAGATCACTTTACTGCAGTTATCTGCTTATATGCCATTCTGATCCTGCCTCTAACAAAATTACCTCAGTGTATAAAGAAGACAGGATCCACCATTCCCAATAGGCGATTGTCAGAGCTTATCTATTCTTTCCTTGTACAATAACCTCTGCACAGATCACAGAGCATGCCTAGAAAACTCTCCCATAGAAGTTAATGAGGTCCCCTCCTGACCATTGTGTCCCTGGCCCATGGGCTGTCATAAAGCAATTATCTAAATGCTTTCTAAATGCTGTTAAAGACGGCTCAGGCAAGATGGCCGACGGCCATAATCATGTTCAGGAAATAGAATAAAAACATTGGCAGTCAAAAAATAAAAACAGATTAGAAAATAGGATATGTGTTGCCATCTGGTTTTAACTTTAATGTGTAAACAGTATGCAATAAGCTCCTAAGCTTACTCTGTTGTAGAGGACTGAGCGGGATGCTTGCATCCATGCCAGCTTAAAGGGGTTTCCTGCAAATTTAAAACTCTTTTTTATTCACTTATCTGGAAGGAGGACTTCCTTGCCTTTCTGTGGGCAGGCAGCAGCTCACATGAGACAATAATGCACCTACATCTCCCAGGGAGCATTGCAATCAGCTCTTGTTCACCGCTCTCTTCCTCTGAATAGACAATAGTTCTTCACATATAGCCCCAGAAATACATAGGCGTGTAATGCCCCCATTTCCTTCTTTACTGTCCAGAGAGAAATATGTCTGGGCCCCTTCATCTGCATCACTATGAGATCACTACACCAGCATTGAGGAGAAGGAGGGAGTAGAGAAGCTACTGAGTATGTTGTCCACTACTGAATACAGGAGAAGGTGGATCAGCAGAATACACATTAGGGGCGCTATCAAATATGAAGATGTAAGGTACATAAAATACAAAACAGTGGAGGTCATTTATCAAAAAGTTATGATGCTGGACGATGTGTTTAATTTAAGACGAGGCACAATCATCATCATAAATGAAGTGCATCCTCTGGCAGTCCATGCGCCCTGGTTGAAATCTACTACAGGTGGTAGCTATAGTAGATTTCAATTGTCATTTATGCCAGTTTAGCGAATGTGCCCACACCACACCCCAGCTGTGCCACTCCCTCTTTTCTGAAAGTGGTGAAGGAGGTGTAGAAATGCCAGTTGTGCCTAAATTTAGATGCAACAGTGTTTAAAGAGTTGCAAATCCATGGCTTGTGACTTTTAGGCCAGTTTCTGACGTACAGGGGCGTAGTAAATGACTCCCAATATTTTTTATTGCATGTATATTGCAATAATGCTTCATTTGCAACACCTTATTCATTGAATAGTAATTCTTCTCATGGGATAGCCCATGTAAAGGGAACACTGCTCAAGCCTATTGCCTGGTCCTGTCCAGCCATGATTACTCTACGTGTCTATATTTAACCAGCAAATGTGGATTTTTTTTTATATTGCACAGTGAAAGTAACTGCTTTTATGAATTTTCTCTATGATAAGAATTTATTTTTATTCATCAATTGTTTTACATCTGAAAGCTGTGACAGCATTGGAGTATATCTTTTCATGTTATTCGTCTACTTCAGCCTAAGTACATGAATAGGACTGGAATATAGGTCACCATTTTAAGCTAAAAATAAATGTCCCCCTCAGCAAATTATTGTTACATGTGCACATTTCAAAATTTTATTTTGCGTTCATTTTAAAAGGAGTCTGTCACCATGATTTAGAAGTATTATCTGCAGTAATACATGAGTAGGACTGCAGATAAGGATTCCAGATTGGAATTTTTATTTTCAAACTGCCCTCTGTTCCTCTACTGTCAGGACCCAAAGCTGCACTGAAATACATTGTTCTGGATTGCTGCGCTCATGCTCATAACTCCTCTCCATTCTATATGTAGTTCAGTGTAACTTTGAGCACTGACAGCGGGGTGATGGGGACAGTTTTAAAATAAAAAATACTGATCTGGAGCACTTATTTGCTGTACTACTCATGTAGTACTGCTGATGATGTTCCAAAATTGTGGTGTCAAATTCCCTTTAATGCAATTTTTAAAGCTTTGTTTCCTTATATCTAGTACAATAAATAGAATAAATGTTTTTTATAACATTTTACGCAGCATAATGAAAACTGGCCACAGATTAAAAGATTGTTGTTAAGAATCCTCTGTTCACTTATTTGTTAATAGCATTGGTATGGTTCTATGAATTCTTGATTTTAAACCAAAATGAATCTGCCCCATAGATTAGAACAATTATCTTCTGTACTTTTCGCAGTTTTTTTTTTATGTCCCATTTTATCCCATTCCTTTAGATAGATTACTAACTCTAGGTAAGTGATAGTGTGTAATTTGAAAGGTATACAGTACATTAAGTCCTCCTAAAGGACTGACTTGAAGCACAAGTGGGTACATCAATGAGTGCATTGCTAAGGTCTAGAATAAACATTAGCAGCTGTTAGTATGCAGTATGTTTCTTCCAAATCGTCCCCAACTATATGAAACGCTTGAGAAAAATTCTTATTAGTATAGTTCTTACGTGTTTATTAGAGACAGAGCGTCAAGGCAGGATACAGGGAATAATATAGGCGGCAGGCAGAACACAGCAACGAGGTAATGATGGCAATTACAGTGGTAATGGTGCCCTATCTCTCCCAACAGGGACTTTTATTCCCCAGAAAACAAAGGAGAGTTCATCAGTATAATTCAAGTTTGCCGCAGTGCACTGCAGATATCAATGTTTCACATTGTATTACATCATTGATACCCTAATATTCATTTTGTGCCCACATAAGAACATTACCATATGTAATCCTGTACACTTCTCAGTTTTTAATTGGTTAAACGTTCTTGTTAGGGCTCTTTCACATCTGCGTTATAGTCTTCCGGCATAGAGTTCCGTCGTCGGGGCTCTATGCCGGAAGAATACTGATCAGGATTTTCCTAATGCATTCTGAATGGACAGTCCGTCCTTCAGGATGCATCAGGATGTCTTCCGTTCCGGAACGGAACGTTTTTTGGCCGCAGCAAATAGCGCAGCATGCTGCGCTTTTTGCTCCGGCCAAAAATCCGGAACACTTGCCGCAAGGCCGGATCCGGAATGAATGCCCATTGAAAGGCATTGATCCGGATCCGGCCTTAAGCTAAACGTCGTTTCGGCGCATTGCCGGATGCGACGTTTAGCTTTTTCTCAATGGTTACCATGGCTGCCGGGACGCTAAAGTCCTGGCAGCCATGGTAGAGTGCAGTGGGGAGCGGGGAGCGGGGAGCAGCATACTTACCATCCGTGCGGCTCCCGGGGCGCTCCAGAGTGACGTCAGGGCGCCCCAAGCGCATGGATCACGTGATCGCATGGACACGTCATCCATGCGCATGGGGCGCTCTGACGTCATTCTGGAGCGCCCCGGGAGCTGCACGGATGGTAAGTATACCGCTCCCCCGCTCCCCACTACTACTATGGCAACCAGGACTTTAATAGCGTCCTGGGTGCCATAGTAACACTGAAAGCATTTTGAAGACGGATCCGTCTTCAAATGCTTTCAGTACACTTGCGTTTTTCCGGATCCGGCGTGTAATTCCGGCAAGTGGAGTACAAGCCGGATCCGGACAACGCAAGTGTGAAAGAGGCCTTATCTGGCAACCTCCAAACATCAATATCCATAAGGAAGACTGACACCTCTTTACACTTCATGATAATTAATTGGCCAATGGCCTGTTGTAAGCATGGATGGACTTGGCTGTTAGGGACCCAGGGTATATCTGTGGAGTATGTTAGCAGAAAATTGGTGGTAGAAGAAGAAGACCTACCAGAATGATTGAGGTGCAAAGAGTAGTAAACAAGTAGGGTCAGTACCAGGAGAGATGATAATCCAGAAACTAGACACAGTAGGAATGCTAGGAGAATTATAAATTCAGTCAGCAAATGAGGGGTTAATCTAGTAAAGAAGCCACAGTCAGAATGCCAGGAGAATCAGTAGACTCCAATTTTGCAGACAAGCTGTTAATCCAGAAACAAGCCACAGTCAGGATACCAGGAGAATCGGTAAAAGCCAAATCAGCAGATGAGAGGTTACTCTAGAAAACAAGCCACCTTCAACTTACCAGGAGTCCAGATGCAGTAGTAATGAGTGGCACCGAGTGCAGGAAACCAGCTAACAAACAAAATCACAGGCAATGGCAATAAATGAGTTGCAGTGTTAAATCCGCTGCCTAGGTCTGGGATTGGATGCAGAGCCAGGAACTTTATTAGCTTCCGGACTAATTGATAGGTTGACCAGCAAGAGCTGAATTGGTTGGCATGGCATCGCTTCCACGATAGCCATGCACAGAATCCTGGCTGGGTAAACTCCTGACAGATAATGTTTGGCAGCAGAGGCCACAAATTTGCAGAATGCTAGGAATAAGCTTCAGTTCCTTTGGAGACTGGCAGTGTGTAGTGAAATATCCTGTTAGCTGGCTGCAGTCTCCTGGTAAAGGGGGGATAACAGGGATTGTTCATCAGTGTCACAGAGGCATGGGCATTCACTTTATTGTCCACAAGTATCATCTGGTAGGGAAGAAAGATGCTAGTGGAAGAACTGCTTCTTGCAGTGGAACATAGGTTGGTGAAAACGGTGTCATTGTTGGGGCTGGATAAAGGCATGTACCTATTTTGGTATGGTATGGTCTTTCCAGAAGATGTCTGCCCATAGGCAAAGATAGTTCCATTATGTCTGGTCAGCACATCTTTAACAATCTGCATACCAGAGGCATGATAGACTTGCGCTTGAGTCATATATGGTGAAAACATTCAATCAAATAACATGTTTTTCGCTTTAGACCAGACTGTCGTTACCCCGGAATATGGGCAGGAACTTTTCCTGTCTCTGCACCTCCGAATAATTCAAGGGGCAAACCCTGCATAGGGCCTTGAAAGAGTGCACCATAGTCCATTTTACTCTCCGATGTTTCCACTTCTGTCTGTTTTCTGGATTTAAATAGAGATGAGCAACTTTCTTGAAATTAGTTTTGGGTCCTAATAAATTGGTTGGAAGATTGGAGTCAGACACAAATAAATTTGACCCAAATCAAAAGGGCTTAGAGTGCCCAGAAAAGTTGTGTATGTCACTATGAGGTCTCCTAGCACTGTATCCAATTCCTTTTAAGCTCTTTATCGCAAATACACCATCCGTAATATCAAATTGACAGTGACATATATGGCTATGGGTAAATGCATGTTTGCCGGTGGTAACAAACAGTCTGCTTAATTATACCCTACACTAATAGATTTGTTATACTTTTTTAAAAATAAAAAAAATTCTAAAAATGTTACCTTATTGGGAGCAGATGCTTGCTGGTGTTTAAACACACACAGTAGTATCAGAAGAAGCAATGGCTTGTTTTGAACAAGAGGTCCAGAAATTATCCTTTAGGGGGAGATCAAAAAATGCATAGTCTGCAGCAAAATATATACAGTGACCATGACATTGCATGATAGTCCGGTCATGATTGGTACTCTACACTTATTATCAAAGGAGGAAACTTTGCAATAGGTTTATTGAAAAATATGGGCAATTGGACACAAGTCTGCAGCAAAAATGGATGCTGCACAATGTGTCTGGTCAGGTTTGGTATACTTAAATTAATTAAATGAGGAAACTTTGAAATAGTATATTGACCCTGAGGGTGCATAATATGTCCAGACAGGTTTGGTATAATTGAAGAAACTTTGCAACTGCTTTCTGGAAAAAATGGGCAATTGGACACGGTCTGTAGCAAAAAATATACACTGACCATGACGCTGCAAAATTTCAGAAACTTAAAGAACCTTTGCAATAGTTTTTTTGAAAAAAAAAATGAAAAAAATAGTGCAATTGGACAGTATCCTATATCAGGGTTCCCCAACTCCAGTCCACTTGCTGGTCAGGATTTAGGAGTATCCCACAGAATGAATACCTGTGCTAAGTCATGATGGATGCACACTAATTATATCTGTTGCCCAATACTAAGGAAATCCTGAAAACATGACCGGCAGGTGGGTCCTGAGGACTGGAGTTGAGGACCACTGTCCTATATAACTGTTATGCTTAAAAATCAGCAGCCAATACATATAAATTGGGCCGCAAGCTGACTCCTGCACATTAGAAAAAAAGGAGTACTGTAGCTTTAAATAGAAATGTAAGTACAGGATTGTCAATGGCTTGTCCGCTGTACACTAGAAAGCACTTGTCCTGTTCCTAGCTAAATCCTCTTTCTCTATCAATTAATTAAATCAATCTATGTAACTAAATCCTTAAAGGGGGTTTCCGAGATTTTAATAGTTATGACCTATCCTCAGAATAGGTCATCAGTATCTGATTGGTGGGCATCCGACACTGGGGACCTGCATCAATTAGCTGTTTGAAATGGGACTGGAGCTCCTGTGCACACTGCTGCCTTCTCTCAACTTTTCCTAGGCCAGTGATGTCATATTCCCTTACGTCCTCAACAGCAGCACAGATGGGGTTAACTGCCCCTGTGGACTGGTAGGACCGGCGGAATTTTAATGAGCCCAAGAACCAATAAACGATCTTCAGCTCCCTGAAAGGGAGGAGATCACCCCCCAGCCCACCGTGTTTTTTTCTGTCCTCTGGACAGGTGGACTGGCGTGTCGCTCCCTCTCTGGGATTGCTTAGGGGTTCTTTTTTCCCTCCTTAAAGCTTAGCTCGCTTTCTATGGATCTCAGTGCCTTTATTTTAGGCTTGATCATGGCGATTTCGGCTGGGGTACCGTTGGGGAGGGGGGCGTCCCCTCCCCTCTTCTTTCATCATCTGTAGACGGTGCTCCGTTCCTCCGTTACCGCATGTGTGCGGCGCTATGGGCGCCGCCATTTTCCGGAAGTGACGCACCTTAGGTGCGCTACGTCACTTCCGGTTTTCCGAAGCGATGCGGTGATGTATAAAACTCACCTTTCTTTAAACTGGCTCCCTAGAATGACATTGGATTAGTCTGGGGAGACAATTTTTCGTTTAGGTAGAGCCAGTATAGGCTCTGGTTTTTCTGAGTGCTTGCTTTGGCAGCACATATACAAAAAAAAAAAAAAAAAAAAGGGAGTGGTGCTGATCTCGTTTCAGGAACCCGCCCATCGAGCGGGGTTTCCTCCTTTTAAGCGCCCAGAGCCCATCAGTCAGTGCTCTGGTTGCGTTGCTTTCACAAGTGAGGGCCCATTCTACTAGGGCGGTCTCCACCTCGGTTGCGGAGAGAAGACTCCTCCCCTTAGAGTTGATCTGTAAGGCGGCCTCCTGGAGCTCTGAGTCAACCTTCATCTCCCATTATAGGATAGATGCTAGGATGGCAGAGTTTTCGGCTTTTGGGCAGACTGTTCTTAGTTCTGCCAGGCATGAGGACCCTCCCTAGGGGATTCTTCTTGCTATCTCCCCATCTGTGCTGCTGTTGAGGACGTAAGGGAATCGTTAATTTCTAACGATAATTTGTTTTCCCTTAGTCCTAACAGCAGCACACAAATATCCCACCCTAAATACATTATGCTTGTTAAAAACACGGTGGGCTGGGGGGTGATCTCCTCCCTTTCAGGGAGCTGAAGATCGTTTATTGGTTCTTGGGCTCATTAAAATTCCGCCGGTCCTACCAGTCCACAGGGGCAGTTAACCCCATCTGTGCTGCTGTTAGGACTAAGGGAAAACAAATTATCGTTAGAAATTAACGATTTATCAGTCACCTGGCCTAGGTGCAGCTCAGCTCCATTGATGTGAATGGGGCTGAGCGTGATACCAAGCACAGCCACTGTAAAATGTTCTTGGTAATCTGTAAGAAAGCCGCGGCACTTTTAACCCTACGTGTGAATGGACCCTTAGGCTACCAGGTTTTTTCACTTTTGCGTTTTCTTTTTTCTTCCCTATTTTTCTTGAGCCATAACTTTTTTATATTTCCGGTCATATAGCAGTATGAGGGCTTATTCTTTGCGGGACAGGTTGTACTTCCACCATTAATTATGGCATAAAATATAGTGGGAAGCGGTAAAAAAATTCCAAATGGGGTGGAATTGGGAAAAAAATCTCCACCGTTTTACGTGTTTTGACCCATGCCCTTCATTCTGTGGGTCAGTACAATTACAACAATACCCCATATGTGTAGGTTTTTTATCTCTAAATAGTGTGAAAATAAATGTAAACTTTGATAAAAATCTTTTTACAATATTTTGACCCCCATAACTTTTTTTTATACTTATGTCTACTGAGCTGTTTAAGGGCTCATTTTTTTGCAGAATAATCTGTAGTTTTTATTGATACCATTTTGAAGTGTGCCTGACTTTTTGATCACATCTTATTACATTTTTGTGGGTAAGAGAAGCAATGAAAAAATGGCCTATTGGCCATTTTGACCCTTTTTTCCCTTACGCTATTCGCCATATTGGAATTTTTTAAAATATTTTAATAGTATGGGCTTTCAGTCGCGATAATACCCATGATGTTTATATTTATTGTCATTTAGGTATTTATTTTTTAATTATATGTAAAGGGGGGTGATTTAAACTTATATATATATATATATATATATATATAGTAACTAGAGCTTACCCACTTGTAGACAATGAAAAAAATCGGACTGCATTCCAAACGGTTCTTCAGTAGGTTGTTTTTATTCACCCATGTGGTGGCAATAAGCGACGTTTTGGCTCTGCATGAGCCTTTCTCAAGCATTGATAAAAAGTGCAAAGCATACATATATAGGTGTGCCAATCAAACCAATTAATACATCAACATGATTAATACTTTACAAAAATCAGTGTAAAAAATATACAAACATTCATAAAAAGATCATCCTCATGATCATTAGTAAAGTGACTGGTGCTACAAGTAAATCAAGTGCATAATACGGCTGAATGTCATATATTATTCCATAAAATACATGATTGTTCACAGCTGTTCCATGTGCATACATAATTAGTGCTTAAACATTAATTGAAAACATGTGTACAGGGAATATACTGATGAATTAATACCTGGGGGAGTGATGGTGCCCACATATACTGTCACGCTGTTCAGCGCATCTCTAGGATGTTGGCGTGCATGTCCCGATCGCATACACATCATCAGCCGAAACGTCGCTTATTGCCACCACATGGGTGAATAAAAACAACCTACTGTTTTACTGAAGAACCGTTTGGAGTGCAGTCCGATTTTTTTTTGCATTATATATATATTTTTTTTGTGATGATTTTGAAGCTCATATATGGGCCTAGAAATAATGTTTTTTTATTTTGTTCAGGGATCAGGGATTTTTAAAATGACAGTTAAACTAGTTGCTCATTTCTTATCCTGGCCTTCCATCTGGTGGCCAAAATAATAATTGCAGCATGAATACTATCAGCCTCTTCAGCGAGGCTGAAAGTGTTCAGTGCAACTACTGATGCCCACATTGGCCGCACGGGGCATCGGTAGGAAGCTTGGAAAAGCGAGCTTCTGGGTTTTTGAGCATTTAGATGCTGTGATCTTGCTTGATCATCGCATCTAAAGCCTTTAATTACCGCAATCTGCATTATTGCCGGTCACGGTAATTAGCCGCAGGTCTCTTCAGTATGAAACGTCAGAGACCTGCCGGCCATGGCGCCCACTGTCTGTGCGAGCGGGCGCCATGTTTACACATTGCTCCAGCGTCGTACATGTACGGCGCTGGTAGCGAAGGGGTTAAAACAGCTGATTGGTGGTTGTCCAGGGTGTAGGACCCCACAAATCAGATACTGATGACCATTCCTGAAGATAGGTCATCAGTATCAAAATCTTAGAAAATCCCTTTAAATCTTTCTCTATAAGACCCAAGCTTGCTGTATTGGTTGTTTGTCTAAAGATAGTCTTTCTTTGCCTTATAAGTGGCAGAGACTTTCTGTCTCGTCAATGTCGAAGCTGAAAATGACATGATTCCAAATACCTATGAAACATGTCTAAATCGTTCCTCCTGATTGGCTGAGGCTGACTGCAAGACAGTATGGGCGTTGGCCAGGAACCCGCCCAGGGTCATGTGATCCTCTATCTTCATTTTCCCTGTCTTGATGTGCTCACAACTGTACTGTGATATGTAAAATGACAGACACCATTTTGAACGATTTGTACAGATCGAATCTCAAGATTCTCTAGAATCTCTAGATTTAACTCTGTGTTCCCTGACCCAACTTCCGCCTTTCTCTCATATTAACCCAGTGCTGCATGCCCTGATATTTAGACTGTTTACTGGATTGCAAGAATGCTGCCTGCCCTGTCCATAGCTTGTTTCTGGACTATAGGTTTGCCTGATCCCTCTGTACTGTACTGGTGTCTCTTGACCCATGCAGATCTGGATCAGTGGGTCAGCAGTCACTGAACAGAGACTACTCCAGGAGGTAGCAGTCTGGTGGTTCCCCTGTAGAGGAGTCCAGATCCTTATATTGCAGTTAAAGGGTGAGGACTAGGACAATGCCCTTAGGAGTAGCCCCAAGTCAAATATGTTCAGTGGCACAGTGGAACCACATTTGCTTCCATAACATTCTGTCTGATCCATTTTGTAGCTTGCGCTCTGCTCTAGATGCTCAAAAATATACATTTTTATAAAGAATAGAAATTACACCAGTATTAATAATTCTACCCTATTAGAAGAGAAAATGCTTTATGGCAACAGATTAATTGCCAGTATGCACTAACAGTTAGCTGACATTACTAACCATCTGACACCGGCCAATCAGATGGTCTGAATGAGGTTTATTGACTGAAAATATTCCCCACTTATCTGATTTGCCTCTATGAGTTCATTCTAATAAAGGAAATGTATCAATTATTTGGAATGTACCAATTGTCCAGGGTTGGAAACCTACCACCAATGCAGTAATTTACTACTGATTGGAGAACATTTACAACAGTTGTACTCCAGATTTATGCATTTGTGCAAAAAATTTAGACTATTTCCGACTGTTGCTGTCACCACTTTTTATTTTTAAAACAATGGATGGAGCTTAGCATGAGGAGCAGCCAACCTCTGCCTGACACATATACAAACCAGAAAACTGGTGTAAATTATAACTAAAATTTATGCCAAGCTTCAAGATTGCAGTTTCTGGAGCATGGACATCACAAGATAGGACAAATTTGCTGTATCTTACTTCTGCTCACTTTTACTAAGACCAGCATATGAAATACCAGTCTTTACTAAATGCTCCCCAGTGAGTTCTTCTGTACAGCATCGGGACAATTAATCTCCTTATATGCCACCCCTCTTCGGACATGGAAAATACAGCAACCAGACAGAGACAAGCATGCCTGTGACCAAATGACCAAAAGTTTGAGGAATGCATAGTATGGCATTGTGAGCTGAATGTGTAACACCCCAGAGTGGCATTACCACTTCTGTACCCTGCTACAGTCTTTATTTGTTAACCTCATGTCATCTTGTGCATTTATTCTAAGTTCTTCACAATGTGCATTCCTATTTCTATGCAACTGTTGTGTTCATATGGAATGTGCCTGGTTCACCAGCAAATATGGCAGAGCTCTCTTAGATAGAATGGAACCTTCCATTCCATTCTACCCCCACCCCTTCTGTGGAGGAGTCGGTGAGTCACTTTCTGCAGGAAGGGTGGGGATAAGAGTTAGTCTAGCTTAGCCCTTGCAAGGGGAAAGAGGTTGTGCTGGGCACGTCTCTGCTGGACATACCCAGGCCAAGCCAAGCCAAGCCAGAGCACAATCAGCACTGCTAGATGTGGAGGCCACAGCTTAAAGCCTCAAGAGCCAGGAGGAGAGTTTCCTGGCATATTTAGGAGACAGCCTACAAAGAGAGAAGTTGCAGCATAAAGAAGCTAAGTTATACAGCAAGCCTGTCAGTACAGCAGAGCCAGAGAGCAACAGATGTAGCAGGGTTGAGTTTGCCTGCCAGAGTTTTAATGCCAAAGCCTGCTGGGACCAAGACAAAGTTTGAAGATTGTGTCTGATGAAAGTTTATCAAAGTAAAGCTGCTATTCAACTTCATCGCAAGGTCTGGATTCAATTATTTATTCAAATTTCTCAACTATTGCCTCCTATTCGTCTGCTTCAGAGCCAACGCCTGGGGTCCAGCCGTATCCAGGTAGGAGCACCGTGACACAAAACATTAATGGATGTTTTAGGCCACCCTATACCACTCGGCCATTCCTACATCTGGGTACCACCACCAATTACAAAAGGGTCCCTGGCCGGTGCCACTGCGTTGCACATGTGGCCTCCAGCCTGCAGGTTGTGCACTCCTGGTCTAGAATATCCTTTGCTTCCTGTACACCATGATATGAATAAACAATTGAAATTCTTTGTAACATGCCTATCTGAGAAATATATGGTTATTATGGGGTTCCGACCTTTACTTTGATAGCAAGCATAGACTTTGAAAAAGGTGAGGAATTCGGACACAACACATCTTGGAGAGCTGTATTACATCATTCAATTAATAATCTTTAAATCCATAGGACTGGTGAGACCATTAGATATCAAGTGAAACAAAAATTCTGTATGGAAGACAAGGCAGGGACAATAGGGAGTAAATTTAAGGTGTTTAAGGTGTTTCATATGCCAGACTTAGTCTAAAGTGTGTTGGAGTAAGATGCACCAAATTTATTAATTTTGTCTTAATAAACTTGTTTTATCTGGGATTGTCCAGGCACTATGAACTGAAATTTGCGCAAGCTACAGGCTGACATAGATCTCAGCTATAATTTATGCCAATTTTCTGCTAAGCCCCCACCCACTATTTGAAAAATGGTGTGAGCAAAATTTCCAACTTGTTCTGATGTACAACATTCATAATAACCCCCTCCCTAAATGTTTACTTTTTTAAGTAGCTAGAAAAGAAAATTTTAGCAACTGCAGGAGTAAGTAAAATAAAGTATTGAAACACGAAGAGTCTCTTTGTTTAGCTGGTAATGTTCAGCTCCCTACTGTTTCCCATTTTATAACGCACTTCAGTTCAATGTTTCAAGAACTCAATACATTTCATCAACTTCTTGGAATTTTACTAGCACTTAAATAAGCTGAATTGACATCAAACATGAATCTGCTCTGCTAGTTTTTAAATATAGAATTTGGCTGTAAAACATTTCATTTCTGCAAAGTAAAGTAAGCCATAAAATTAAATGAATGGTTTATAGCCTGTGATATCAGGGAAAACGGGCTATTTATGTAAATTTAAAGTGAAAAAGATTCAAACAGGAAAAAATACATTTTAGTATCAAACTTGTCACGCGTGAATTTCCCCTTTAGAATAAGTGAAGTGAAGAGAAAGTTGTGAAGCTATATTCTGGCTGATAAGGCTACATAAGAAAAAACTTGAGAAACTAAACTGGTGGGTGGAAACTAAGCCACTTATCAGGTCTAGCCATAGACTTCTACCCAGCTCTCTCTTACTCAGAATCAGTCAGAATCACCCAGAAGCACCATATAGGGAAGGACTGAACAGTATAGATGTGAATAAAGCAGTTGGGGGTCTGATAGAAGACTATTAGCTACTTAATCATGGCTTTATTGTGCCTCACAGTGCACTTTCTCTCTCCTCTCCCTCTCTTCTCCATAGACTTATATAAGATGACGTAAACTGATCCTTCAGTGAGCAGGCTGCTCATCTTTGTTCCCAAAAGGGATTTCTCATACATTTCATAGAAACAGTTAGTTTAGAAAAGTGAGAATGGCCATTTAAAGGTGTTTTGTCTCATCTTAGATATTAGTGGCATATTACTAGGATATGCCACCAGTGTCAGATCTGTGTGGTTCCCACCTCAGTGATCCAGAATTGGCTCTCAAAAGTGAAGGAGAATGCGCTGCACTTTCTATGAGATTTCTGAAAATAGCCGAGCGAGTGTGTTCCTCTAGGACAGTGGTCGGCAAAGTGCGGCTTGCGAGCCACAAGCGGCTCTTTAGACCCTTCAATGCGGCTCTTTCCCACGGCGACCCATCCTGCACTACAGAGGAATCGAATCTTCCCTGTGGGACGCATTTGCGTTCCACAAAGCAAGAGAGGGCGTGTTCGCTAACTAGTATTAACGCACGCGCATCACAGTAGGGCCTACTGTGATGCGCGTGCGCTAATACTAGTTAGCGAACACGCCCTCTCTTGCTTTGTGGAACGCAAATGCGGCCCATAGGCAAGATAACTAGTATTAGCGCACGCGCATCACAGTAGGGCCGGCAGTACGCACCTCCTTCCAGAGTAGACGTCGGAACGAGGAGGAAGTGACGAGGGGTATTGAAAATTTCCCGGGCAGTGAAATCTACCAGAGACAGAACACCGCTGCAGGCTACAAGTCAGAGTCAGTGTACCTCCTTCTACCTCCTTTCAGAGTCAGTGCACCTCCTTCTACCTCCTTCTACAGGTGACTCAATTATTTGGCATCAGCATTTACTTGGCATGTGTTTAAACAGCAAAAGTAATGTCTGCAGACAAGTTTAATAAAAGTAAAAAATGATAAAGATAAAATGAAATAATAATTAAGATCCAAATAAAAGAAAGTACATATATAAGTATGTAAAAACACACTCTGGGCTCATGCCCACGAATGTAAGGGCGTCGTGCCTGTGCTGCGGACTGCAAATAGCGGTCCGCAATGCACGGACACAGACCATGGGGCAGCTGCATGAGGATCGCGGACCCATTCACTTGAATGGGGTTCACGATCCGCATCCGACTGCCCACCGCAAAAAAGTAGCGCATGCTGAAGTGAATGGGTGCACTACTTTTTTGCGGTGCAGAAGCACAGCCAGAAGCTCCATGGAAGCACTCTGTAGCACTCATATCCCGGATCCTGGACCCATTCACTTCAGCATGCGCTTCCTTCCTATATATATATATATTTTTTTTTATGTGGCTCTCAAAAGAAATTTCAATCGTGGTTTTGGCGATATTTGGCTCAGTTGACCAAAAAGTTTGCCCAACACTGCTCTAGGATCCTGCAACTTCCAGTCCTACCTGGAACTAACAGTATCATAGATGACTATGATGCAGCATTGAGTTTGGCTTGCATGAGCTGCGGTCAGTCCAGGAAATGTGGCTGTTACACGGACTGCATTTCACGGATTGCACACAGTCATGTGAATTCAGCCTTAGACTTTGATGATTTTATTCTAAGTTTGATGGCTTCTGCCGATTGCTACTTTTATTAATAAATTATGACATCAAGAATAATGGGATTATATTAGCAGACATTTTTGCATCATTACAACTCGAGCCTTTATAGTGATTGCTAACATGAGCATGTAGATTACCTATTTACAAAATATGGATTTCTTTTAGCCACTGAAAATATAAACTTTTATAGGCTTCTCTTATTGTTTTCTCTGTCAGATGTCTTACTGGTAATTGCCCAGACAAATGATCACCTTCTCTAGTGCCCATCTGCTGGAGATTAATTATGTGTAATTAAATATGAGTAATGCTCAATAAAGATGGACATAATTTGTGAATGTTCTCACGTACTTTTATGTCTGCCCACAGAGCTCAATAATATTGAAGAAGGCACTCGCTATGATGTCAGGTGCGATTTGTGCCTAAATCCTGATAATTTCTTTCAAACAACTGTTATCTCAAAGCATAAAAATCATAATCAAGTAAATTAAGGAGGCACATTTTGATACTGCCAAATAATGTTTTAAAATGTTTTAGGTATTTATTCAAATACTCCTGGGAAGGTGGGGTCATATTGAAGGCACACACATCTTTCCTGTATTGTCTATATGGTCTACATGCACCTTTTGAGACTTTCCCAGTTTACACAGCAATGCTGAAAACAAGAAATGTCAGGCTTTTGCATCTGCTTCTGTGGCTACTGTGAAACCTAAGGGCATAACTAGCAAAAGCTGGGTTCCATTGCAAACTTTTGAATGCCCCCCCTCCTCCATCCCTTGAGCATAAACATTATGTAGCAAAATGCACACTGTTGTGTGAATGAGGCCTCAATATCTTACAAGCATTTTAAAGAGTAGCATAACTATAGCATACCTTGCTTGATGAATACCCCATCACTTCAGCTCCAGCGCTGTGGTGGTCCCTGTCCATCTTTCTTTATTTTGCTTCAGCGCAGATGTTCCATATATCCACATGACCACTGAAGCCAATCACAGTCTTAGTGGTATGCAGTGACCAATGGTGGATTATAATAGGAGCGTTATTGCTGGCCATCCAGGGCTCAAGGCTCCTGAGGGTCCCATGTAAGCCCAAAATGCCCATCAATATTTTTGGGCAAACATTATGACCACCTGTGATGAGTCTTAGGTAGCGCAATGATGTCCTCGCAACTGCCTAAGTCAGGACACATGCGGTGAGATGATGTCATTGCGACCACCCTCAGGCAACTCAGGCCAGCAGAGGTCTGTGGCCTGCATCTCAGACAGTCCAAGTCAGATGAGTATTTCGATTTTTTTCTGTATCTTGAGTTGTCACTACTGCTGAGGGCATAGTGAAGCAATAAGAACTGCTGGGGGCACTACTTGGGCAATAAGAACTACTGGGGCACTACTTGGAGAAAAAAAAAATACTGAGGGCACTAATGGGAAACATTTAACTACGGGGGCACTACTGGGGTCACTGTAGTGGGGTTTATCACTACTGGGGCATTATGGGTGCATTATTACTACTGATGGGGGTACTGTGGAGGGGCATTATTATTAGTTGCCACAATATGGAGGCCACTCCTACTAATAGAGGCACTTTGGGAGGGAATTATTACTCGGTGGGATTTTTGGGATGGACTATTACTCTGGGGAGACTATCTGTATGGTACTGTTATTTCTTCAATATAGTATTTGCTGGCATTGGGGACCATAAGGAAACCCTGGATATGACCTTTGATTCAACGCAGAACCTGTTGAACCTGTTAAGACTTGTTTATGCCTTCATCTTGTGAACAGGATATTTATCTTCTCTTCCCCAGGTATGGATGTCCAAGGCCTCCTTTTTCAGGGCAATAACTCTGTATTAGGAGGGAATTTATGGTAAACTAGCCTTGATAGGGCATTCTAGGGTGAGCATCATATGCCCAGCACATGGTGATCTCGAAACCAGGACTATCAGATGATTTAGCTACACTGATAGTTCTTGTAGCCTGACACACAATGTACATAGCTATAGGGGTCGCTGTGGTCACAATTGTGACCGGGCCACTTGCCAGTGGCGCACCGCCAATTACTGTATTTTTCCCTTTATAAGATGTAGTGCATCTTATAAAGCAAATACTAATGCTAGCACTTCCTGGTCTTCTCCAGACCAAGCTGTACTGTGACCTGACTGCATACAGCATCAGGAAGTAGTGTGTGCACTATGACCTGATGTTGTACACAGTCAGGTAACAGTAGAATGCGGGCCCAGAGTAAATCAGGGAGTGTGACTACAGGAGAGACTGCCGAACCTGGACACTAGCGGCGGAGCAGGAGAGGTAAGTGAATTTATTTATTTTGGGTCTGATCTGAGGTCTGATGGGGGTCTAATATGGAGGCCTAAATGGGGTTTTATATGGAGGTCTAACGGGGGTCTGATCTGAGGTTTGAAATGGGGGTCTGATAACGGGGTCTAAAGGGGCTCTGGTCTGAGGTATGAAATGGGGGTCTGATATGAAGGTCTAATGGGGGACTAATCTGAAGTCTAGAATGGGGGGTCTGACATGGAGGTTTAAAGGGGGTCTGATATGGGAGTCTGACATGGAGGTCTAAGGGGGATATAATCTGAGGTCTGCTATTGGGGCCTAACATTGAGGTTTGATGGGGGTCTCATATGAGATTTGATATGGGGATCTGATATGGGGTTCTGCTTTTAGGTCTGATATGGGGTTTGAATGTTAGATCTGATATGGGGGTCTTTTCTGAGGTGTGATATGGAGGCTTATATTAGGATCTGATATGGGGGTCTGATCTTATATGAGGGTCTGATCTGAAGATCTGATATGGCAGTCTGATTTGAGATCTGATATGGGGCTCTGATTGGAGGTCTGATATGATGGTCTGATTTGAGGTCTGATGTGAAAGGTTAAGGGAATATGTAAGGGGGTATTTGTTGTACTGCGCATATCATAAGGAGGTATTTTTTTGTACTGGTGCATATTATAATGGGGTATTTTTTACTGGCACATATTATAAGGGGTATTTTTTGTATTGGCACACATTATTACATGGTATTTTTGTACTGGCACACATTAGGTGACATTATAAGGAGAATTATTACTACTACTGGGGGACTATGGGGAACATGATTACTAGTATAGTCACAATGGGGGCATTATTACTATTGGGGGCAGTGTTAACACTATGCACTCTGGCAGATAATTATTTCTATTGGTGGGACTTTGGGGAGCACTATTAATGTCATAGGCACTCTGGCACAGCATCAGTTTAGCACAATTATTTTTGTTTTGAAATTATTTTTTAGGGCACTGTGTGCCAATAAAAGTTGAAGGGGGCACTATCTGTGTGGTACTAGTATTTTAAGTGGGACTGTTTCTGCAGTATAGTTTTAGGGAGCAAGGCATTGAGGGTGGCATGATGAGGTGTTCAGAAGGTGGGTGGATGATGGAAAAATAGGAAACTAAGATGTCTGTCAAACTCTGCAGAGACAAGATGGCTGAAAGAAGTCATCATGGCGGTCTGGTCTGAATGGAGAAGATGAGGAAAGAGAGTATCTACATCAAAAGAGACATCACTGGATGTAAGAGGTATGTGGAACTCTATTACCCTGTATATTTTGTAGAGCTGTATATAATGTTTTCCAAGTATGTCTCTAACAGTAGGGCTGGAGGGAAGGGGTTAGTTGAGAATTTGTCTACAACAACATTAACTAATAGCCACTAATAAATATGAAAAGTCGCATATGAAATATAGCTGAAATCTTTATTGATATAAAAATATGTAACATAGGTGAAAACAAGGGGAGAGGGAGGTCCAAAGGACCCCTTCACCCCTAAACCCCTGGTAATAGAGACCACACAGGAGCAGCTACAAGTCAAAAGCCCAAGGGAAAAATGGTATTGGTGCCGACAAACAATATATGTATATGCAGCCAAATTGGATACAAGATTTGACCATAATAGGACAAATGTTACATATATGACCACAGATATCCTACAATACTACGATGTGTGAGGACCATGTATGCGCAGCCAAATTTAATACGAAATTTGACCCTAATAGGACAAATGTAACATATATGCACACAAATATCCTGAAATCCTGCGGTGTGTGAGGACCATGTGGAAACGGGAACCATAGCCCGATATCAGAAATGCACAAAAATACAAAGCTACAGGTCCGCACAACAGAGTATGAATGCCTAAGCTACATCACATAATACTGTATAGACAAATAATGGCATAAATCAATTACCCATAGTGGACTGATGACCCGAGGCTCCCAATGTGCTCGTGCCCCAACAAGCCCCAACAAGCGTTTCGCCAACCCACTGGCTTCGTCAGCAGGCTTAAACAGGAAGGTATTTGTATTAAAATTGCACCTGGAGTCAATCATTGACACATGTCCGGCATGATTAGTTGGGCCGCGTCATCATAGTGCGCCACTCATCTCTCCACAACCGATGCCGCGTGTGCTCACGTGATCCCTAGCGTCATCTACGTGCTAGATGACGCGAGGCGCGAAACACATAAATAAAGAAAGAAATATCAATATAATTCATAAAAGTAAAGTGACAGGTGCATTTTATGGGAACATCTTTTCCACATCCGGCCACATATTTAAGGGCCGTAAACATCTCGCTGAAAAGTGACATGACATCAAAGGTGCTATAAGTAAAAAAAAGAAAAAGAAGAAACATAAGATTAAAATACAGGTAACCCATACCCACACTCGATCTCCTACCAAAATCGAGAACATAAATAACAATAAAAAAGCGCAATTATAGAAAGAACCTGAAACTAACTGCTTCATTTAATCCCAGGGAGGGGGATCTCAGTTTTAAGCATGACTATCCATTTTATCTCCCTTTGTAGTAGTACTTTTTTATTGTCCACACCTCGGCATCCCAGAGTCACCCTATCACAACGCAGGATTGCAGGATATTTGTGTGAATATATGTTACATTTGTCCTATTAGGGTAAAATTTTATATTCAATTTGGCTGCACATACATGGTCCTCACTCATCGTAGGATTGTAGGATATCTGTGGTCATATATGTAACATTTGTCCTATTATGGTCAAATCTTGTATCCAATTTGGCTGCATATACAGTACAGACCAAAAGGTTGGACACACCTTCTCATTCAAAGAGTTCTCTTTATTTTCATGACTATGAAAATTGTAGACTCACACTGAAGGCATCAAAACTATGAATTAACACATGTGGAATTATATACATAACAAAAAAGTGTGAAACAACTGAAAATATGTCATATTCTAGGTTCTTCAAAGTAGCCAACCCCATTTATAAGGCAAGAAATCCCACTTATTAAACCTGACAGGGCACACCTGTGAAGTGAAAACCATTTCAGGTGACTACCTCTTGAAGCTCAACAAGAGAATGCCAAGAGTGTGCAAAGCAGTAATCAAAGCAAAAGGTGGCTACTTTGAAGAACCTAGAATATGACATATTTTCAGTTGTTTCACACTTTTTTGTTATGTATATAATTCCACATGTGTTAATTCATAGTTTTGATGCCTTCAGTGTGAATCTACAATTTTCATAGTCATGAAAAAAAAAGAAAACTCTTTGAATGAGAAGGTGTGTCCAAACATTTGGTCTGTACTGTAAGTATATTGTTTGTCGGCACCATTACCATTTTTCCCTTGTGCTTTTGACTTGTAGCTGCTCCTGTGTGGTCTCTACTACCAGGGGTTTAGGGATGAAGGGATCCTTTGGGCCTTCCTCTCCCCTTGTTTTCACCTATGTTAC